>NC_041391.1:143986031-143991298 GCF_002162155.2 Triticum dicoccoides
TGGGATCAGAATAGTTATTCTGATCACAGCGCGTCCTATAGAGGGGCGATGGGATGTTCCTGGATTTGGAAAGGCAGCCCAACCCGAACTTCTCGAAAAGAAAACAACAACATTCCATCAGCGCCCACCTTATCCACTCCGCGTGCTGACCTTCCCCGCAACCTCCCCGACCAACCTTCCTCCGCCGCCTCCTCGGCTCCGGCGCGCCTCCCACCGCCGGCCCCTCAGCCCCAGCGCGTTTCCCGCCGTCACCTGCACCGACCCGGACGCACCTCCGCCGCGGCCCATCCCTGCCAGGATGCGCCTTTGCTGCCTCCCACCCCGGCCCCGACGCACCTCCAGCCCCCCCGGTTCCCACGCGCCTCACGCCGCCGCCCTCTGGGCCTCGATGCGCCTCCCGCCGCCGGCCACCCATCGCCGACGCCGCAGGCTGTGGATCTAGCGGAGGGCTTCACGGAGTCGGGAGCAGAACCTCGCTCGCACACCTGCATTTGGGCCGCCGTCGGAGGGCCGTGCTCTAACTCCCTCCTGCCTCACTCAGGATGATCGAACTGCATCGCACGGAGGAGTTGACCCGCTTGCGTGGCTGGCTTCTATTCATCGTCGTCGGGGCTTCTACCTAGCTGCTTGGCATGTCGTCCAGCTCCACCCATCTGAGCTTCCTCCAGGTAGCACTCACCTGCACCGTGCTTCCCACACTGTCATGCATCAACAAGGAGGCAAGGTGCTTCTCCTTCTCACCTCAGCCAGTGGCTTCTCCTCCTGAAGCTAACACTTTCAAAAAGACTACAATATCTGCTCTGTACGTACCTTTAGCAGAATTAGGTGATGAAAAATGTTGCTCCTTTGATGTATTGTTGACTCCATACTTTTTTCTGTTCTTAGAAAAAACTCATATGCAATAGCACGCTCTACTAAATTTACATCAGTTATACATATACTGCATATTATTACAAACACTTTAGTTTATTGACAAGAGAAAGATATCATTAGTACAACAGCAGCAACTTTTAGCGCATATAACTCATATACATACAGCAGTTTAGTAATATTAAAAACAATAGTTCAAATATAGTTGGTACAAAAGAAATAGTTCAGAAAAAAAATTACATGTCATTTTAATAAAACCCGTAAATATGCGCGAAGCTCCAATGCATGCCCAGATCAGTTTAGATACACAACATTCCATGTATGTCCTACAGTTTGTACAGTTTCCTTAGTTTCTTCCGACTCATACTTTCATTTTGTTAAATATGTCTCTTGATGAAATCCTTAGCTGCACAACATTCAGAGGTGGAAGTGTGCAGAGACGCACCGTCCAAGTCCCAATTGCCCTGACGGTGACCCAACACCATCACAGTCCAGCCTCGTAGCGTCAGGGAGGTCGAGGCCATCGCGAACAGAAGTCCACAACAGAAGGTGACGGTCAGCGTAGCACTTCTTCCATTCCATCCCATCCATGTTTCAGATATTTCTGATTTTGAGTAGCAACAATGCATAATGTATGGAAGCCAGTCAGGCCTGCATGCACTGCAGCTGCTCACTTCCTCATCGCCCGCTGTCGGCGACAACACTCCCTTCCTCCAGCGCGTCACCCGCGCGGCTAACCACCTACACCGGCTTTGGCTGCAACCATGGCGCCTCTTTTTGTCAACCTCTAGCATGTTTTTTGTTTCTTGATAACAGCCTATTGCTTATGCTTATGATTTGTTTGTTCTACGGATATGAAGGTTATGCCACCGATAGCCCAAATCCTCTCTCCATCAACTCATGTAAATTGTCGCATTTGACACCTGAGAATTACTCTCCCCAGGATATGAAGAACCCAGCCGGTGCTTCTTAGTTGAGGCATGTCAGAAGATCCCCTCCTATCGTGTAGTGGTACAAAACTATGTGTGGATGCTTTGTTGTGTCAGCTGAAGAAGTTCAATGCAGGGAAACAGGATGTTACGCCCAAGATGCGACCCTATCCTAAAGGAACTCGAAGGTCCCACCAAGGATAGAAGCGCATCTTGAAGACGCTTTTGCAAGGTGGATATCATTACATCAACATTACATAATAGATGGGGATACATACAAAAGGCATACAATGCCACACGAATACAACATCATCTTACATAAGAGCACCATCCGACTATGGATGAAACACAAACAGAAACTCAAACGACATCCACCCTGCTAGCCCAGGCTGCCGACCTGGAACCTATCCCCTGATCGAAGAAGAAGTAGAAGAAGAACTCCAAAACAAGCAAACATCGCTCTCGCGTCAAGATCATCGCATGCAACTGTTGTTGTAGTAATCTGTGAGCCACGAGGACTCAGCAATCCCATTACCATGGGTATCAAGACTAGCAAAGCTTAATGGGAAAGGAAGGGGTAAAGTGGTGAGGTTGCAGCAGCGACTAAGCAAGTATGGTGGCTAACATACGCAAAGAAGAGCGAGAAGAGAACAAGCGGAACGGTCGTGAAGCTAGCAATGATCAAGAGGTGATCCTGAACACCTACTTACGTCAAACATAACCCAGAAACCGTGTTCACTTCCCGGACTCCGCCGAGAAGAGACCATCACGGCTACACACGCGGTTGATGCGTTTTAATTCGGATCTGGTGTCAAGTTATCTACAACCGGACATTAACAAATTCCCATCTGCCACATAACCGCGGGCACGGCTCTCGAAAGTTTAAACCCTGCAGGGGTGTCCCAACTTAGCCCATGACAAGCTCTCGCGATCAACGAAGGAATAGACCTTCTCCCAAGAAGACCCGATCAGTCTCGGAATCCCGGTTTACAAGACATTTCGACAATGGTAAAACAAGACCAGCAAAGCCGCCCGGATGTGCCGACAAATCCTGATAGGAGCTGCACATATCTCGTTCTCAGGGCACACCGGATTGTCCAAACTTCCAGTAGGCGAGCCCAGAATTACCCCTGGTGGCCACCGGCGGCTGACAGGTTGGACCAACACTCACAACGAGCACTGGCCCGGGGGGTAAATTAAGATGACCCTTGGGCTCCGGAAACCCAAGAGAAAAAAGGGCTAGGTGAGGCAAATGGTAAAACCAAGGTTGGGCCTTGCTGAACAAGTTTTATTCAAAGCGAACTGTCAGGGGGGTCCCATAAATCACCCGACCTCGTAAGGAACACAAAATCCGGGAACATAACACCGGTATGACGGAAACTAGGGTGGCAAGAGTGGAACAAAACACCAGGCATAAGGCCGAGCCTTCCACCCTTTACCAAATATATAGATGCATTAATAATATAAGAGATATTATGATATCCCAACATAACCCTGTCCACCATGGAGAAATCATCGACTTCACCTGCAACTAGCAATGCTATAAGAGGGGCTGAGCAAAGCGGTAACATAGCCAAACAATGGTTTGCTAGGAAGGGTGTCAAAGGTTAGAGGTTCATGGCACTTTGGGAGGCTTGAAGAGCAAATGATAGGTAGCGCAGCATCGCGATCGAACGAAGCAACTAGCATAGCAATGATAGTAGTGAGATCCCGGGTAGTGGTCATCTTGCCTGAAATCCCGCAAGGAAGAAGAACGAGTCCATGAAGAAGATGAAGCCACGAAGACGAACCACACGTAGACGAACGCATCCTCACGATCGCAACAAAACGGGAACTATCGAGAAGAAGCACACAACATGGTAAACACACCACACATGAGAAAGACATGGTGCACAACAAGCATGATGCATGGCAAGGCTACATGAAGCTACTCACGGCAAGAGATGATGCAAACAAGAACAACACATCAAAGCAAGTTTAAATGAGGCCGGTAACAACATATAACAATTCCGGTAAGTCCTCATATGCAAATTTCGAAATTGGTCCAGAACTGAATAAATATTATGTTCAAGTTGTTAAACAGCAAGTTGAGATGCACCAAGATGATCTACACGAAATTCTAGTCAAGTTACATATAAAGTTCATTTAATTCGGAGCTACGGCCTAGAAGATATGAGAAAAACAAGTTAAGCATGGCATTGAAGTTAAGCATGGCAAGATCAAGGTCATAGGGTGCATGGAACACTAGCAAAACACATGGGAACTAGTGAACTTAATGTTAACAGGCTGATAGCAACATTATCAAGCAACTTTGGAGCAAGATATGAGCAATCTACAGCAAGCTATAAATGCAACCAGGGGCATGTATGGATAGGGCATAACATGTAGATCAAAACATGCTTATAAAACATCTCTATATTATGCATAAAATGATTAGTAGCAACATGTTTACATAGCATCACCAAATAACAGATTCAGCCTAGCAAAACAGCAACGGCAAGTACACTACTTAACAAGCTCGATTCACTCACCACAAGTCATTGAATGACAATATAAGCATATCATAATCAAGAAGACATGTTTATGTAAACAACCAAGGCAAGAACAAGTCCATAGCATGCAAGGATCAACTATAGCAACCTTGGCTAAATTGAATAACAAGTAAACAATCTGCCAGGAAACATTTTGAAGCAAAAGTAGAGCACCAAAATGACATGCTAGACTACTCCATAATTGCAAACAAGGGCATGAATGGATAGACAATAACCATATGTTCAAAACACCCTTACTAAAGTATCTCAAAATAAGCATGGATATCTCTGTAGCATCAAGTTTACATGGCATCAAAATAATAGCAGAACAGGGACTAAAATCAGCAATATCACGAAGCCTAGTTTGCATGCTTGTGCTAGTCACCACATTGATCTCAAAAATACATGGCATACACCCCTGGAAAGATGGCATGGCATAGATCAAAACACATGTAGACATCAACCACATAGGATGCACACATCAATCATGGCAAAAGAGACAAATGAGAAAGTTATAACGGTTTCAGCAGATTAACATCAACATGCACTCTTCCAACAGCATTTCGGGCATCAAGATGAGCTCAAATGAACATGGTGCAATGGAATGAAATGAAGTACTCGTCGAGACGAACGATTTGACATATTACACGCACGAAACGAAGATACGGATGCAGAGATACAGCATGATGAACATGGCATGATAATATTGAAAAACTGGGACTTAGGAAAATATTCAACCTCCGAAAACTGGACGGGACGAAGCGGGACGAGGAGGTCCAGGGCGGGGAGGCGTGTTTGGATCGGCTCCCGGTGGATCTCATCCACCCGGGGCGGATCTGACCGGATCCGACTCCGGCGAGGGCGGGCGGCTCCGGCGAGGTCAGAGGCGGCGATGGCGGCCACGGCGGGGCGGCGCGGAGGCGGAGGCGGTCCATGG
>NC_041391.1:143991803-143996546 GCF_002162155.2 Triticum dicoccoides
GGCCGGGCCCCGCGGGTCTGCAGCGGGCCTCGCGGGCCGGTGGTGGTGGGTGGAGCCGGCGGTGACACGTGGTGGATTCGGATTGGCTGCGGGCGCGGCGGCGGACTTTGTCCGGCGGCGGGCGGACATGTCCGGTGGCGGCGGGGGAAGAGGCTAGGGTTTGGACCCGAAAATTCAGAGGGGGAGGTGTATATATAGGTAGAGGGAGCTAGGAGAGTCCAAATGAGGTGCGGTTTTCGGCCACGCGATCGTGATCGAACGACCGAGAGCATGGAGGGGAGTTAGGTGGGTTTTGGGCCACTTTGGAAGGGGTTTTGGGCTGCACACAAAAGAGGCCTTTGCGGTTACCCGGTTAACCGTTGGAGTATCAAACGACCTCCAAATGGCACGAAACTTGACAGGCGGTCTACCGGTGCTATACCAAGGCCGCTTGGCAAACCTCGGTCCATTCCGAGAATGTTTAACACCCGCACACGAAAAGAGTCAAGAAGGGGACGCCGGATGACATAGGAGTGCCGGATTGCAAAACGGACAATGGGGAAAAGGCTCAGATGCATGAGAGCAACGAAGGGGCAGAGGAGTAAAAAGAATTCCTACTCTCCGATATAACTAGACTCCAAAAATAGTTTTCTTCTAGACTAAATAGCGGCCAAACTACACGATCAATCAAGGGGGGCTCCTAAGGTCGGTCGAGGCTCAGATACCAACTTGTCACGCCCAAGATGCGACCCTATCCTAAAGGAACTTGAAGGTCCCACCAAGGATAGAAGCGCATCTTGAAGACGCTTTTGCAAGGTGGATATCATTACATCAACATTACATAATAGATGGGGATACATACAAAAGGCATACAATGCCACACGAATACAACATCATCTTACATAAGAGCATCATCCGACTACAGATGAAACACAAACAGAAACTCAAACGACATCCACCCTGCTAGCCCAGGTTGCCGACCTGGAACCTATCCCCTGATCGAAGAAGAAGCAGAAGAAGAACTCCAAAACAAGCAAACATCGCTCTCGCGTCAAGATCATCGCATAACCTGTACCTGCAACTGTTGTTATAGTAATCTGTGAGCAACGAGGACTCAGCAATCCCATTACCATGGGTATCAAGACTAGCAAAGCTTAATGGGAAAGGAAGGGGTAAAGTGGTGAGGTTGCAGCAGCGACTAAGCAAGTATGGTGGTTAACATACGCAAAGAAGAGCAAGAAGAGAACAAGCGGAACGGTCGTGAAGCTAGCAATGATCAAGAGGTGATCCTGAACACCTACTTACGTCAAACATAACCCAGAAACCGTGTTCACTTCCTAGACTCCGCTGAGAAGAGACCATCACGGCTACACACGCGGTTGATGCGTTTTAATTCGGATCTGGTGTCAAGTTATCTACAACCGGACATTAACAAATACCCATCTGCCACATAACCGCGGGCACGGCTCTCGAAAGTTTAAACCCTGCAGGGGTGTCCCAACTTAGCCCATGACAAGCTCTCGCGATCAACGAAGGAATAGACCTTCTCCCAGGAAGACCCGATCAGTCTCGGAATCCCGGTTTACAAGACATTTCGACAATGGTAAAACAAGACCAGCAAAGCCGCCCGGATGTGCCGACAAATCCTGATAGGAGCTGCACATATCTCGTTCTCAGGGCACACTGGATTGTCCAAACTTCCGGTAGGCGAGCCCAGAGTTGCCCCTGGTGGCCACCGGCGGCTGACAGGTTGGACCAACACTCACAACGAGCACTGGCCCGGGGGGTAAATAAAGATGACCCTCGGGCTCCGGAAACCCAAGGGAAAAAAGGGCTAGGTGAGGCAAATGGTAAAACCAAGGTTGGGCCTTGCTGAACAAGTTTTATTCAAAGCGAACTGTCAGGGGGTCCCATAAATCACCCGACCGCGTAAGGAACGCAAAATCCGGGAACATAACACCGGTATGACGGAAACTAGGGCGGCAAGAGTGGAACAAAACACCAGGCATAAGGCCGAGCCTTCCACCCTTTACCAAATATATAGATGCATTAATAATATAAGAGATATTGTGATATCCCAACATAACCCTGTCCACCATGGAGAAATCATCAACTTCACCTGCAACTAGCAACGCTATAAGAGGGGCTGAGCAAAGCAGTAACATAGCCAAATAATGGTTTGCTAGGAAGGGTGTCAAAGGTTAGAGGTTCATGGCACTTTGGGAGGCTTGAAGAGCAAATGATAGGTAGCGCAGCATAGCGATAGAACGAAGCAACTAGCATAGCAATGATAGTAGTGAGATCCAGGGTAGCGGTCATCTTGCCTGAAATCTCGCAAGGAAGAAGAACGAGTCCATGAAGAAGATGAAGCCACGAAGACGAACCACACGTAGACGAACGCATCCTCACGATCGCAACAAAATGGGAACTATCGAGAAGAAGCACACAACATGGTAAACACACCACACATGAGCAAGACATGATGCACAACAAGCATGATGCATGGCAAGGCTACATGAAGCTACTCACGGCAAGAGATGATGCAAACAAGAACAACACATCAAAGCAAGTTTAAATGAGGCCGGTAACAACATATAACAATTCCGGTAAGTCCTCATATGCAAATTTCGAAATTGGTCCAGAACTGAATAAACATTATGTTCAAGTTGTTAAACAGCAAGTTAAGATGCACCAAGATGATCTACACGAAATTCTAGTCAAGTTACATATAAAGTTCATTTAATTCGGAGCTACGGCCTAGAAGATATGAGCAAAACAAGTTAAGCATGGCATTGATGAAAAATGCACTCAAACATCAAGTAAACACACCAAAACAAGGATGCAACATGATAATATGAAACTACATGCAAAATCACGCAAGTTTCATATAGAGCACACTCAAAACGGAGCAACGGTTCAACACATACACTCTATACAAGTCATAACAACAATCTGTCCATAACAGCAACTAGGCATCTTACAAGCATCAAAACAACATGCTACAGCACCCCAACATAATAACAAAAGGCATGGGCATGAAGTACATGTAAAGCATAACAAAACATGAACACTGAGCTAACTCCAGAAATCACTAGAACATACTCAAACACACATGGTAAGATTGCAAATAATAACAGTTTCAGACTTTAGCAGAAATAACATCAGGTTGCAAAGTTTAGAGCTATCAAACAACATGTTACAGGAACTTATCATGGCAAACAAAGGCATGGCATGAATCTACTAAAATCATAGATCAAAAGTCCATTACTGACCAAGAGCCAAAAAGGCATAGAAAATATGATGGCACCCATGTAAACATGGCAAGTTATATTACAGATTCAAATATGGCAGAAACAACAATAACTAGGCATGTTGGTGAGCTTGTTACGCTCACCACAGAGCAATACATGGAATGGCAAGGCAACCAACAGTAAGAAGGCATGTTTGTGAAGTTAAGCATGGCAAGATCAAGGTCATAGGGTGCATGGAACACTAGCAAAACACATGGGAACTAGTGAACTTAATGTTAACAGGCTGAAAGCAACATTATCAAGCAACTTTGGAGCAAGATATGAGCAATCTACAGCAAGCTATAAATGCAACCAGGGGCATGGATGGATAGGGCATAACATGTAGATCAAAACATGCTTATAGAACATCTCCAGATTATGCATAGAATGATTAGTAGCAACATGTTTACATAGCATCACCAAATAACAGATTCAGCCTAGCAAAACAGCAACAGCAAGTACACTACTTAACAAGCTCGATTCACTCACCACAAGTCACTGAATGACAAGATAAGCATATCATAATCAAGAAGACATGTTTATGTAAACAAGCAAGGCAAGAACAAGTCCATAGCATGCAAGGATCAACTATAGCAACCTTGGCTAAATTGAATAACAAGTAAACAATCTGCCAGGAAACATTTTGAAGCAAAAGTAGAGCACCAAAATGACATGCTAGACTACTCCATAATTGCAAACAAGGGCATGAATGGATATACAATAACCATATGTTCAAAACATCCTTACTAAAGTATCTCAAAATAAGTATGGATATCTCTGTAGCATCAAGTTTACATGGCATCAAAATAATAGCAGAACAGGGACTAAAATCAGCAATATCACGAAGCCTAGTTTGCATGCTTCTGCTAGTCTCCACATTGATCACAAAAATACATGGCATACACCCCTGGAAAGATGGCATGGCATAGATCAAAACACATGTAGACATCAACCACATAGGATGCACACATCAATCATGGCAAAAGAGACAAATGAGCATGTTATAACGGTTTCAGCAGATTAACATCAACATGCACTCTTCCAACAGCATTTCGGGCATCAAGATGAGCTCAAATGGACATGACGCAATGGAATGAAATGAAGTACTCGTCGAGACGAAGAATTTGACATATTACACGCACGAAACGGAGATACGGATGCAGAAATACAGCATGATGAACATGGCATGATAATGTTGAAAAATTGGGACTTAGGAAAATATTCAACCTTCGAAAACTGGACGGGACGAAGCGGACGAGGAGGTCCAGGGCGGGGAGGCGTGTTTGGATCGGCTCCCGGTGGATCTCATCTACCCGGGGCGGATCTGACCGGATCCGACTCCGGCGAGGGCGGGCGGCTCCGGCGAGGTCGGAGGCGGCGATGGCGGCCACGGCGGGGCGGCGCGGAGGCGGAGGCGGGCCACGGCGGGGATGCGCCGGCGCCGGAGGGGCGCGGCGGCGGAGCTCCGAGGCGG
>NC_041391.1:143996828-144005647 GCF_002162155.2 Triticum dicoccoides
GCCCCGCGGGTCTGCAGCGGGCCTCGCGGGCCGGCGGTGGTGGGTGGAGGCGGCGGTGACACGTGGCGGATCCGGATTGGCTGCGGGCGCGGCGGCGGACTTTGTCAGGCGGCGGGCGGACATGTCCGGTGGCGGCGGGGGAAGAGGCTAGGGTTTGGACCCAAAAATTCGGAGGGGGAGGTGTATATATAGGTAGAGGGAGCTAGGAGAGTCCAAATGAGGTGCAGTTTTCGGCCACGCGATCGTGATTGAACGACCGAGAGCATGGAGGAGAGTTAGGTGGGTTTTGGGCCACTTTGGAAGGGGTGTTGGGCTGCACACAAAAGAGGCCTTTCCGGTTACCCGGTTAACCGTTGGAGTATCAAACAACCTCCAAATGGCACGAAACTTGACAGGCGGTCTACCGGTGCTATACCAAGGCCACTTGGCAAACCTCGGTCCATTCTGTGAACGTTTAACACCCGCACACGAAAAGAGTCAAGAAGGGGACGCCGGATGACATAGGAGTGCCGGATTGCAAAATGGACAACGGGGAAAAGGCTTGGATGCATGAGACGAACATGTTTGCAAAATGAAATGCACATGATGACATGATAAAATGCAAATGATGACATGGCAAAGTGCAACACGCAAGCAAATGACATGGCAACGACGGCGAATAACTGGCAGACACCTGGCGCATCGAATCCGGGGCGTTACACAGGAACTACGCCATGTACAAGGGCTATGTGCCGGCATCGGTGAAGTTCTACTAAGCTATACGCCGGATTTACTGGTCATTGGTGAAAAAATCAGTTATTAAACAAACACTTTCATATGATGTCAGCCAAAAGAAATTGTGGATGTGTTGTCCACGTGTGTGCGTGGTACACTGAATTGAAAAAAACTAGTTTTGTCATGTTTTTTTCCATATTAGTTTTATAGTATTTGTTTTTTGTGTTCATGGAGTAAATTAGGAAGTTCAAATTTTATGTTCATGGATCCAAATATTAAACATTGCAAAAAGATGTTGCCATCAGTGTTTTAATTGTTATGTGTGCATTTTAATTTACTGTAATTTTTTGCATGACATACATGATCGAGTTCAGAGCACACTTGCGTTCATGCATGGAAAAAATGGTTGTGCGTGTCTTCGTGCAATGGGTAGTTATTTTTTCTTCTTGTGTATAAAAAGATAGAAGTTCAAACAAAAAAAATGCAAAAGTTCAAAAAATATGTGACAAAAAAAGATCGTTTCATCTACTAGCGAAAAAAATGTAAATCCACACAAGAAGTTCGATATATATAAAAGTTATGTGTATGTTATATCATGTAGGAAGCTAATTATTTTTTAAAAAATAGAGTAGTTAAAAATTCATTATTTTTTTATTTTCTATTACAAATGATAACAACAAAGAAGTCCAGATTGAAAAAAAAACAAGAAGTTTTTTTTTAAAAAAAAGTAGAATAGTTCAGTTTATATGAAAATCCAGATTTTCCTCGTTACTAATAAACCAAGAAATTCAATTTCAAAAAAATGGAGCGGTTCAATATTTATTACAAAAACTCATATTTTTCCCGTTGCTAATGAATAACCCAAGAAGTTCAGTTTGAAATAACGAAGAAGTTCGTCATTTATTACAGAAACTCCTATTTTTCCCATTTCTAAAAATACACAAAGAGGTTCAAAAATTGAAAAAGTGGAGTGTTTTGATGTCTATAAAAATTCTGATTTTTTTTGCTAAAGGGTAGCGTCACTTTTTGCATTTTAATTATTTTGGAGCAATTCCATTTAAAAAACATAATCAATAATTTCATATTAAAAAACGAAATAGTTTGATGTACACAACATACTCAAATTCTTCTTTGTTTCCATGCAAAATTAACGTATGAAGTTCAATTTTAAAAGGTTGTATGATTTTTACTTAAAAATCATTTTTTTTCCTTTTATAAGAATAAAACTAAGAAGTTCAAACCAAAAAAAACAGAGAAGTTCAGAGATAAAAAACCTAGGATTTACATGCTCAATTTTCAAGAGTGTTTTAGGACTTGGGGCTAAAAAAAGCAGAGACCGATTCAAAGTGATAACAGCCTGAAGTTCACGTGCTACATGGTGTGTGTTTCATATGAGAAAAAAAAGAAATAAAAGGTAAACTCTAAAAAATTGGTGCGAGAAGTTCAAGTGCTTGGCCAGGGGAAGTTCAAAAATACTTGTGAGAGAGGTTCACCATGTATTTACATGTGCAAAACCGCACAAAAATTATTGTTTTGGTGAATTAAAATAATTCTCTCAATCAATTACAAATTTAAAACAAAAATGCTCTACATTAAAAAGTTTCTCATATTCAACAACTTTCCAAGGTGTATGAATATTCTTATTCCAAAAAAAGTTAAACTAAAATGGTGCATGTTGTTCGAAACAAAAGCTTAACCGTATTAGAAAAAGTTATGTCTTTTCAGCAGGTTTGCAAAGGTATATTATTTGTGCAACTCCGATGTATAGGTGGGGAATAACGAACAGAAAAGCATGACAGAAGTTCAAGGTGAAAACAGCTGGAAGTTCAACTACTACACGGAATGCATTTCAGAAGAGAATAAAAGAATACAAAACTAAAAGCCTAAAAGCTTTGTTGCAAGAAGTTCACGTGCTCTGTCCGGGGAAGTTCAAAAATTCTTGCGAGATATGTTCACCTTGTATTTCCATGTTCGAAAACAAAAAAAAATGTTTTTTTGTATTTTAAAATAATTCTCTCAATCCAGAGGAAGTTCAGTTATTATTTTGGAGCAATTTGATTTCAAAAAGAAATTAAGAATTCAAATTATAAAGATTAATAAAATAAAACCAAGAAGTCCATATTAAAAAGATGGAGAAGTTCGATGATTATAGAAAACTCAGATTTTCCTCGTTATTAAAGAGTGCAAACAAGAAGTTCAAAAAAATAACAAGAAGGTCAACTTTTAAAAATAGAGCACTTCAAAATTCATAAAAAGATTAATAAATAAAACCAGGAAGTCCATATTAAAAAGATGGAGAAGTTCGATGATTATAGAAAACTCGTATTTTCCTCGTTATTAAAGAGTGGAAACAAGAAGTTCAAAAATAAAATAACAAGAAGTTCAACTTTTAAAAATAGAGCGCTTCGAAATTCATAAAAAAGGGTTAAGAAATTGAGATAAATATTTATAAAAACTCAGATATTTTCACGCAGCCGAGAGAAATTCGATTGATAACTGCCAGAAGTTCACGTACTACATGGTGTGCATTTTGTATTAAAAAAAGAAGAAAAAATTAAATACTAAAAGTTTTGTTTTTATAAGTTCAACTCCTCGGTCGGAAAAAGTTAAAAAAATATTATGAGAGATGTTTGTACAAAAGGTATATCATTTGTGTAACACTGACGAAATGGATGAGAAAATTACAAACGAAAATACGTCACAGAAGTTCAACTTGAAAACAGCAGGAAGTTCGACTACTATAGTGAATGAATTTGAGATGAAAAACTTTCAAAACCGTCGCGAGTATGAAAAAATGATCAACACGGGAAAGTTGCATGTTTACATAAGCTTTCTACCGGTATATTACTTGCACAATTCCGGTGAGTGGATGGAGAGTTACGAGCAGTGGATGGAGACCTACGAGCAAAAAAAATCACGTGAAAAACAGAGTGAAGTTCAGGTACATGCGCCGAGAAGTTTAGGTTCTTCACGCGGTGCATTTTCGAAGAATCCATTTCGCGATAGAGGCAGAACGAATGATCCCGCCGTTTTCGAAATTACTTGAAAACGGCTAAGAATCAGAGAAAACCATCAACATAAAAAAGTTTCGCATTTACCGTAGCTTTTCAACGCTATATTATTTTCCCAATTCCGATAAAGTTTGTAGAAATTATGGCGAAAATATGTTTTTCGCCATTTTCGAAACTGACTTAAAACCGTAAAGAATTAGGAGAAACAATACATACCAAAAAGTTTTGCATTTGTTCAAGCTTTCCAACGCCATATCATTTGCTGCATTCGGATGCACGATTAGAAAATTAGGTCAAAAATACGGACTCGGTAGGACTTGAACCATTTTCTAAATTACTCTTAAACCATTCAAAATTAGAAAAAAAACTTTCAAGATGAAAAAGTAGCGCATTTTCATAAGCTTTCCAACGCCATAGCATATGCCTCCATTGGATTAGTCGTTTAGAAACGACATCGAAAGAACGAACTCAGCTGTTCGGTTTGTGAAATTTTACGATTTTCTAAATTACTCTTTAACCGTAGGGAATTAGAGAAAACTTTCAACATGTGGAAGGAGCGGTTTGGCAGAAGCTTTCCAAAACCATATTACTTGCCTCATTCCAATAAACGGTTTAGAAATGCGATCAAAATTATGATTCACGTTTTTTGTGTGAGGAAAAAACGGTTTTCAAAACTGCTCTTAAACCGCTTACATTTTGCGAAAAATTTAACTTGGGTCATGATACTCGTGTCCATAGCTTTCCAACGATATATAGCAAGCCCTATTTGGGCAATGTTGCGGGAAGTTCAACCTAGTTCACAGGGAATTTCTGGTCGAACAACTCAGGCAGTAAGATCGCAAAAAACACGAGTTCTTCACGACCCGAGTGCAAAATCCGCCTATGAGCGAGATTCCTATCTAAAACGAGTATTTAGTTGCTAAAAATCATTTGAAGATTACACTTACATCATATGGAACACGACTAACCAGAAAAACTCGCGGTAGAAGGCACGGTTGCGAAGATAGCCCGAAGATCAGATTCTTACAGAGAGAAGTTCAGGCGCGTTACTCAGGCAGTTCAGGTTGTGATCAGAATATTATTCTGATCCCGTGATCAGAATAGTGTTTATATATATATATATATATATATATATATATATATATATATATATATATATAGCCAGTTAAATTCTCGACTTAGAACGACGTGCATGCCATGTAGTAAACCGATACGGAGGAAGTATAGTAAAGTTGAGGTGATTTTATCGAGCGATCGGTGGGGGAGCATGGCCTGTCATGCGGTCCCACGTGTCATGATGTACCAAGGCGATGCGTGTGTCCCTCTTGAGGCAGAAGCAATACTAGTACTCCTACGTGGTTTGAGATGATGTCGAACCGAAGTGTGAAATAATGGTTGCTTCGTTCGTCTAGGAAGGTGCGGCATTGTGATTTGACGTCTCATTGCTCATTACTACTACGGGGCCGGTATGAGTGGGGTGCGTCCCCCTGCTGTTCTGCACCGTTATTTGGTGCTTGACACGTCGACCCGGTTGCTATATGTCCCACATGTCGGCGACAGGAAGTACAGAATTCATGAAAGGGGGCGTCGACGGAGGAGTATACTACAGAATTCATGAAAGGGAGCGACTTAGTTTTGGAAAAATCTATTTTTACGGAGTACGTACCCACTAGGGTTTATAGGGCTCATCTAAAAAATATTTGTTTTCCGTTTGATAAGTCTCAATTCTACTATACTAGTAGTAGTACCATTACATGTTGGATTTCGAGGTGCGTTAGATCACCTGACGCAAGCAGTGTCAAGAGGAAACTAACCAATGCATGTACAAGTTCATGGAAATTTAGTGGTCATTCATGCATTCGTTCTAATTAATGCCTTGGTAAACATAACTTCTTGAGAAAAACGAGCGTACTGTGCAAACTACGAAATTAATTCGACCACTCACCATCTACCTTGGTTGGAGAGATTTTGAAATTGAGCCATAAACTGGAAAGGAGGGAGTAGTAACTTTTGTCTCGATTACTATTTGTGGCCTTGTATAGATGCAAAATGTATTTTTTATAGTGGCCTTGTATAAAATAGAGGGAGTACTAACCAAAGTACGTAGTAGGGACGAGGAGTAAACGGAGGGAGTAGTAAAATTTTCTCCTCGTGCTGCGAGCCACCGCGCGCGTGGGCGAGGGAGCGGGCGTAAAGGCGTATAGTAGTACTCCTAGTAAGCTTCACCTCATCCCGCGAGCCACCGCGCCCGTGGGCGGGGGAGACAGCGTACTAAGCAAGTTTCTCCTCGTTCTGCGAGTTGACGGGACATATCAAAAGTACTCTAGTGTATAGAGCCTTGCCTCTAAGGTAGGCCCCACATGGTTTGCCTCTTTTTTTAATTTAACATAACGCGTCAAGTCGCAATTTGTTTGTTCACCCGTGGTAGACGATCCTCCCTCCACCAAGTGGACAACCAATACACGTGCCAAATTACCACGTGGGCTGCATTTTTGGTATAGAAATGAGCTCCACCGTGTACCCGCGAGGGTGTGGTTGGGAAAGAGACGGGAGTACGTGCGCCGTGCGTGCACCTCTTCTCTTCGTGCACGTCCCCCACCTACGTGGGTGTGTGTGAGAGAGATACAAACCTAGACATAATGCGCCGTCCATCCCCATGCCTCCGCCCAGTCCGACCACCAGTCACCACCACGGCACCAGGCCCCACTCCTCCTCACCTTATCTCTCATATTTCTCCCTCCATTTTTAAATACAAGGGGCCACTATCAAAATTACAATTTGCATATATACAAGGCCACTAACACTAATCGATGCAATATTAATGGTGTTTGCCTTGTGGTACTACTCGTAGCAAAGGAGGACATTAATTATCCATTGCATGCATGCGGGAGTTTGTAAAAAAATGCATCTTGATGTTCCATGCAATGCACGGGCATCTTGCTAGTCCATGAAAACAACACATGGCAAAATTCCACGGCGAACGAGGGATTTGAATCTGTTGGGAGGGGCTATTTGGATCTTGCCCGGGGTAGCCAAAATATTGGCGACCCTTTTGTCCACCGGTGCCTTTGCCACCGATGAACGAGGAACGGCTCGGGTGCTCAGGTTGTCATGCATCCTCCAGCGTGCACGTTGGAGACGAGCTCGCACGAGGTGTGTTTTTTTGTCCCACAACACCGCCCGAGCCGCCCGCAAAGCGACCGGCGACCTGCAAATTATGCCATCCAACCGTAGTCGCACACATTATGACAGCAACTCAACCAACTGGACAAAATTCACGCAAACACGTAGACAAACTGATATTTCATATAAACAACGACGAAAATCATATAAAATACCGGATTTTCACACAAACATGACATATTTCATTACATTCAAATGAACTACACGGTCCTAGTTCTGGACAACACACGTATATAATACCTGGCCTAAATGGTCGCCCGCCGATCGATTTGTGTTCCTCATGTCCGGCAGCACGATCACCGGACTGCCGGGAGCCCCGGAGGTATATGCTTCAGCGCAAAGGATGGCTCGCTTCCCCACTGCCCAACTGATATCATTGGCTGGTGCCGAAGATGATGGTGGCCGGCACCGGTTCGAGTTCATCACCGGCCACTACTTCGCCATGGCCGGCACCAGCTCGAGTTCATCCTAACATTGACCTCTTCCGTGGAGCCCATGTGGGGTCGACGAAGGTCCTCACAACAAAAGGATCCGGCAAGACACCTGTTGTGTACGCTGGCGTCGCCTCCGCGGTGGCCTTCATGGGACCCAAGCAGCGGCGGCCTCCCGTGTTCTACTTCTCCTCGATGATGGCGGCAGACGCGGAGGCGCTGGCCACTGACTCGTCGCTCTCCGCGCACCCGGCTTCTGTCGCTGCTTGCATGGCGCGACCACCGACATGGGAGTCTCGGCCACAGAAACGGGAGACGCGGTACGAGGCGGCAGCGTGGACGGTAGCAACGACGCCCGTGCGCCGCTCCTCGTCGAGCTGGCCTGGAGCGGCGAGTTGCTTAACCGCGCGTTGGCTTGGGGCGGCAACTAGCTCCGTCGGGCGAGGGAAGGGAGGTGGATCAGCGAGCTGCATAGCTCGTATCTGGCGGGCTACCCAGCCGGCTTGGATGCGGAATAACTACTCTTCATAAGCCATTGTAAGAGTGGACAAAATGGTGGAGGAGATAGGGGAGCGGCGGAGGTGTGCGATTCTTGGCCAGCGTTTGGCCTCGTTTAAATAGGAGATTAAATAGACGGCGGACGGGAGGAGCTCGGCCGGCATTGCGTTTAACGTCGGCCCGGTTATGAACGGACGTGTGTCCAGAGTGGGTTTCTCGGCTTCCAAACGGGCGGGTTTCATGGAGGCGTTTGAATGTGGCACGGAGGCGTGTTTAGCTGGGCGTGCCACGAGTGGCGCCCTCGACTCTGACCTAGGACACCGCACCGTTCTTCCACTGACGTGTGGGCTCTTTGGGTGCATGGCATGCATGTCAGTGACCCAACGCAAGCAGCACACAGCAGAGGAGCCTTTGCTGGGCCAGGGCGATTAGAAGCTGGCATTTCATAAACTGATGATTGTTCATTGAGTGTGACATCATCTTTTTCATGTAGTTAAGCATACTATGTTGATAGCCCGTTCGATACATTGTGATTCATAAAGACCGATGCAAACATCAATGTTCTGCTTATCACAGATAAGATTGATTAATACCCGTAACAATCCATGTCCTTAACAAAGGGTGCATGCACGTATAGGTTGAGCGTGTGTGTTGCGTAGTGTGATGTGTGCATGCAGGCGTGCGAGTGTTGCGTGCGTGCAAGGGTGCGTTTCAGTGTTGCATGCATGGGTGTGTACGTGCGTGTGTTCATGAGTGCATGTGTACGTGTCAGTGTTGCACGCCAGCATGCGTGTGTGTACGTTATGTGTATGTGTCAGTGTTGCACGCCTACATGCGAGCGTGTCTTGCGTGCGTGCATGTGTACATGCGGGGCGAGGCTACACTCAGTCGACTGACTTTTTCGTCTCTGGTCATTAGATTTTCCAGCCGTTGGACACGAAATCAAGGGCCTCCAGTTTATCATCAAACTCCACCCCCCCCC
>NC_041391.1:144006133-144017023 GCF_002162155.2 Triticum dicoccoides
GACTGCCAACCAGAGGTCTCATGACTTTGAATACCCACCGACCACTAGTTTATTACCATTTCTGTCCTTCATATGCGCGCTGACGGGTGGGCCCTATGGTAATGTGCGCTGCTGAATGAGGACTATTTGACTGGTCAATTGATCGTGTTATCAACAAATTACGGAGCTGTATGGTGAGCCAGTGACCGTATGGTCACCCTAAAATGTACTCCTATTTTATTAACACAGTACAGACTCAAACTACCATTTCTTTCTTTCGTATACAGGCTGACAGGTGGGCCCCACGGTTACGCGCCCCAATGGTGCAACACTAGTTGTGCCATTTGACTGGTCAATTGATTGTGTCATCAACAAAATACGGAATTGTAGGGGTGAGCCAGTGACAGTATAATCATGACATGTACTAGTTGAGCGATTCTCCTCCATCTTTTAGCTATAGAACTTGTTGGCGACTTTATATCTCTCAACTCGGGTATTTGCTTGAAATATTAACTTCAACTCCTGGAACATCTCATATGGTCCATGACATTCAAAATGTCTTTGAAGTCCCGATTCTAAGCCGTTAAGCATGGTGCACTAAACTATCAAGTAGTCATCATATTGAGCTAGCCAAACGTTCATAATGTCTGCATTTGTTCCTGCAATAGGTATGTCACCTAGCGGTGCATTAAGGACATAATTCTTCTGTGCAGCAATGAGGATAAACCTCAGATCACGGATCCAATCCGCATCATTTCTACTAACATCTTTCAACACAATTTTCTCTAGGAACATATCAAAATAAACATATGAAAGCAACAACGCGAGCTATTGATCTACAACATATTTTGCAAAATACTACCAGGACTAAGTTCATGATAAATTTAAGTTCAATTAATCATATTACTTAAGAACTCCCACTTAGACAGACATCTCTCTAGTCATCTAAGTGATCACGTGATCCAAATCAACTAAACCATGTCCGATCATCACGTGAGATGGAGTAGTTTCAATGGTGAACATCACTATGTTGATCATATCTACTATATGATTCACGTTCGACCTTTCGGTCTCCGTGTTCCGAGGCCATATCTGTATATGCTAGGCTCGTCAAGTTTAACCTGAGTATTCCGCGTGTGCAACTGTTTTGCACCCGTTGTATTTGAACGTAGAGCCTATCACACCCGATCATCACGTGGTGTCTCAGCACGAAGAACTTTCGCAACGGTGCATACTCAGGGAGAACACTTCTTGATAATTTAGTGAGAGATCATCTTAAAATGCTACCGTCAATCAAAGCAAGATAAGATGTATAAAGGATAAACATCACATGCAATCAATATAAGTGATATGATATGGCCATCATCATCTTGTGCTTGTGATCTCCATCTCCGAAGCACCGTCGTGATCACCATCGTCACCGGCGCGACACCTTGATCTCCATCGTAGCATCATTGTCGTTACGCCATCTATTGCTTCTATGACTATCGCTACCGCTTAGTGATAAAGTAAAGCAATTACAGGGCGTTTGCATTTCATACAATAAAGCGACAACCATATGGCTCCTGCCAGTTGCCGATAACTTTGGTTACAAAACATGATCATCTCATACAATAAAATATAGCATCACGTCTTGACCATATCACATCACAACATGCCCTGCAGAAACAAGTTAGACGTCCTCTACTTTGTTGTTGCAAATTTTACGTGGCTGCTACGGGCTTAGCAAGAACCGTTCTTACCTACGCATCAAAAGCACAACGATAGTTCGTCAAGTTAGTGTTGTTTTAACCTTCGCAAGGACCGGGTGTAGCCACACTCGATTCATCTAAAGTGAGAGAGACAGACACCCGCTAGTCACCTTTAAGCACGAGTGCTTGTAACGGTGAAACCAGTCTCGCGTAAGCGTACGCGTAATGTCGGTCCGGGCCACTTCATCTCACAATACCGCTGAACCAAAGTATGACATGATGGTAAGCAGTATGACTTGTATTGCCCACAACTCACTTGTGTTCTACTCGTGCATATAACATCAACGCATAAAACCAGGCTCTGATGCCACTGAAGGGGAACGTAGTAATTTCAAAAAAATTCCTACGCACACGCAAGATCATGGTGATGCATAGCAACGAGAGGGGAGAGTGTTGTCCACGTACCCTCGTAGACCGTAAGCAGAAGCGTTATGACAACACGGTTGATATAGTCGTACGTCTTCACGATCCGACCAATCCAAGCACCGAACGTACGGCACCTCCGAGTTCAGCACATGTTCAGCTTGATGACGATCCCCAGACTCTGATCCAGCAGGGTGTCGGGGATGAGTTCCGTCAGCACGACGGCGTGGTGACGATGATGATGTTCTACCGACGCAGGGCTTCGCCTAAGCACCCCAACAATATGACCGAGGTGGAATATGGTGGAGGGGGGCACCGAACTCGTCCGGGACTCCTCGTCATGTCCCCGATCTCATCCGGGACTCCGAACTCCTTCGGTACATCAAAACTCATAAACTCATAATATAACTGCCATCGAAACCTTAAGCGTGCGGACCCTACGGGTTCGAGAATAATGTAGACATGACCGAGACACGTCTCCGGTCAATAACCAATAGCGGAACCTGGATGCTCATATTGGCTCCCACATATTCTACGAAGATCTTTATCGGTCAAACCGCATAACAACATACGTTGTTCCCTTTGTCATCGGTATGTTACTTGCCCGAGATTCGATCGTCGGTATCCAATACCTAGTTCAATCTCGTTACTGGCAAGTCTCTTTACTCGTTACGTAATGCATCATTCTGTAACTAACTCATTAGTTACATTGCTTGCAAGGCTTATAGTGATGTGCATTACCTAGAGGGCCCAGAGATACCTCTCTGACAATTGAAGTGACAAATCCTAATCTCGATATACGCCAACCCAACATGTACCTTTGGAGACACCTGTAGAGCTCCTTTATAATCACCCAGTTACGTTGTGACGTTTGGTAGCACACAAAGTGTTCCTCCGGTAAACGGAAGTTGCATAATCTCATAGTCATAGGAACATGTATAAGTCATGAAGAAAGCAATAGCAACATACTAAATGATCAAGTGCTAGGCTAACGGAATGGGTCAAGTCAATCACATCATTCTCCTAATGATGTGATCCCGTTAATCAAATGACAATACATGTCTATGGTTAGGAAACATAACCATCTTTGATTAATGAGCTAGTCAAGTAGAGGCATACTAGTGACATTATGTTTGTCTATGTATTCACACATGTATCATGTTTCCGGGTAATACAATTCTAGCATGAATAATAAATATTTATCATGATATGAGGAAATAAATAATAACTTTATTATTGCCTCTAGGGCATATTTCCTTCAGATTGCGCAGCCGAGGATGGAGGTGGATGCCATTGATGTCCGGTACGGTGTTGTGTTGTTCCCCTCTGCTCAACATTGCCTCGCACGACGAGGAAGAAAGGAAACACACTCTCACAACACAAATAATCTGTTCCTCTCCGGGGCCCCCTTGTGCTTTCGAGGAGTATAAGAGGGAGGTGGACGCAACCTAGTACGACACATGTCATGCCAGGGCGGACACATGGCGTGGCTCGCGGCGGAGCCAAGCCCGGAGTGGTAACACTCGCGCTACAGCCAGACAGCGTCCAGAGCCCGTGGCCTGGGACGTACGCAGAGTCACGGGCATGAGGGGCTAGGACGAGACTTGCCTGCTCCCTTCCCGTGCTCCCATCCATGCTCCCGCGTACGTGGCTTGATTTGATTGGAAGAAAATAAGGCCCGACCCCACCCTCTGAAAATCAGGGAGGGAGATGATTAGATTAGAAAAGAAAAAGAGAAAATGACAGCCGTAGGATGAAGTGGGAGCACGGATGAGAGCATGGGAAGGGAGCAGGCAAGCCGGATCCGAGGGGCTATGGCTGTGTGGCCCCGGAGCGGCGCCTCCGCGCTCCAGTTTCTCCTCCTCTGGCTTGTCCTGACCGAGCAGAGAGAGGGTTTTTTGGCCCAGCTCCGGCAAACTACGTGCGACCAACGGGCAATGACGATGCAATAGCTCGCCGTGTGTACGTATCTATCTCTATCTATCTCTCTAGCCGCTTAAAAGGCAACCATCTTCGGTCTTGTGCTTGTTCCTTTTTTAGGAAAAGTCTCACGCTTGTTTCCGGCTACTGTTTAATGCTTTATTTTGTGAGGAATTGTTTAATGCTTTTAATTAGAAGAACACATATCTTCAGGATGATAAACTATTCTACTACGCGTCCGGGGCTAGAGTATGGATCTGTATCAACTTGTCAAATAAGTGTCTATCTAGTACTCAGGAAAAAAACAAGTGTCTATCTACGTGTTGGAGGAGTGGCTATGATGATGATGGACATTTTTTTACGAGAAATCAAAGTCCCGAAGCTAAGCGCGGTATTGTTGCCATTGGCGACCGATATCACAATTATCTTATTACTTTACCGCATAATCAATACTATTGATGTTTGATTGCATACAGAGGTTGAGGCGGCGCCTCGTGAGGTGGGCCAGTGCACACTTATCTTGTTTTCGCACGTTCGGCTGCCATATTTGGTCCGCTTGAGTGGAAGTTGGGGCGGTTTCAGGTGAGAGGCGCCCCTTTTTCTTTGTTGTTTCCGATTTATGCCTAGCTACATAAAAGCAATAAGGCACGAATGGGGAAACTGGAAAGAGAGGCAGCACAAAAGAAATTCTTGGATTAATCTACTAACTATATGAATATTCAAACTGAGTAAAGCCATCATCACTTGACTTGGCATGTTCAAATGATCTAGCCAAGTAAAAAAGCCATTTTTAAACAGTTTTAGTATTTTTCATACGTCCGTTTTTAAATTCGGCTCAGTCTGTTTTTCTGTCCGTCGGATCTACACGAATCTCTGCGTTGGTTTGTCCTCAGTCTCCGTGTACCCCAGCTCGCCGGTCATAGAGCTCGTCGCAGGTGTCGCTCAGTTAGCTGGTTGTTTTGTCCACGAGTGTTAGTGATAGATTAGTTCATCAGGAACGCTCTAGGCATTTTTTGCAGGCACCTATCCGCCCGTGTAGCAGGTCACAGAGCTCCCCGCAGGTGTCACTCAGTTAGCTTGTTTTTAGTATCAGTCATCAGTCTCCAATAGTTTACTTGTAGTCTCCAATAGTCTTGTTTTATTTAGTTGATCAGTATTCCAACATAAGTCTTGTAGCTGACTCACTTATTTTAGTCTGTAGTTGATTCACTCATTTATCAGTTTAGTGAATGATAATCCATCAGTTTTGTAAATGTTCAGTGCTCTCATTCTTCAAGCTTAGGTCATTCTTTAGTCATTCAGCCCTGGGATTTTAGTTATATATCAGTCTTCAGACATTATTTTTCCAGTTATCAGTGTACTTCTTTTTCAGTGTACTTTTTCATTGTTGTTAAGTGTTGGGTCTTTTCTTTATTTTCAGTCTTTTAGCTTTCTTTTGTTCATTTTTTCAGTCACTCTGAAATGCAGCTTCTGAAACCTTTAGCTCTCATTTCATTATGTTTCATTTAGTTGATCAGTGTGTATTCTCTTTTCAGTTTTAGTTCAGTTTTAGTAATTGTTCGGATCGATGTCAATCTTCTGTTAGTCTAAGTTCTGCAGCATGTTCATTAGTATCAGTCAATGTTCAGATAGTTGACTCAACAGTTAATTTTCAGAGAGCATGCATCATTGTTCAGTACTTCAGTTTTTCATTCATTCATATGATATTATTATCAGTCTCTTCGGTTCATTCTAGTGTTTCTTCACTCTTCTTTTTTGCCGTCTCCAGTCTCTCTTTTTTTCCGAAAACTGATCGCTCGAAGTTCATCGTAGCTATACACTGGCATCAAGGACCCAAGTGTAGTATTTGTAACTAAGTTTAGGATTTAATATTTGTACTCAAGTATTCAGTTTCTGGTTTAAGTTTAGCAGTGTAGTATTTGTCCCCAAGTTCTTTAGGTTTCAGTTTCTTTATCGAGTAGCGGCGTCAGCTTCAGGTTCCAGTAGGCGTCGTTTTCTTCTGTCGACAGTAGGTGTCATTTTTCAGGTTCCCGTATGTGTGTCTTTTTCTGTTTTCCATTTTAGTCATGACACTTAATTAGGGTGTCACATAGGCAGCAGTGGTGGTGATCAAGACGATGCTGGAACAACCTAGGTAATTCTGCTACTTGTACGCTGCACTTCAGTACAATCATTCTTTGCTGTCCTGGGGTAATATTTTAACTCACTAGGACATGTATGATGACTGATCATTCATTGTACTAGACCATGATGGCGCGCGTTGCCGCGCCCATATATTTTTCCAGTAGAATGATTGGAACATTTGTAAGTATAGAGGCCCAAAACATGCGGGATAAGTTTGTAAAGATGATATATGTATTAGAGATTAACAGAAGGGCAAATTCTAGTCGTTGATAGTAAAGGAGTGCAGAGTCGTAACAGCATAGCACCACTGCTCTGCAGACAACAATACCATTCATACTTGACAATTATTTTGATCAGCCAATATTATGTGTATCAATAGAACAAGGATATATACAGAAGAAACAGTCTTTGTAAGTCAAGACCCCAAAATTTTGTTGACTGTCACCCTACGGTTGGATGGACAACACTCAGATTGTAAGCAAGTTCGCACTTCATACATCAAGGTCATACAATTAAATATTGCATATATGGCATAATTTCTTCCATTACCTCCAATTAAAAAATAGAATAAGGTGTTTCTCAAATTGGAAACTTGCATAACATCAGTATGTCGTGGAGAGAATGGCAAGGCTTCCACCATGATGGACCATGTTGCCTTGCCCATACTTTTCAACGATACAATAATCAGTAAGCTTGTAAATAAATGGAAATGAAAGCAAGCATAAAACTATAGATATAAAATGGACTAAAACAAGTTACGTCATAGAAGTTTTCCCTTTCCTTACGAAATACAAGATACTCCAACCAGTAGCAAGTAATAACACAAAAGAGAAAAATACTGAGCTGGAAGGTCCATTTTCTTTTATAATTGTATATGTCCATCTGCACATCGAGTTGATTTATACTCGCTACTGAACTATGAATATACTCCAAAGCACATGGAGTATGAATATAGTTCAAAACACGTATGAAAGTTAAGCCATGATCAGGAGCAGCAGCTGGCCTTCACTGATTGGAGGAATGGCAGATTGACAGTAATCTGAAACATGATTTTGCAGGAAACGGGAACAAACATCATTGTAAGGATGAACAAAAGCCAAGCAGCTGGATGGAAAACTATGGTTTCGCGTAGTACACTACTTCATGGCAAGTCCACAATTGCCGAATCTTAATTCTAAGCGTACATTTCATTATAAGATGTATGCATATACCTCAGTTCAATGATCATTATACTAATTTCCACATAGAAGTAAAGTTTTGCTAATTTTACGTGGACTGAGATTTTGTTCAGTCGAGATCGATTTCCGAAAGGTGCAAACTCTAGAAGTAGCATCAAACATTATTTCTTACACTTGAGAAAGTCAAAGATATGTAGAAAATGTTTCACAAGTGCCAAGCCAAACCTAAGTTATGCTCATGTCGTAATCAAGTAGGAGTATCCAGAGAATGCAGATTACATAGCAAGGGCAAAGTTCAAAAAAGCGCTAGGCGCTAATTATGCGTTTGGGCACCTACTTGCGCTTTTCTAGCTTAGGCGTGATTAGGCGAAATTAGGCGCAATTAGGCGTTAGTACTGTAACGTGAAGAAATAAGATAGATAGGCAAAACATAGAAGGACAAAAATAAGATAGCTTATTTGAATGATAGGGAGATCACATCTCAAACAAAATAAGATAGCTTACTTGAAAGACTGGGAGATCCTTTTATCCCAAATAAATCACCTCTCCGCTGATGGCTAGAATCTCGCTTCACAATCCAACAATCTAAAATTATCACGGAGGCTGGCGGCTAGGAAGAAGGGATGATCGCCAGCCAAGACGGATGGAGATAGAGCTGAATGTGCAGTGGCGCCATGGATCGAACTACCACCCCTTGTTGAATGGACACCATCTTGTACCTTCACCTGTCGATCCGAGAGCTCTGCATGAGAAGGAACAATAGGTCAGATGAGACTATATGGACGCGTGTGGAGTAAATAAAGAGCACCAATGGATGTGCCTGCAATTATCCGTCGCCGGCAAGTGGCACACGTCGATCAGTTGCCGTTAAAATCTTTTAACATCGGTTATTTACCTCCTTGATTTCCTGCAACTAATCGATGCTCATGCGGTGACCCTCTCGCCTGTATCGAATGGAAAAGGCATAGAATCGCCAGGCCAGCGAGGCATACATGGAACAGTTGTCCCATACGCCTAAATAACAGACTGCGGATTTTGTTATGTGAGCATCGGCCCAGCTTGTATAGCACTCGGTGTTTAGCACCAAAGCCCACACAGGATTGGAAGTACTCCCTCCATTTCTAAATATAAGTCTTTTTAGATATTTCAATAAGGATTGGATGCGAAGGTATATAGATGTATGTTAGAGCATACATTCATTCATTTTACTCCGTATGTAGTCCATATTGGAATTTCTAAAAAGACTTATATCATGGGATGGAGGGAGTACATCCAAGGGTTAGAAACGTATAGAAGTTAAGATAGAATGGCTGAACACGTTGACAACCTGAGATTAAATAGATTAAGCAAGGTTTATGCGAGAGGAAATTATTTGTATACCTCGGAGAAGCTGCTGCAGTATCATTTCAATTTGGGTAAATGGGAAACAAATTCAGTTTCTGTTGGGTTGTAATTCTTGTGGCACTTTATGATAAGACGAACAACCTCTTGTCTGATGCCACCTCTAAAACAAAAATAGTTATGCAATTAGTCCAGGGCGTTTCTGCAGGGATGAGTTGGGTAAGAAATCACATGAACTCAACAGAACTTGAAGGTTTCCCACGCACAAGTGCTCACTGTCGATTGACTCCATGATAAGATGATAAGACCTGACAACGGCTGCTCTGAAAATGTAAGCACATTCAGTTGCCTCCTAGTCATTTTTAGTCCTAAACTACAAAAGAAAACGAAAATAAGATTGCACTCAACTTTGACAACTTCAGGTTCAGATTTCTTGAAAGTTATTGATCATCTTCTGTTGCCATCCACATATAAGGCCCCGCTTGGATTGTCGGTTGCCTCCCAAATACCTCCGTAATCGATACAGACCTCCATCCCTCGTTTCTATTCCAGACGGAAAATACACTGCAGCTGGTTATTTACACCTGTAAATTAAATCCGGGCGTATAAACTTACACCGAATCCAAGCAGGGCCTAAACAAGTTAGATGTAGAATAAACTTGGTGCAGATGAAGGAACGTGTCCAGCGGCGTACCTCTGACCGGGTGCTCGGGCGAGGTTGGATCTGGCAGCAGCACTCCCAAGGACTCCAGATGCTATGTAGGAAAAATCAGGTACTGGCTCCCGTGGTGTGGTGCCGCAACCGGCCTGAGGTGGAGCTCGTCTCCGTCATGAGAGAAGACGGGAAAAGGAGAGGGCGGCCGAGGACTGAGGCACGAGAATCTGCGAGCCAAAGGGAAGGATAGCGATGGCGGCGGAAAGGTCGTGGGCGAGAGAGGAGAGATCCGGAGTGGGAATCAAAGGAGACTACGAGAGAGGCGAGAGGTCGAGGTCGAGGTCGTCGTAAAGAAACGAGAGGGCTTTGATTTTGTTTCGGGAATAGCGGCCCGTACATATTAAGCCCAGGAGCAGCCCGCGCGCGAGAGGAGGGGGATTGGATGGCCGCCAATTTTGTTTAGGGAGCATCTGACCAGCCCGTGTAGCGCTCTCAGCGGGATTGAAGTTGCATCCAACGGCTAGAAATGCTGTCAAAACGTTGATGGCCTGAGAGGGCTCGATTAGTGTTCAGTTTTAATGTATCTAAATTTGTTTAACATGGTACAGACGCAAGGGCTCATATATACGCGTAAGCACTCACCGCTATAAGCGCACACACGCGAACCCTACCCCTATGAGCACCTTCGAGAGAGTGGGCCCGCATATATGATCTTGAGATTTTACGAAGTCACCATAGGTGCCTCGTAGTCGAGTGGAACGTCTCCTCCCACTGAACGTACATCGCCGGAAAATACTAAAATTAACACAAGATAAATGCGAGCACTAGGACTTTAACCTTGGTGGGCTCGAGAAACCATTGTCCTCTAACCATCCAACCATATGTTGGTTAGCACGACAAAATGTATGTGGTGACCATGATGAGCTTATTCTGAAGTCCAGTGACCATATCGTGCTTTCGCTTCAAATACAATGATCGTAAGTGTTGTCAACAAAATATGGAGCACGCATCAAATGCAAAGTCCGTCTGTGTCATCAACAAAATATGGAGACGTATCGTGAGCTAGATACCGTTGTACTATTGTATATGCTTATTTTCTTAGTGGCCGATTGCGTGTGTGATGTGGTGGGCACATCATTTCTAGTTGTGGTGGGTCAACATGAAGACTTATGGGTCGGTTCCATCCTGCGCCACATATAGGTTGGACCGAGACGTGTTATACGGAGACCCATGTGGAGGACTCGGCGTACAACACGAAGCTACCAGAGTCGCGGAGGACTCTATCCCCACTGGTGATAAGCCGACTATATATGATTTGTAACCCTAGGCCCTTAGTATGTTATACAAGCTTGGGGGCTAGTTCGTTGATAGTATACACACACGCACAATGCCTGGTATTCACGTGTACTTTGTACACACCCCTATCACTAATATACAGTACCAGGAGTAGGCTTTTTCTTCAACTGCAAGGGTCCGATCCGAACTAGGGTAAAACTTTGCCTCGTGTTACCTTCCAGCCTAACAGCCAGGGATATCCTACCGAATGATATGATGAAATCATATCTGCCAACTACTATTA
>NC_041391.1:144017232-144026303 GCF_002162155.2 Triticum dicoccoides
TATTAGAGAGGTGTGTCGGGGGGGGGGGGCAATGTGTGCGAGAGAGGCCTAAAGATAATGTGCGTGCGGGAGACACGTAGGCACATATATGTGCGTATAGAGGGCTAGTAGAATCATGCATGTGTATATATGCATGTGAGAGGAATAGTGTTTTCCAACTGAGATTAGTGAAAAGAGTGGTACATAGTAGTTAGAAAGAGAGAGAGAGAGAGAGAGAAACAGAGAGAGCATGTGCGTGAGACACCCCGACACCCTGAGAGAGATTGTGAGCATGTGTGAAAGAGAAATGTCGATCCATATAAAGTGTGTGCACTTATGCGTTAGATAGAGAGATATATAACGCGTTTGTGGGAACGGGGTGAGGCATAGTGCATCTACGTGTAAAAGGCGGTTCTACGCATTAAATTAAAATATAAATGGCATTATTATTTTTGGATGAGATCATGAATTTTGTAAAATTGCGTATGGACAAAAATCGGTCTATCAGACACCCATACTCTATTGAATTCTAGCATGTGCATGTGTTTATTTCATATTATCGATCCATAGAGTGAGAGCGGTTTGAAATACAGGCAATTGATGCTTTTGTAATTCATATATAAACATTAATTAGTGCACTCCATGTTGTTAGTGTGAAGCACTTTATACATTTGTCACTTGCATGGATACATTCCAAATTGCTAGCTACGAAATAAAATACATGTTGAATTCAACATAAAGGGGGTTTCGAAGATTCGAAATCATAGGAAGTGCATTCATCTATTTGAACCCGAGATAATGGCATTTGTAAATCAGATGTAAAAGGGGACATCAATCTTTGTTGTGAGTTTGAACATGCTATATATATTCATACACATATCTAACTTTTTTTTGTAACCAAGGAGATTATACCTGGAACCATGCATGAACTGAGGTAAGTTGCATATTTTTAATATATACTCATGTACAATGTATATTAAAATGTACCCCCTCCATTCCAAAATAATCGTAGCTTTAGGATTTTCAAGAGTAAAGATTTGTGAAGTTTCACAAATCCTGAAAGTTCAATTCAAGAGAACCGAAAACGTTAATGCTTCTGCTCCCAAATATTGAACGAATCACCAAATAGGCCTCTGGTCACCCGAAACCACGCGGGACTAATGTTTTGGTGGTAGGAAATTACTGTCCTGACTCTGGCCCGTGTAGCCTATCGGCCCGATGTCCAAAGGTCTAAACCGGGGTAGGTTTGTAACTTCACCAAGACGTCAGTCTCAACCGCCTCCGAGAAGCATTCATACGCCATGGGCGCCTAAACACCCATGCGCTCAGCCGAAATCTATCCCGTCCATATTTGGGACACCTGACATGACTGTCCTACCCCCAACCCGCAATATGTCCGAAATTTTAGATGGGGGCAAAGTTTGTAACTTTCCCCAAATTTCAAACAAGCGCGTCTCAAACCGAAACATTGTTCCCCCTTAGTTCCCCGCCTCCCTCCGTTTCCCCATTCATACTCCATGGGCGCGAAAACGCCCTCTCCACCAGCTGCGAAATCCCAGCCTTCTCCGTCCTCCACCCCATAGCGGCCAATCCACCGCCGCCCTCCTCCATCACACCAGAGCCGGTACCCCGACGTCGTCGTCCAACGTAACCGCAACCGCAACGCCCTCAAGGACTTTGCAGCTGAAGCCGAGATAGAGCTGCCTCCACGATGCCGACGCCGACATGCACCGTACCAGAACCACTCCGACCACGCCGTCCTGCGCCTCACTGTTGCGGCTCCACTGTCGCAACCGTCCACCGCACCGGAGCTGTTCCCGCTACACCGTCATTCGTCGCCTCGGATCTGCTTCCCCGCCGCCAACAGACGGCCACCGCACCACACTCAACAACTTGGCCATGGGTTCGTCCAAGGCTGCACTGTCCTCCACAACTTCTGGTTTCCGGCGAACAACAAGATTGTCGGAAAAACAGAAGGAGGACACAGCACTGCCAACAGAAAGAGGTACTCCTCTTCCCTTATTCGCGCAAATCTTATGTCTCCGCTCACACCGTATTCATCCCACGAAAGGAACTAGTTGAGCGCTTCTTACTGCATCTTCTTCGTGATACTAAATGCACAAGGTTTCCTCCCTTTTATTATTTCACCTTTGCTAGAGGTCAGTAGCCCGCCTGGATTTCAATTCAGGGTCAGTCGAACCGCAATTAAAAGAAGCAGCACCCGCTTAGGCGCGCGGAGCACCTAGTCCTCTTGTTCCCTAGGGAAGCGGCGCATCGGTGTCTATCATAGGGGTGTGGGGCGCAGGAGCTGCTTGCGCCCGATCTGGAGGTCGGCGGTGTTGGGGAACGTAGCAGAAATTCAAAAATTTTCCTACGAAACACCAAGATCTATCTATGGAGAGACCAGCAACGAGTAGAAAGGGGAGTGCATCTACATACCCTTGTAGATCGCTAAGCGGAAGCGTTCAAGTGAACGGGGTTGATGGAGTCATACTCGTCGTGATTCAAATCACCGATGATCAAGTGCCGAACGCACGACACCTCCGCGTTCAACACACGTACAGCCCGGTGACGTCTCCCACGCCTTGATCCAGCAAGGAGAGAGGGAGAGGTTGAGGAAGACTCCATCCAACAGCAGCACAACGGCGTGGTGGTGGTGGAGGAGCGTGGCAACCCTGCAGGGCTTCGCCGAGCACCTACGGGAGAGGAGATGTGTCACGGGAGGGAGAGGGAGGCAACCAAAGGCCTTAGGTATGATTGCTCCTCCTTTTCCCCACTATATATAGGGCCAAGGGAGAGGGGGAGGGCGCAGCCTTGCCCCCTCCTCCAAGGAAGGGGTGCGGCTAAGGATGGGGAGGAGTCCATCCTCCCCAAGGCACCTCGGAGGTGCCTTCCCCCTTTAGGACTCTTCCCTTTTTCCTTTATGTTGGCGCATGGGCCTCTAGGGGCTGGTGCCCTTGGCCCATGTAGGCCAAGGCGCACCCCCTACAGCCCATGTGGCCCCCCGGGGCAGGTGGCCCCACCCGGTGGGCCCCCGGGACCCTTCCGGTGGTCCCGGTACAATACCGATGACCCCGAAACTTGTCCCGATGGCCGAAACAGGACTTCCTATATATAAATCTTTACCTCCGGACCATTCCGGAGCTCCTCGTGACGTCCGGGATCTCATCCGGGACTCCGAACAACATTCGGTAACCACATACAAGCTTCCTTTATAACCCTAGCGTCATCGAACCTTAAGTGTGTAGACCCTACGGGTTCGGGAGACATGCAGACATGACCGAGACGTTCTCCGGTCAATAACCAACAGCGAGATCTGGATACCCATGTTGGCTCCCACATGTTCCACGATGATCTCATCAGATGAACCACGATGTCAAGGACTCAATCGATCCCGTATACAATTCCCTTTGTCTATCGGTATGTTACTTGCCCGAGATTCGATCGTCGGTATACCGATACCTTGTTCAATCTCGTTACCGGCAAGTCACTTTACTCGTTCCGTAACACATCATCCCGTGATCAACTCCTTGGTCACATTGCGCATATGATGATGTCCTACCGAGTGGGCCCAGAGATACCTCTCCGTTTACACGGAGTGACAAATCCCAGTCTCGATCCGCATAAAACAATAGGTACTTTCGGAGATACCTGTAGTGTACCTTTATAGTCACCCAGTTACGTTGTGACGTTTGATACACCCAAGGCACTCCTACGGTATCCAGGAGTTACACGATCTCATGGTCAAAGGAAGAGATACTTGACATTGGCAAAGCTCTAGCAAACGAACTACACGATCTTTTGTGCTAGTCTTAGGATTGGGTCTTGTCCATCACATCATTCTCCTAATGATGTGATCCCGTTATCAACGACATCCAATGTCCATAGCCAGGAAACCATGACTATCTGTTGATCACAACGAGCTAGTCAACTAGAGGCTCACTAGGGACATATTGTGGTCTATGTATTCACACGTGTATTACGATTTCCGAATAATACAGTTATAGCATGAATAAAAGACAATTATCATGAACAAGGAAATATAATAATAATACTTTTATTATTGCCTCTAGGGCATATTTCCAACAGTCTCCCACTTGCACTAGAGTCAATAATCTAGTTCACATCGCCATGTGATTAACACTCACAGGTCACATCGCCATGTGACTAATACCCAAGAGTTTACTAGAGTCAGTAGTCTAGTTCACATCACTATGTGATTAACACTCAATGAGTTTTATGTTTGATCATGTTGCTTGTGAGAGAGGTTTTAGTCAGCGGGTCTGAACCTTTCAGATCCGTGTGTGCTTTACAAATCTCTATGTCATCTCCTAGATGCAGCTACCACGCTCTATTTGGAGCTATTCCAAACAACTGTTCTACTTGCAACTATTCTAAATTGTTGCCCCATTGTACGTATCCGGTATCTCTACTTAGAGCTATCCGGATAGGTGTTTAAGCTTGCATCGTCGTAACCTTTACGACGAACTCTTTTACCACCTCCATAATCGAGAAAATTCCTTAGTCCACTAGTTACTAAGGATAACTTTGACCGCTGTCCTGTGATCCATTCATGGATCACTCTTGTACCCCTTGACTGACTCATGGCAAGGCACACTTCAGGTGTGGTACACAGCATAGCATACTGAAGAGCCTACGTCTTAAGCATAGGGGATGACCTTCGTCCTTTCTCTCTATTCTGCCGTGGTCGAGCTTTAAGTCTTAACTTCGTACCTTACAACTCAGGCAAGAACTCCTTCTTTGACTGGTCCATCTTGAACACCTTCAAGATCATGTCAAGGTATGTGCTCATTTGAAAGTATTTATTAAGCATTTTGATCTATCCTTATAGATCTTGATGCTCAATGTTCAAGTAGCTTAATCCAGGCTTTTCATTGAAAAACACTTTCAAAATAACCCTATATGCTTTCCAGAAATTCTACATCATCTCTGATCATCAATATGTCAACAACATATACTCATCAGAAATTCTATAGTGCTCCCACTCACTTCTTTGGAAATACAAGTTTCTCATAAACTTTGTACAAACCCAAAATCTTTGATCATCTCATCAAAGCGTTCATTCCAACTCCGAGATGCTTACTCCAGTCCTTAAAAGGATCACTGGAGCTAGCATACCTTTTAGCATCCTTAGGATCGACAAAACCTTTCTGATTGTATCACATACAACCTTTCCTTACGAAAGTTGGTAAGGAAACTCGTTTTGACATCCATCTGCCAGATTTCATAAATGCAGCTTATGCTAACATGATTCCGACGGACTTTAAGCATCGCTACGGATGAGAAAATATCATCGTAGTCAACTCCTTGAACTTGTGGAAAAACTCTTCGCCACAAGTCGAGCTTTATAGATGGTGACATTACCATCCACGTCCGTCTTCTTCTTAAAGATCCATTTATCTTAATGGCTTGCCGATCATCGGGCAAGTCCACCAAAGTCCATGGATCCGTTCTCGGATATTATGGCCTCGAGCCATTTATCGGAATCCGGGCCCACCATCGCTTCTCCATAGCTCGTAGGTTCATTGTTGTCTAGCAACATGACTTTCAAGACAGGATTACGTACCACTCTGAAGTAGTACGCATCCTTGTCATCCCACGAGGTTTGGTAGTGACTTGATCCGAAGTTTCATGATCAATATCATAAGCTTCCACTTCAATTGGTGTAGGTGCCACAGGAACAACTTCCTGTGCCCTGCCACACACTAGTTGAAGAGACGGTTCAATAACCTTATCAAGTCTCCACCATCCTCCCACTCAACTCTTTCGAGAGAAACCTTTCCTCGAGAAAGGACCCGATTCAAGAAACAATCCATATTGCTTTCGGATCTGAATTAGCAGGTATACCCAACTGTTTTGGGTTTCCTATGAAGATGCATTTTATCCGCTTTGGGTTCGAGCTTATCAACCTGAAACTTTTTCATATAAGCATCGCAGCCCCAAACTTTTAAGAAACGACAACTTAGGTTTCTCCAAATGGTGTCGTCTCAACGGAATTATGTGGTGCCCTATTTAAAGTGAATGTGGCTGTCTCTAATGCCTAACCCATGAACAATAGTGGTAATTCGATAAGAGACATCATGGTACGCACCATATCCAATAGGGTGCAACTATGATGTTCGGACACACCATCACATTATGGTGTTCCAGGCGGTATTAATTGCGAAACAATTTCCACAATGTCTTAATTGTGTGCCAAAACTCGTAACTCAGATATTCATCTCTATGATCATATCATAGACATTTTATCCTCTTGTCACAATGATCTTCTACTTCACTCTGAAATTATTTGAACCATTCAATAATTCAGACTTGTGTTTCATCAAGTAAATATTCTCAACATCTACTCGAATCATCTGTGAAGTAAGAACATAACGATATTCACTGCATGCCTCAGCACTCATTGGACTGCACACATTAAAATGTGTTGCTTCCAACAAGTTGCTATCTTGTTCCATTTTACTGAAACCGAGGCTTTTCAGTCATCTTGCCCATGTGGTATGATTTGCATATCTCAAGTGATTCAAAATCAAGTGAGTCCGAACGATCCATTTGCATGGAGTTTCTTCATGCATATACACCAATAGACATGGTTCGCATGTCTCAAACTTTTCAAAAATGAGTGAGTCCAAAGATCCATCAACATGGAGCTTCTTCATGCGTTTTATACCATTATGACTTACATGGCAGTGCCACAAGTAAGTGGTACTATCATTACTATCTAATATCTTTTGGCATGAAAATGTGTATCACTACGATCGAGATTCAATAAACCATTAGGTGCAAGACCATCGAAGGTATTATTCAAATAAATAGAGTAACCATTATTCTCCTTAAATGAATAACCGTACTGCGATAGACATAATCCAATCATGTCTATGCTCAACGCAAACACCAATCTCGGTGGTAGAGGGAGCGTGCGATGCTTGATCACATCAACCTTGGAAACACTTCCAACACATATCGTCAGCTCACCTTTAGCTAGTCTCCTTTTATTTCGTAGCTTTTTATTTCGAGTTACTAACACTTAGCAACTGAACCGGTATCTTAATACCCTGGTGCTACTAGGAGTACTAGTAAAGTACACATTAACATAATGTATATCCAATATACTTCTATCGACTTTGCCAGCCTTCTCATCTACCAAGTATCTAGGGTAATGCTGCTCCAGTGGTTGTTCCCCTTATTACAGAAGCACTTAGTCTCGGGTTTGGGTTTAACCTTGGGTTTCTTCACTTGAGCAGCAGCTGAATTGCCGTTTCATGAAGTATCCCTTTGTTCCCTTGCCCTTCTTGAAACTAGTGGTTTCACCAACCATCAACAATTGATGCTCCTTCTTGATTTCTACTTTCGCGGTGTCAAACATCGTGAATACCTCAAGGATCATCTTATTTATCCCTGATATGTTATAGTTCATCACGAAGCTCTAGCAGCTCGGTGGCAATGACTTTGGAGAAACTATCACTATTTCATCTGGAAGATCAACTCCCACTTGATTTAAGTGATTGTTGCACTCAGACAATCTGAGCACAAGCTCAACAATAGAGCTTCTCTCCTTAGTTTGCAGGCTAAGAAAATCGTCGGAGGTCTTATACCTCTTGACGTGGGCACGAGCTTGAAATCCCAATTTCAGCCCTCGAAACATCTCATATGTTCCGCGACGTTTCTAAAACGTCTTTGGTGCCTCTACTTAAACCATTTAACTGAACTATCATGTAGTTATCAAAATGTGTATGTTCGATGTTCGAAACATCCACAAACGACGTTTGGGGTTCAGCACACTGAGCAGTGCATTAAGGACATAAGCTTTCTACTGATCGCATAATCGCTACTATCAACTTTCAACTATATTTTCTCTAGGAACTTATCTAAACAGTGGAACTAAAGCGCGAGCTTACGACATAATTTGCAAAAGGTCTTTTGACTATGTTCAGGATAATTAAGTTCATCTTATGAACTCCCACTCAGATAGACATCCCTCTAGTCATCTAAGTGATTACATGATCCGAGTCAAACTAGGCCGTGTCCGATCATCACGTGAGACGGACTAGTCATCATCGGTGAACATCTTCACGTTGATCGTATCTTCTATACGACTCATGCTCGACCTTTCGGTCTCCGTGTTCCGAGGCCATGTCTGTACATGCTAGGCTCGTCAAGTTAACCCTAAGTGTTTTCGCTGTGTAAAACTGTCTTACACTCGTTGTATGTGAACGTAAGAATCTATCACACCCGATCATCACGTGGTGCTTCGAAACGACGAACTGTAGCAACGGTGCACAGTTAGGGGAGAACACTTCTTGAAATTTTAATGAGGGATCATCTTATTTACTACCGTCGTTCTAAGCAAATAAGATGTATAAACATGATAAACATCACATGCAATCAAATAAGAGTAGTGACATGATATGGCCAATATCATATAGCTCCTTTGATCTTCATCTTCGGGGCTCCATGATCATCTTGTCACCGGCATGACACCATGATCTCCATCATCATGATCTCCATCATCGTGTCTTCATGAAGTTGTCACGCCAACGACTACTTCTACTTCTATGACTAACGCGTTTAGCAATAAAGTAAAGTAGTTTACATAGCGTTCTTCAATGACACGCAGGTCATACAAAAAATAAAGACAACTCCTATGGCTCCTGCCGGTTGTCATACTCATCGACATGCAAGTCGTGAATCCTATTACAAGAACATGATCAATCTCATACATCACATATATCATTCATCACATCCTTTGGCCATATCACATCACATAGCATACCCTGCAAAAACAAGTTAGACGTCCTCTAATTGTTGTTGCATGTTTTACGTGGCTGCTATGGGTTTCTAGCAAGAACGTTTCTTACCTACGCATGAACCACAACGTGATATGCCAATTGCTATTTACCCTTCATAAGGACCCTTTTCATCGAATCCGATCCGACTAAAGTGGGAGAGACAGACACCCGCCAGCCACCTTATGCAACTAGTGCATGTTTGTCGGTGGAACCGGTCTCACGTAAGCGTACGTGTAAGGTTGGTCCGGGCCGCTTCATCCCACGATGCCGCCGAATCAAGAT
>NC_041391.1:144026451-144027039 GCF_002162155.2 Triticum dicoccoides
TGTTGGGGAACGTAGCAGAAATTCAAAAATTTTCCTACGAAACACCAAGATCTATCTATGGAGAGACCAGCAACGAGTAGAAAGGGGAGTGCATCTACATACCCTTGTAGATCGCTAAGCGGAAGCGTTCAAGTGAACGGGGTTGATGGAGTCATACTCGTCGTGATTCAAATCACCGATGATCAAGTGCCGAACGCACGACACCTCCGCGTTCAACACACGTACAGCCCGGTGACGTCTCCCACGCCTTGATCCAGCAAGGAGAGAGGGAGAGGTTGAGGAAGACTCCATCCAACAGCAGCACAACGGCGTGGTGGTGGTGGAGGAGCGTGGCAACCCTGCAGGGCTTCGCCGAGCACCTACGGGAGAGGAGATGTGTCACGGGAGGGAGAGGGAGGCAACCAAAGGCCTTAGGTATGATTGCTCCTCCTTTTCCCCACTATATATAGGGCCAAGGGAGAGGGGGAGGGCGCAGCCTTGCCCCCTCCTCCAAGGAAGGGGTGCGGCTAAGGATGGGGAGGAGTCCATCCTCCCCAAGGCACCTCGGAGGTGCCTTCCCCCTTTAGGACTCTTCCCTTTTTCCTTTAT
>NC_041391.1:144027150-144085841 GCF_002162155.2 Triticum dicoccoides
GGGGCAGGTGGCCCCACCCGGTGGGCCCCCGGGACCCTTCCGGTGGTCCCGGTACAATACCGATGACCCCGAAACTTGTCCCGATGGCCGAAACAGGACTTCCTATATATAAATCTTTACCTCCGGACCATTCCGGAGCTCCTCGTGACGTCCGGGATCTCATCCGGGACTCCGAACAACATTCGGTAACCACATACAAGCTTCCTTTATAACCCTAGCGTCATCGAACCTTAAGTGTGTAGACCCTACGGGTTCGGGAGACATGCAGACATGACCGAGACGTTCTCCGGTCAATAACCAACAGCGGGATCTGGATACCCATGTTGGCTCCCACATGTTCCACGATGATCTCATCAGATGAACCACGATGTCAAGGACTCAATCGATCCCGTATACAATTCCCTTTGTCTATGGGTATGTTACTTGCCCGAGATTCGATCGTCGGTATACCGATACCTTGTTCAATCTCGTTACCGGCAAGTCACTTTACTCGTTCCGTAACACATCATCCCGTGATCAACTCCTTGGTCACATTGCGCATATGATGATGTCCTACCGAGTGGGCCCAGAGATACCTCTCCGTTTACACGGAGTGACAAATCCCAGTCTCGATCCGCATAAAACAATAGGTACTTTCGGAGATACCTGTAGTGTACCTTTATAGTCACCCAGTTACGTTGTGACGTTTGATACATCCAAGGCACTCCTACGGTATCCAGGAGTTACACGATCTCATGGTCAAAGGAAGAGATACTTGACATTGGCAAAGCTCTAGCAAACGAACTACACGATCTTTTGTGCTAGTCTTAGGATTGGGTCTTGTCCATCACATCATTCTCCTAATGATGTGATCCCGTTATCAACGACATCCAATGTCCATAGCCAGGAAACCATGACTATCTGTTGATCACAACAAGCTAGTCAACTAGAGGCTCACTAGGGACATATTGTGGTCTATGTATTCACACGTGTATTACGATTTCCGAATAATACAGTTATAGCATGAATAAAAGACAATTATCATGAACAAGGAAATATAATAATAATACTTTTATTATTGCCTCTAGGGCATATTTCCAACAGGCGGGGCTTGAATGGATGGCCGAGGGGCAGTGCCAAGCACGGCGGTGCGGTGAGGTCGAGGGGAGGGCGCAGGCAGGGGAGGAATACTGGGCCGGTGATCGCTGGCGTTTTGAGGAAGATCGTCAACACTGACTGGCTAGAGGTAGATGAAGGCGATCTGCCCGTTCTTTGTACATCGGACGGTGCAGAAAAAATGGACTGACCTATCTGCTTTCAGTCGACTGTTATTTTCATAGAATCCTGTAGTAATTGAGTGTGCCATGCATGTTGTAGAGCTATCATATGTCTCCCGTCATTTATTTCTCACCGACCTGCTATCTGCTACCTTTACACTATACTAATTGTGCACACACTTCACCCATACTCACACTATTGTTTTTTTATGCATGGGTATTTCAGACTCTAACGCAGTGTTGATGAATGCAGAAAAGAAAAGACAGAAGTCGCTCCAGTGTAATTCGAAGATAAGCAGTAAGCGTTTCAGCGCTCTAATGGGTGCAGTGTCAGCAGTTGGAGGCAGTAAACGTAGCTCTGCAGTTGATGATGTCAATTGCCACACACAACCATCCCAGGTGCTTGCTTTAACTTCGCGCTGTCAAATGTGGTTGCATGTTGCATATGGTGTCTAGCTTGTATTGCTTCCAATTTGGTTAAATTGCATCTGCTTACTTTACACATTATACCTTTGATAATGACATGCCTTCCTGTTTTTGATACATACTACATATGTCTATTAACCATGTTCGTACATCAAACTAATGATCTTTTGTATCCCTCGTCAATCACTTATGATGAGACAGTCACCCGGGTGGGTTACTATGAGATGCCCTACTCGTTTAAAGAGTGCAGTGTCATCCTCCCCACTTGATTCTCAAGAAATAGCAAGGCTAAATGAAGATAGTCAACGTAGCTCTCTAGTTGATCACCGCAATTCCCCCACACCACCATCGCAGGTGCTTGCTCTTACTTGGCAGTGTGATATGTGGTTGCATGTTGCATATGGTGTCTACCTTGTAATGCTTCTAATTAGGGTAAATTGCATCTGCTTAGTTAACACATTATACCTGTGAATATGACATGCCTTCCTGTTTTTGGTACATACTACGTCTTTCTATTAACCATGTTCTTACATCAAACTACTTCTCTTGTGTATCCCTCATCAATGCTCCTAATTTGTTAAATTGCATCTCCTTAGCTTACACATTATACATGTGAATATGACACGCCTTCCTGTTTTTGGTACATACTACATCTTCCTATCACACCATGTTCTTACATCAAACTACTGTTCTTGTGTATCCTACGTATATCGCTTATGATGAGACAGTCACGCGCATGGGTTAATATGAGACGCAATACTCTTATAAAGAATGCAATTTCATCCTCTCCACATGATTCTTAAGAAACAGCAAGCCTAAATGAAGATATTGAACGTTGCTCTGTACCTGAAGACAGCACTTCCCCTACACCACTATCACAGGTGCTTGCTCCAACTTCGCAGTGTGATATGTGGTTGCATGTTGCATATAGTGTCTAGCTTGTAATGCTTCTAATTAGGGTAAATTGCATCTGCTTAGTTTACACACTATACCTGTGAATATGACATGCCTTCCTGTTTTTGGTACAACACTACATCTATGTGTTAACCTTGTTCTTACATGAAACTACCTCTCTTATGTATCCTGCATCAATCACTTACGGTGAGTCACCTTTATTCGTTGCATATTGCATATTATTTCTAGCCTGTTGCCATGTATTGCTTCTAGTTTGGTCAAATACATTTGTTAGGGCACCCTTTTAATTTGTCAGAGTGATATTGGTTTCATCTTTCATATGGTTTCTAGCTTGCATCGATTCTAAATAGTTCAAGCACCTTGTGCTTAGTTTACCCTTTATACATCATACATGTCAATATGTCACGTCGTCCTGTTTTTCATACATATTTCATCCTCCTATCATGCGGCTACCTTACATGAAAGTAGTGTTCGTCAGTATCATGCATCAATAAGTTCTGAAGAGCAAATTTTATTCCTTTTTCTTGTGGGTTTGACTTGACAAGGCAAAATCAAGAAAGAGGAAGAAAAAGAGTAAGGAAGGCGATGATGGTGGTCCTCTGCAGCAACGTAAACGGAGCATCTGTACCGATTCTCCTTGTACTGATAGTGCATTACATGGTCCAAGTCTCCGCTCCCCTACTCCACCATCCAAGGTGCTTGCTCTAACTTGGCAGTGTGATATCTGGTTGCATGTTGCATATGGTGTCTAGCTCGTATTGCTCCTAATTAGTGTAAACTGCATCTGCTTAGCTTACACATGATACATGTGAATATGACACGATTTCCTGTTTTTTGTACATACTATATCTATCTATCACACCATGTTCTTACATGAAACTACTCTTCTTGTGTATCCTGCATCAGTCACTTATGATGGGACACTTTTAAGTTGGCAGTGTGATATTGGTTTGCGTCTTGAATATGATTTCTAGCATGTATTGCTTCTAGTTTGATGAACGCCACCTATGATGAGATAGTTTTAACTTGGCAGAGTGATATTGATTGCACCTTCCATATGGTGTCTTGCAGTGTTTCTAATTTGTTGAAGTGCCTTATGCTTAGTTACCACATCATAGGTGTGAATATGTCAAGCTGTCCATTTTTTGTACATACTCCATCCTCGTACCATGACTTTGCCTTTCATCAGAGTAGTGTTCGTCAGTATCATGCATGAATGAGTTCTAAAGAGCGAATGATATTCTTTTTTCTTGTCGGTATGACCTCACAATGCAAAATCAATAAAGCTGAAGGAAATTGGCAAGGCATTGGATGATGGTGGTCCTTCCGAGCAACTGAAACGGAGGTTCTCTACAGATTCTACTCCGCCATCCTCCCAACAAGATTCGCAAGACAACGCAAGGCTAGACAGTCAACGTAGTTGTGTAGATGATGAGCACATCTCCCCTACTCCACCATCACAGGTGCTTGCTCTAACTTGGCACTATTATATGTGGTTGCATGTTGCGTATGATGTCTAGCTTGTATTGCTTCTAACTTTGTTGAATTGCATCTGCTTACTTTACACACAATGCCTGTGAATATGACATGTGTTCCTGTTTCTACATCAGACTACTATTCTTGCATATCCCTCATCAGTCACTTATGATAAGGCACCTTTAAGTCGCCACTGTGATATTGGCTGTGTCTTGCATATGATTTCTAGCATATACTGCTTCTAATTTGTTGAAACGCCATATAGTTTGAACTTGGCAGAGTGATATTGGTTGCATCTTTCATATGGTGTCTAGCTTGCAGTGCTTCTAATTTGTTGAAATGCCTTCTACTTAGTTACCACATCATAGGTGTGAATATGTCACACCATCCTGTTTTTCATACATATTCCATCCTCGCATCATGTGTTTGCCTTTCATCCGAGTAGTGTTCGTCAGTATCATGCATGAATGAGTTCTGAAGAGCGAATTTTATTCTTTTTTCTTATCAGTTTGACTTCACAATGCAAAATCATTACAGCTGAAGGAAATTAGTCCGACAGTGGATGTTGGTGGTCCTTCGGAGCAACTCAAATAGGGGGTCTCTACAGATTCTACTCCGCCATCCTCCCAACAAGATTCGCAAGACAACACAAGGCTGGATAGTCAACGTAGCTGTGTAGATGATGAGCACATCCCCCTACTCCACCATCACAGGTGCTTGCTCTAACTTGACACTATTATATGTGGTTGCATGTTGCATATGATGTCTAGCTTGTATTGCTTCTAACTTGAATTGCATCTGCTTACTTTACACATAATGCCTGTGAATATGACACGTGTTCCTGTTTCTAGAACATATGTGTACATGATGAGCACATCTCCCCTACTCCACCATCACAGGTGCTTGCTCTTACTTGGAATTGTTATACGTGGTTGCGTTTTCCGTATGATGTCTAGTTTGTATTGCTTCTGATTATGTAGAATTGCATCTGGGTAGCTTACAACTTATACCTGCAACGATCACTTACCCATAAGACACATTTAACTTGGGACTGTGATGTAGGTCGCATCTTGCATTGTCTTCTAGCTTGTACTGCTTCTAATTTCTTGAAATGGCACTTACGACGAGACACTTTTTACCTGATAGAGTGATATTTGTTGCTTGTTCATATGGTGCCTAGCTTTCATTTCTTCTAATTTTGTTGAAATGCCTTTCGCTTACTGTTTTTTCATACATATTCCATCCTCCTATCATACATGTGAATATGAAACGTTGTCTTTTTTTGTATATGTTCCATCCCCCTATCTTGCGCTTGCCTTACATCAAAGTAGTGTTCGTCTGTATCATGCATCAACCAGTTATGCAGAGCTAATTTTATTCATCTTCTTGTGGTTTTGACTTCATAAGGCAATATCAGAAAATAGGAAGGAAAAGAGTAAGTTAGGGGATGTTGGTGGTACTCCACACCGACGCAAACAGAGACTCTCTAGATTTGCCAATGCTACTGCTCAGCGGCGGAGCCAGCACATTGGCGTTGGGTTCAGCTGAACCCAATGAATTTTTATGGCCACGTATAGTATACAGATACGTACATGCTTTGACCCCAACAAAAAATAAGGGCTGACCCCATCAAACTTAGACGCTCAATGCAAAGCCCAAAAGCCCACAAGGGAATTGCCACCTGACAAGCCTGTTTGTGGGTTCCTATTTGCTTCGTGCCCTTGATCCTAATCTCTTCTATGTTAAACCACAGCCGCATGACCTTTGCCCTAGTTGTTCGCTTCCACGATCCTCCGATCTGGTCTCTCCTATTCGCCATCAATTGGTCACCACTTGAGACACCACTGACGAGCTGACAACGACTGGTCGACGGCGGCAAGCAGACTATTATAGTTCTAATTCGGGGTGATGAGATCGCATCATCACATCTCTTGCATATCCCCTAGTTTCATAATTGCGTATTCCAGAAATTTTGATTGATTTAGACTATCCAAAGAAGTTTCTGTAAGGGAAGTTGTCGAGTCGATCACCAGATCCAAAAAATGATGTGTGTACATCTAGGCCATTAAGCCAGTCGTTAGGTGTACGCAAAGTGCATCGAATATCATTGTTGCAAGCGGGTTTTAAAGTCAAATGGATTAATTCAGATGTGTTGCCTTATGATCCGACTAATCAGAAGAGAATTTTAGAGGATGGTGATACCAGGCAAAGATATTTAATAAGGCCACCATCTAATTTTGATCATCCACAAAGGGCCATTGGTGATGTTTCATAAAAAGTAATCCAGAACGGTTTGATCAATAAGCATGTTACTTTTTCTTTTATCTGTCATCGTCTAAAGGTATTGTGAGATGACACAACATCAATGAAGAAATGCATTTCGGCTATGAATGTTCTGAAGAAAAAGTTGCGTAACAAAATGGGTAATTAGTTCATGAGTGATTCTTTAATTTGCTATGTGTTGAAAACTATGTTTCTATCATTAGTATTAAATGTTTTGATTGATCTTTTTGAGATGATGAAAATCGAACGGGGTACTCAAAATGTGAGTGACTTAACATACTTCTTTTGCTTGCTGGTCTTTATTTTTAATCTTTTTAAACTAACTTGTCATTTGCTTCAATGTTTTCAGGGACATGAGAAAATAAACCTAAGACTTGAAGTTATTTTGGCACCACTCTATTTATAACATGTAAAAAAGAGGTTTTATGATTTCAGTCAATAGGTATGTACAACACTCTTCAGTTTTTACGGTCATACAATATGTGATAAATGATATCATAATTATATTCGTTATGTTGTCTTTGAATGTGATACTTTTGTTATAATATTGTGTAAAATCAGACCTTACGCGTAAATTATTTATATCAAATTCTCACAATAATTCAGTGAATGAACCCAATGGCTAAATTTTCTGGCTCCGCCCCTGGCTAATGAAGTTGAAGTCCCAAGTCTACATGATGAGTTCATCTCCCGCACTCCACCATCGCAGGTGCTTGCTCTAAGCTGACAGTGTGATAGTTGGTTTCATGTTGCATATGTTGTCTAGCCTGTATTTCTTCTATTTTGATTAAATTGCACCTGCTGAGTTTATATGTTATACATGTGCATATGACATGGCTTTCTGTGTCTAGAATACACTCATCTATCTATCATACCATGTTCTTACATCAAAGTACTGCTGTTGTGTATCCCGCATCAGTAACTCATGATTGGACACTTTTAACATGGCAGTTTGATAGTGGTTGCATCTTGCATTGATTTCTACGTTGTACTGCTTCTAATTTTTTGAATTGCCACTTATGACAGGACACTTTTAACTTGGAAGAGTAATATTGGTTGCATCTTTCATATGGTGTCTAGCTTGCATTACTTCAATTTTCTTGAAAATTCTTCTGCTTAGTTTGCACAACGTAGCTGTGAATATGTCATGCCGTCCTGTTTTCCTTACATATTCCATCCTCATACGGTTGTCTTACATCAAAGTATTGCTTGTCTATATCATGCATCAACGAGTTCTGAAGAGTGATTTTATTCTTTTGTGTTGTGGGTACAGCTTGACATGGCAAAGTCAAAAAAGAGCAAGGAAAATAATATAGTAGGGAGTGCTGTTACTCGTCGGGTGAAACGGAAAAGGATCTGCCGTCGAGATTTTGCTGGTACTTATAGTGCAGTAGAAGCTCCAAGTCCACCGGCTAAATCTACAAACACAGTATCACCTGCTCCACCAGCTGCAGCATCCGCTTCAACTGTACCAGCATCTCAACCAGTTACTCGTTCGTTTGCTCCGGAACTGGCCAGTTCCCAAGCTGCCTTCACACCTAACACTACTTCCGAAGCACTGCTGACACAACAGGACTTGGCAAGATCAGATGAACCTCATGAGCATCAGCACCAAGATGGTACCTGATCGAGTCAAGTTGCAGTTGCATGTGTTGGGGAACGTAGCAGAAATTCAAAATTTTCCTACGTATCACCAAGATCTATCTATGGAGAGACCAGCAACGAGGGGAAGGAGAGTGCGTCTACATACCCTTGTAGATCGCTAAGCGGAAGCGTTCAAGTGAACGGGGTTGATGGAGTCGTACTCATCGTGATTCAAATCACCGATGATCAAGTGCCGAACGGACGGCACCTCTGCGTTCAACACACGTACAGCCCGGTGACGTCTCCCGCGCCTTGATCCAGCAAGGAGAGAGGGAGAGGTTGAGGAAGACTCCATCCAGCAGCAGCACAACGGCGTGGTGGTGATGGAGGAGCGTGGCTATCCAGCAGGGCTTCGCCAAGCACCACGGGAGAGGAGGAGGAGGAGAGGCAGGGCTGCACCAATGAGAGGGAGAAGCTCATGTGTTGGACAGCCCCCAAGCCTCAAGTATTTATAGGGGAGAGGGAGGGGGCTGCACCCCCTCTAGGGTTCCACCCTAGGGGTGGCGGCCAGCCCCAATCCCATCTGTGGGTGGCGGCCACAAGGGGGAGGAGAGGGAGGCGCAGGGAGTATGGGCCTCAAGGCCCATCTGCCCTAGGGTTTGCCCCCTCCCTCTCTCCCCTGCGCCTTGGGCCCCTTGTGGGGGGCGCACCAGCCCACCTGGGGCTGGTTCCCTCCCACACATGGCCCATGCAGCCCTCCGGGGTTGGTGGCCCCACTTGGTGGACCCCCGGGACCCTCCCGGTGGTCCCGGTACCTTACCGATAAACCCCGAAACTTTTCCGGTGTCCAAAACAGGACTTCCCATATATAAATCTTTACCTCCGGACCATTCCGGAACTCCTCGTGACGTCCGGGATCTCATCTGGGACTCTGAACAACATTCGGTAACCACATACAAGCTTCCTATATAACCCTAGCGTCATCGAACCTTAAGTGTGTAGACCCTACGGGTTCGGGAGACATGCAGACATGACCGAGACGTTCTCTGGTCAATAACCAACAGCGGGATCTGGATACCCATGATGGCTCCCACATGTTCCACGATGATCTCATCGGATGAACCACGATGTCAGGACTTAATCAATCCCGTATACAATTCCCTTTGTCTAGCGGTATTATACTTGCCCGAGATTCGATCGTCGGTATCCTTATACCTTGTTCAATCTCGTTACCGGCAAGTCTCTTTACTCGTTCCGTAACACACCATCCCGTGATCAACTCCTTGGTCACATTGCGCATATGATGATGTCCTACCGAGTGGGCCCAGAGATACCTCTCCGCTTACACGGAGTGACAAATCCCAGTCTCGATTTGTGCCAACCCAACAGACACTTTCGGAGATACCTGTAATGCACCTTTATAGCCACCCAGTTACTTTGTGACGTTTGGTACACCCAAAGCACTCCTACGGTATCCGGGAGTTGCACAATCTCATGGTCTAAGGAAAAGATACTTGACATTAGAAAAGCTCTAGCAAACGAACTACACGATCTTTGTGCTATGCTTAGGATTGGGTCTTGTCCATCACATCATTCTCCTAATGATGTGATCCCGTTATCAATGACATCCAATGTCCATAGCCAGGAAACCATGACTATCTGTTGATCACAACGAGCTAGTCAACTAGAGGCTCACTAGGGACATATTGTGGTCTATGTATTCACACATGTATTACGATTTCCGGATAATACAGTTATAGCATGAATAAAAGACGATTATCATGAACAAGGAAATATAATAATAACTAATTTATTATTGCCTCTAGGGCATATTTCCAACAGTCTCCCACTTGCACTAGAGTCAATAATCTGGTTCACATCGATATGTGATTAACACTCAAGGTCACATCCCCATGTGACTAGCACCCAAAGAGTTTACTAGAGTCAATAATCTAGTTCACATTTACCATGTGATTAACACTCGATGAGTTCTGGGTTTGATCATGTTATGCTTGTAAGAGAGGTTATAGTCAACGGGTCTGAACCTTTCATATCCGTGTGTGCTTTACAAATCTCTATGTCATCTCCTAGATGTAGCTACCACGTTCTATTTGGAGCTATTCCAAATAACTGTTCTACTTGGAGCTATTCTAAATTGTTGCTCCATTATACGTATCCGATATCTCTACTCAGAGCTATCCGGATAGGTGTTAAGCTTGCATCGTCGTAACCCTTTACGACGAACTCTTTTACCACCTCCATAATCGAGAAAATTCCTTAGTCCATTAGTTACTAAGGATAACTTTGACCGCTGTCCTGTGATCCATTCTTGGATCACTCTTGTACCCCTTGACTAACTCATGGCAAGGCACACTTCAGGTGCAGTACACAGCATAGCATACTGTAGAGAGCCTATGATAAAAGCATAGGGGACGACCTTCGTCCTTCCTCTTTCTTTTGCCGTGGTCGAGCTTTAAGTCTTAACTTCATACCTTACGACTCAGGCAAGAACTCCTTCTTTGACTGATCCATTTTGAACACCTTCAAGATCATGTCAAGGTATGTGCTCATTTGAAAGTACCATTAAGCGTTTTGATCTATCCTTATAGATCTTGATGCTCAATGCTCAAGTAGCTTAATCCAGTCTTTCCATTGAAAAACACTTTCCAAATAACCCTATATGCTTTCCAGAAATTCTACATCATTTCTGATCATCAATATGTCAACAACATATACTCATCAGAAATTCTATAGTGCTCCCACTCACTTCTTTGGAAATACAAGTTTCTCATAAACTTTGTATAAACCCAAAATCTTTGATCATCTTATCAAAGCGCACATTCCAACTCCGAGATGCTTACTCCAGTCCTTAGAAGGATCGCTGGAGCCAGCATACCTTTTAGCATCCTTAGGATTGACAAAACCTTTCTGATTGTATCGCATACAACCTTTCCTTACGACTGGCAAGGAAACTCGTTTTGACATCCATCTGCCAGATTTCATAAATGCAGCTAATGCTAACATGATTCCGACGGACTTAAGCATCGCTACGGATGAGAAAATCTCATCGTAGTCAACTCCTTGAACTTGTGAAAAACTCTTCGCCACAAGTCGAGCTTTCATAGATGGTGACATTACCATCCACGTCCGTCTTCTTCTTAAAGATCCATTTATCTCAATGGCTTGCCGATCATCGGGCAAGTCCACCAAAGTCCATGCTTTGTTCTGATACACGGATCCTATCTCGGATTTCATGGCTTCTAACCATTTGTCGGAATTTGGGCCCACCATCGCTTCTCCATAGCTCGTAGGTTCATTGTTGTCTAGCAACATGACCTTCAAGACAGGATTACTGTACCACTCTGAAGTAGTACGTATCCATGTCACCCTACAAGGTACGGTAGTGACTTGATCCGAAACTTCATGATAACTATCATAAGCTTCTACTTCAATTGGTGTAGGTGCCATAGGAACAACTTCCTGTGCCCTGCTACACACTTGTTGAAGTGACGGTTCAACAACCTGATCAAGTCTCCACCATCCTCCCACTCAACTTTTCGAGAGAAACCTTTCCTCGAGAAAGGACCCGATTCAAGAAACAATCCTTATTGCTTTCGGATTTGAATTAGGAGGTATACCCAACTGTTTTGGGTGTCCTATGAAGATGCATTTTATCCGCTTTGGGTTCGAGCTTATCAACCTGAAACTTTTTCACATAAGCGTCACAGCCCCAAACTTTTAAGAAACGACAACTTAGGTTTTTCTAAACCATAGTTCATACGGTGTCATCTCAACGGAATTACGTGGTGCCCTATTAAAGTGAGTGCGGTTGTCTCTAATGCCTAACCCATGAACGATAGTGGTAATTCGATAAGAGACATCATGGTACGCACCATATCCAATAGGATGCAACTATGATGTTCAGACACACCATCAAACTACGGTGTTCCAGGCGGTATTAATTGTGAAACAATTTCCACAATGTCTTAATTGTGCGTAACTCAGATATTCATCTCTATGATCATATCATAGACATTTTATCCTCTTGTCACAATGATCTTCTACTTCACTCTGAAATTACTTGAACCATTCAATAATTCAGACTTGTGTTTCATTAAGTAAATATTCTCAACATCTACTCGAATCATCTGTGAAGTAAGAACATAACGATATTCACTACATGCCTCAGCACTCATTGGACTGCACACATCAAAATGTGTTACTTCCAACAAGTTGCTATCTTGTTCCATCTTACTGAAAACGAGGCTTTTTAGTCATCTTGCCCATGTGGTATGATTTGCATATCTCAAGTGATTCAAAATCAAGTGAGTCCAAACGATCCATCTGCATGGAGTTTCTTCATGCATATACACCAATAGACATGGTTCGCATGTCTCAAACTTTTCAAAAATGAGTGAGTCCAAAGATCCATCAACATGGAGCTTCTTCATGCGTTTTATACCAATATGACTTACATGGCAGTGCCACAAGTAAGTGGTACTATCATTACTATCTTATATCTTTTGTCATGAAAATGTGTATCACTACGATCGAGATTCAATAAACCATTCATTTTAGGTGCAAGACCATTGAAGGTATTATTCAAATAAAAAGAGTAACCATTATTCTCCTTAAATGAATAACCGTATTGCGATAGACATAATCCAATCATGTCTATGCTCAACGCAAACACCAAATCTCGATGGTAGAGGGAGCGTGCGATGCTTGATCACATCAACCTTGGAAATACTTCCAACACTTATCGTCAGCTCACCTTTAGCTAGTCTCCGTTTATTCCGTAGCTTTTATTTCGAGTTACTAACACTTAGCAACCGAACCGGTATCTAATACCCTGGTGCTACTAGGATTACTAGTAAAGTACACATTAACATAATGTATATCCAATATACTTCTATCGACTTAGCCAGCCTTCTCATCTACCAAGTATCTAGGGTAATTCTGCTCCAGTGGCTGTTCCCCTTATTACAGAAGTACTCAGTCTCGGGTTTGGGTTCAACCTTGGGTTTCTTCACTAGAGCAGCAGCTGATTTGCCGTTTCATGAAGTATCCCTTCTTGCCCTTGCCCTTCTTGAAACTAGTGGTTTCACCAACCATCAACAATTGATGCTCCTTCTTGATTTCTACTTTCGCGGTGTCAAACATCACGAATACCTCAAGGATCATCATACCTATCCCTGATATGTTATAGCTCATCACGAAGCTCTAGCGGCTTGGTGGTAATGACTTTGGAGAACCATCACTATTTCATCTGGAAGATCAACTCCCACTCGATTCAAGTGATTGTTGCACTCAGACAATCTGAGCACAAGCTCAACGATTGAGCTTTTCTCCCTTAGTTTGTAGGCTAAGAAAATCGTCGGAGGTCTTATATCTCTTGACGTGGGCACGAGCCTGAAATCCTAATTTCAGCCCTCGAAACATCTCATATGTTCTGCGACGTTTCAAAAACATCTTTGGTGCCTCAATTCTAAACCGTTTAACTGAACTATCACGTAGTTATCAAAACGTGTATGTCTGATGTTCGCAACATCCACAAACGATGTTTGGGGTTCAGCACACTGAGTGGTGCATTAAGGACATAAGCTTTCTACTGTCCGCATAATCGCTACTATCAACTTTCAACTAAATTTTTCTCTAGGAACATATCTAAACAGTAGAACTGAAGCGCGAGCTTACGACATAATTTGCAAAAGGTCTTTTGACTATGTTCAAGATAATTAAGTTCATCTTATGAACTCCCACTCAGATAGACATCCCTCTGGTCATCTAAGTGATCACATGATCCGAGTCAACTAGGCCGTGTCCGATCATCACGTGAGACGGACTAGCCAACGTCGGTGAACATCTTCATGTTGATCGTATCTTCTATACGACTCATGCTCGACCTTTCGGTCTTCTGTGTTCCGAGGCCATGTCTGTACATGCTAGGCTCGTCAAGTTAACCCTAAGTGTTTTCGCTATGTAAATCTGTCTTACACCCGTTGTATGTGAACGTAAGGATCCATCACACCCGATCATCACGTGGTGCTTAGAAACGACGAACTGTAGCAACGGTGCACAGTTAGGGGAGAACACTTCTTGAAATTTTTGTAAGGGATCACCTTATTTACTACCGTCGTCCTAAGTAAACAAGATGCATAAACATAATAAACATCACATGCAATTATATAGTAGTGACATGATATGGCCAATATCATATAGCTCCATTGATCTCCATCTTCGGGGCTCCATGATCATCATCGTCACCGGCATGACACCATGATCTCCATCATCGTGTCTCCATGAAGTCGTCTTGCCAACTTATTACTTCTACTACTATGGATACCGGTTAGCAATAAAGTAAAGTAATTACATGGCGTTGTTCAATGACACGCAGGCCATACAATAAATAAAGACAACTCCTATGGCTCCTGCCGGTTGTCATACTCATCGACATGCAAGTCGTGAATCCTATTACAAGAACATGATCAATCTCATACATCACATATCATTCATCACATTCTTGTTGGCCATATCACATCACATAGCATACCCTGCAAAAACAAGTTAGACGTCCTCTAATTGTTGTTTGCATGTTTTACGTGGCTGCTATGGGTTTCTAGCAAGAACGTTTCTTACCTACGCAAAACCACAACGTGATATGTCAATTGCTATTTACCCTTCATAAGGACCCTTTTCATCGAATCCGTTCCGACTAAAGTGGGAGAGACTGGCACCCGCTAGCCACCTTATGCACCAAGTGCATGTCAATCGGTGGAACCTGTCTCACGTAAGAGTACGTGTAAGGTCGGTTCGGGCCGCTTCATCCCACAATACCGTCGAAACAAGATTGGACTAGTAACGGTAAGCATATTGAACAAAATCAACACCCACAACTACTTTGTGTTATACTCGTGCAAAGAATCTACACAATAGACCTAGCTCATGATGCCACTGTTGGGGAACGTAGCAGAAATTCAAAATTTTCCTACGTATCACCAAGATCTATCTATGGAGAGACCAGCAACGAGGGGAAGGAGAGTGCGTCTACATACCCTTGTAGATCGCTAAGCGGAAGCATTCAAGTGAACGGGGTTGATGGAGTCGTACTCGTCGTGATTCAAATCACCGATGATCAAGTGTCGAACGGACGGCACCTCCGCGTTCAACACACGTACAGCCCGGTGACGTCTCCCGCGCCTTGATCTAGCAAGGAGAGAGGGAGAGGTTGAGGAAGACTCCATCCAGCAGCAGCACAACGGCGTGGTGGTGATGGAGGAGCGTGGCTATCCAGCAGGGCTTCGCCAAGCACCACGGGAGAGGAGGAGGAGGAGAGGCAGGGCTGCACCAATGAGAGGGAGAAGCTCATGTGTTGGACAGCCCCCAAGCCTCAAGTATTTATAGGGGAGAGGGAGGGGGCTGCGCCCCCTCTAGGGTTCCACCCTAGGGGTGGCAGCCAGCCCCAATCCCATCTGTGGGTGGCGGCCACAAGGGGGAGGAGAGGGAGGCGCAGGGAGTATGGGCCTCAGGGCCCATCTGCCCTAGGGTTTGCCCCCTCCCTCTCTCCCCTGCGCATTGGGCCCCTTGTGGGGGGCGCACCAGCCCACCTGGGGCTGGTTCCCTCCCACACATGGCCCATGCAGCCCTCCGGGGTTGGTGGCCCCACTTGGTGGACCCCCGGGACCCTCCCGGTGGTCCCGGTACCTTACCGATAAACCCCGAAACTTTTCCGGTGTCCAAAACAGGACTTCCCATATATAAATCTTTACCTCCGGACCATTCCGGAACTCCTCATGACGTCCGGGATCTCATCTGGGACTCTGAACAACATTCGGTAACCACATACAAGCTTCCTATATAACCCTAGCGTCATCGAACCTTAAGTGTGTAGACCCTACGGGTTCGGGAGACATGCAGACATGACCGAGACGTTCTCCGGTCAATAACCAACAGCGGGATCTAGATACCCATGATGGCTCCCACATGTTCCACGATGATCTCATCGGATGAACCACGATGTCAAGGACTTAATCAATCCCGTATACAATTCCCTTTGTCTAGCGGTATTATACTTGCCCGAGATTCGATCGTCGGTATCCTTATACCTTGTTCAATCTCGTTACCGGCAAGTCTCTTTACTCGTTCTGTAACACATCATCCCGTGATCAACTCCTTGGTAACATTGCTCATATGATGATGTCCTACCGAGTGGGCCCAGAGATACCTCTCCGCTTACACGGAGTGGCAAATCCCAGTCTCGATTCGTGCCAACCCAATAGACACTTTCGGAGATACCTGTAATGCACCTTTATAGCCACCCAGTTACGTTGTGACGTTTGGTACACCCAAAGCACTCCTACGGTATCCGGGAGTTGCACAATCTCGTGGTCTAAGAAAAAGATACTTGACATTAGAAAAGCTCTAGCAAACGAACTACACGATCTTTGTGCTATGCTTAGGATTGGGTCTTGTCCATCACATCATTCTCCTAATGATGTGATCCCATTATCAATGACATCCAATGTCCATAGCCAGGAAACCATGACTATCTGTTGATCACAACGAGCTAGTCAACTAGAGTCTCACTAGGGACATATTGTGGTCTATGTATTCACACGTGTATTACGATTTCCGGATAATACAGTTATAGCATGAATAAAAGACGATTATCATGAACAAGGAAATATAATAATAACTAATTTATTATTGCCTCTAGGGCATATTTCCAACAGCATGCTCCTTTATATGTACTCTCGCAGTTTGATGTACACTAACACTTTCCATATTCGTTGTTGAACTAGCACCATGGCGCAAGCGGAAACAGACATCAGGGATAATGCTTGATAGATTAACAAAATCTAAAGGAGAAAGAATGGAGATCCATTTTGAGGCAGGTTTAAAAAGGCCACGTGATGCTACAGAGTCAGCCAAGTTAGTATCAGAGGCAGCCGTTGCCGTTAGGTGTCATGCGCGTATCCTCCCAACGTGGATCCAGTACAGGAATGAGAAAGACAATACCCAGTTTAACACCTTCCTTGACCATTTATCCGTAAGTAATGTTTTTAATCGCAATTAGTAATATTGTCTTGCTCTATCCCATACTTTCTAGCTTCCTCCTAATAAGACTCACATTTTTTTTCAACAGATGAGGTTCAAGTTGGATCCGAAAGATGATGCAACTAAACAAGCATGCACTCATGTTTTTCAGTCTGCTCTGCGACAGTATCGGTACCACCTTAGAAAATCTCACTTTGAAGGCAAGGCTAACAATGAAATCGCCCAAACATCTGCAGTGGAATATATTACAGATGAAGACTGGACAACCCTCGTTAAACACTGGTCTGATCCAAAGTATCAGGTAGGCTATATGTATTTGATTAGACCACATATTGAACTTGTATTTATGTATGTGCCTTACAAGTGTATCTTCTTCTAGGCTAACTATTTGCAGAACAAAACCAACCGTTCTAAAGTGAAATTCCAATAGACAACAGGATCTCGTAGCTATTTGCACACTGCGAGGCTCTTGTAAATAGCTGCTACTTCCTTCTTTTTTTGTGCCATATTATCGTATCTATATTGACTTGGTCCAAATACAGAGGAAAGCCCGTGCGGATCAAAAAGAACATGAACCGAATGCAGTGCAAATCTTCAAGGATTGCCACACCAGCAAGATGAAGGGCATGAGCACACCAGTTCAAGCTGCTGTTGTAAGTCCTTACTCCTCCTGCCTTGAACTGATTGGTACTGTGATGTGTTCATTTAACTACTTGGTTTGCAGCCAATGTCAGTTACTCTATTCACTTTTATACACAGTTGTCTTAACGTATCATTTCACCTTACATGGTTTAAAAGAGATGAAGGATATTCTTTTGGTCTTGATCTGTAATCTAGTTGTTATGTTCACATGCGCACATAATGATAAAATAGCATGTTAGTTTTATATCTGTTTGCCCATGATATGAATGATGTCATACTATGTTCATCCTACTTTAAACCATGTCTCTTTATCCTTAGATGTCAATGAATGTGACGAAATAGACAATACAGTAGGCATGCTACATGGACATATGTTCCGAAAGTGATTTTATTATGTAGTTGGCACTACAATACATGCTAATGTATTACAATAGTTCACCAAAATAAGTTATGTATAAACGTTTAACCTACTTTGTTTGTTTTTGTCTCATTAGTAACTCACTGGCACACTAATCTACAAGTTCAAACTTTCAGGAAGCTATGGAACAAATGATTGAACAACCACAACCACCTGAAGGTGACGAGGCTACTACAGGCACAATGTCACCTCTTGCTGCAGTGCGTCAGTGTCTCTCCACTAACAGTGCAAAAGGCACCTTCCTGCGTAATTCTGGGTTGGTTGTCAAGGTAACCTCGTCCAAATCTCCTACTGAACAAAATCTTCCTGCTAGACAGAGTGATATATCTGTGCTCCAGACACAAGTCCAATCCCTAATGGACATTGTTTCGGAAACAAGAATAGTGGTTGAGAAATGTCGTCAAGATATGAATGGTTTTGAAACCAGACTATCAGACATTCGCTTCGTTGTTGAAGAGCAATGGCGGAAAAAAGGTGGAGATCGTGCTGCTCCATCAGATTCTACAGCCTGAAACATTAGCACTCAGGTCAAATGATATGTGCTTCTATACATCTGATGGTGCTTTTATCTGGAAGGACTGTAAACTTTATGCCAACAGGCCTTTTGTTGTATGATTGGAATTTATTTTGTTGTGATACAACATTTATGATGCTGCCACAGGCTGCAGTAATTATGACGCTATTTTTGTGTAGTGTAGGTTTATCTTAGTAATGTATTCAGACGAAAGCTTCGTAGGAGCCCAACATGCCAACATTCGTCGGGCCCATTCCAATTGGGCTAAAAACGATTACGGGCCGAAATTGGCATGTAGTCCACTCAAAATATATGGGCTTAAATTAGCATAAGTTTTCAAATTTTTCTGGTAGGCCTGTGCCCATAGTGGGCCTTTAACAGGCCTAAACATAATTTGGGCCCTCAGTAAAAATAGGCCGTTTACAGGTGTAAATATCTCGAGCCCATAAAAACATGGGCCTTTAATAGACCGAAAGTGAGATTGGGCCCTGATTGTGCCAAATAACCCACTGGACTTAGCAGGCCGAAATGGTGGCCCATTTACGATGCGGATATTTGGCAGGCCGAAATTCGGACGGGCCGTAAATGCGCCGACCTAATACACGGGCCTTTAACAGGCCGGAACTTCGCTCGGGGTAGATTATCGTCATTTTTATATGGGCTGTTAATGAGCCCGATATGACGTTGGGCCACATATGGCCCATGGTTTACATCCGCGTTAACAGGCCGAAAATGACAACAGGCCGAAAGTGGCCCAAATCTATAGTGGGCCTCTAACAGGCCGAATGACAGACATGGCCGAATATGATCCAAATCCTTCATGGTCATTTATGGGCCGAAAGTTTTGATGGCCTGTAAATGGGCCCAAATGAAGCCGGACCTTTAACAGGCCGGAAATACACCGGGCCGTAATTCGGCCCAATTACTTAGCGGACTGTTAACGGGCCAGAAGTGACCATGGGCCGCATTGATGACAAGTTTAGACCAGGCCGTTGACGGGCCGATTTGACAGAGAATGTTGGGCCTTTAGCTGGGCCGGCCCATTATGGTCTGCAGAATCTTGTGGGCCTTTAACTGGGCCGGCCCATTGTGGTCCGCAAAATCTTGTGGGCCTTTAGCTGGGCCAGCCCATTATAGCCCGCTAAATTTTGTGGGCCTTTAGCTGGGCCAGCCCATTATGGTTCGCTAAATCTTAGGGCCTTCGGTTGGGCCGGCCCATTTAAACTTTGTGGGCCACTTTTGGGCCGGTCCATGTGTCAACATATCATAGGCCCATCTCGACCGTTGGATGAGTGACACCTGTGCCAACACGGAGCTGACACGTGGATTCGTCAGCCAATGAGAATTTTACACGTGGAAAATCGACATTGGTCGTGGCTGTTAACGGGTTATCGGATCCAAAATCTGACCCGATAGCTTAACGGCGTTCTATTACGGTGGATGCCACGTGTCGGTCACCCTTGACGAAAGCACTTCTGTGACGCGCGATTTATCATCATGGAAGTGGACACTTCCGTGATGATAATTTTGGTAATGTCATGGAACACTTCTACGACAGCACAGGTATGACTATCTTGATTCTGTCATAAATTTGTCATGGATGTACATGCATGACAAAAAACGCAACCTACTGTGACAAACACGTATCATCACGGAAGTGTATTTTTTTGTAGTGAGAGCAGTTGGGATGGATTGTAGAATGGAAACCACACTTCTAGCTAGTGCTAGCACAAAAGCATCCAACACAAGATTCTCTTTTCCTTTTGTTGCTGACAATCAATGGACTTTCAATCAGTTTAGATCTGCCATAGCTGCTAAATATCCATGGGGTCTATACGATGCAGTGGAATTCAGGTACTGGGACATTGACAAATCAGCATGGGTCCCTGTCTAGTGTGATGATGAGCTTGGTATCATGTTTGCAATACATGATTCTTTCCTTGCTAAACTAGAAATCAGTGTCATACAAAGGGAGAGAGGAGAGCCAGAGAGAAGAGGAACAAGATCTCAGTCTAGGTCTACAGGTAAAGGTAGAACTAGCCAATCAAGGGGCAGAAAAACAACAGCTCATAGTGGAGGCAGCAGTTCCATGCAGACACCAGGAACACCTACTGTAGAAGTTCCTAGGCATGCAGGTCCCTCTCATAATAATGATTCAGGTGACCCATACACTGAAGAGGGACTACCAGATGATTGGCCAAGTGATGATGAGGATGAAAGGTTGTTTCCACAGTTTGTAACAAGGAAGAAGGGCAAGGAGAAAGATGATGAGGGGGAAGATTATGTTCCACCCCCTGAAGGCATGTTTGGTGAGGCGGGTGAAGATGAGAAAGATTAGAAAATGGAAGGGTGTACACATTGTGGACTTGCTAGACAAAATAAGACAATTTATAATGGAAAAGTTTGATCTCAGACAGCAGATTGCAGCTGCTACATTCATTGGCCACATCATAATCCCCAAAGTCATGAAAATGCTTCATGCAAAATCTAAGGACCTTGATATGGAGATAGTGAAAAGAAGCACATATGAGGCAGAGATTACAGCAGTTGACAAGGAAAAGAGAGAGTGGAGATATCCAGTAAATTTGGAAACTAGGAATTGCAGTTATAGAAAGTGGCAGTTAACTGGACAGCCTTGCATATATGCTTTGTATTTTATTACTTCAATGAGAGGCCCAGTAAGTGAGATTGATCAGTATGTACATGAGTACTTTTCTGTTGCTAGGTTCAATGCTACTTATGCTAAAAATTTGTCTGCAATGGAGGGCAAACAACAGTTGGATGTGGTGGACCCTGGGTTTAAATTGTCTGCTCCATTGCAAAACAGGGCCCCTGGTAGACCTAGGAAGACAAGAATTAGGGCAAAATCTGAGGGAAAAGGACTTGGAGGAAGGAGAAAGAAATGTGGCAGGTGTGGAAGGCTTGGGCAAGGTGCCACTCACTGCAAGGAATCCATTGACCCAGCTTTTGGGGAAGAAGAGCACTGGGGGCTGAAAATGCAACAGATGAACCTTTAGATGCTAAAACTGATGCTGAAAATGCTATAGAGGTGGAAACTGATGCTGAAAATGCTACAGAGGTGGAAACTGATGCTGAAAATGCTAAAGAGGTTGAACCTGATGCTGCCATTGCTACAGATGCACCAACAGTGTCATCAGCTGTAAGGTGCAATTGCTACAGATGTTCTCATTTCAATTTTTGCATCATTTAATGTTCTCATTTCCTTTTTTGCTTCATTTAATGTTCTCATTTCAATTGTAGCCCAAGAAAGAACTACAAAAAGGCAGCTGACAGAGGGATGTCACTAGCCAAGAAGAGGCTCAAGTATGCACCAGATCCTACAATAGGATCTGTAACTGGAAGCAACCAGCTAAGCAAAGAAGTGAGCAAAACTGTCACCACAAGGAGGAGTTCAAGGCTCTTAACTAACCCTGCTTGCAACACCAGGAGCAAGAAGATGAAAGATCTGTGAACTTGTTAGCTGCTATGTTAACTATGTTGGTTTTGTTGTTTAAGAACTATTTGTGAACTTATTAGCTGTTATCTTAAGTGTGATGCTGAAATTATGAACTTATGTAATGTTGAACTTGTGAGATGCTATCTTGAATGTGCAATGCTATTATGAACTTATGCTATTTGTGAGATGCTATCTTGTGAGCTGCTACTTTTAAATATTTTGTGAGCTGCTAGTTTTAACACAACAGATCATTTGGTCAGCTGCTAGTTTCATTTGAGCTGCTACTTTCAAAATGCCAAGCAAGATTCTTCAGTCATTTCCAAATAGAAATATCACATCATTCCCAAATCACAACATTGTTCTGGGATAATACATTCCCAAACTTAGCTCCATCAAAGCATACACTACAAACAGAAATCCATTTAGTATGGATTATTAGACCACCCAGAAAAAAGTGTGGCCAACATGCTAAAACTAAGAACTATGATAAATCCCCAGGCTTGCATAACCTCGTTCCTCTTCTTCATCTTTAGCTTCAGTTTCTTGTTCTTCTCGGTTAGATACATCACCCTCCTCTCTAAATAATGAGCTTTTAGCCAGCTCTTCTCCAATCCTACATGAAGCTCCTCAAATGCACGACCAACACATTCGGTCGATGGCGGGTCAATCCAGACAACCCAATCACATTCATCAGGAAGCTGCAAAATCAATGATCGAATTAGAAAGAGGAGAAAGAGCAGAATCAAGTCAAGCATTCAAAAGCAAAAACACTTACATCAAGAGGGCAGCCGAGAAACCTTCTGCTGGAGCTTGCTCCTCCCCAAGCGACACGACGGGCAGGAATAAGCCCGTGGCCAGGGCACCGCCGCGACGACCGAACCTCAAGAACACCGAATGTCAGATCGGGGATGTAGAACTCCGATTGAAACTGAACTATCCCGACGCCATCAACCTGTCAGCAAAGGGCAACCCAAATTGATGAACCCTAATTCCGAAATATCACCCAAATCGACCCTGAAACTTACATTGGCGGCCACCGACAAGGTCGTAGAAGACATGCCCGCCGTGCCCGACGTACCCATCGCTCACCACGTCGTGCCCGACCTGCCCCTCTCTCTTCGACCGCGGCGGAAACGCCCGATCCAATTCTTGCTCAAAAATGCCCCTGTCATTGCGAGGAAGAAGAAAGAGGGGAGAGAGAGTGAACCGGTTAGTTGGGCCCAGATGTAAGGAAGGAGGGGCAAAAATGTCAAATAAATGGCACGTTAGCGGTCAAACAGCCTTGACTGGACGGAAATGGCTCGAAGGGGCATTTCTATAAGGGCACATGACTGCGGAGGGGCATCTTTGAGCAGGCTTTGGAATTAGGGGTATATCTGATTAGGTGGTTCGAGTTAGGGATAGAAATGCAAATGGCCCTTTTAAATAAGAAGCTTCAAGTTGGGCATGAGACTCGGTGAGTTTGATGAGCTCACCCTTGATGACCCTTGAGCCATTTTCGAGGTGCTCAAAATCCTCAAGGAGTCTAGCATGAGAAACTTCAAGCTTAGCATTTTTAGTTCAAAAACATTGGCCACCTCAAGAGCTCGATCATGAGATTCCTTCACTCCAGATAATTCTAGAGCAAAAGTCTACGCAAGAGATTCCTTGGTGGTTTGTTCAAGTTCAAGAGCTTGAGAGAGGTCCGTAATCTCATTAGCGTAATCACGCTCATGACCTTCCATTTTCTCAATGGTGACCTCATGCTCCTCGAGATGAGATTCCAACTCCTCAATATATTTCTTGCCCTCAATGGTAATGGACATGATTTCCATGAAGTTGGAACGAGCAATTTTATTCTTATGGATAGCTTTAAAAATCATTTCTCCCTTAATTTTTAAGGAAGCAACATTATCATTCTCTTCATCATTATCCTCATCATCATTACCATTAACATCATCATCAAGAGACATATTGGGGTTCAAAGTAGGAGATACCTTTGAAGCCTTGGCCATAAGGCAAAAAGCAATAGATGATGATGTAGGATCCCTTGAAGCACCGTTCAAGACCACATCTTGTTCCATGGGGTGTTGGGTTTCCTCTACATTGTTAGCACAACAACTCGAGGAAATACATGCATTTTTATCATGGCAACAAGATATAGCAAGCATATCATCATGAGATTTGGTCAAGCAATTTCTACATGATACGCACGGACTATCAACACAAGCATGAGAAACATGTAAGGTGCACGAAGTGTTAAAGTCCAAAGATGGAGCATTGCAACAAGATAGTGATGAAGAGTCATCAACGATAAGCACACTATCATCATTGCAATGACCAACACTACTCACCATAGCATTACCTTGTGGTAATCCACATGTAGGTGAAGTAGAGGAAGTTGAGAAGGCAACATGGTCGGAGGTGGAGGGAGAACAATCATCCCCACAAATCTTGGACGCACCATATTTATCTTGAAGCTTTGTCCACAACTCATGAGCATCCCGGAACGACATGAGTTGAAATATAACTACATTGATCAAAGCATCGAAAAGCATATTAGAAGCTTGAGCATTGAGATAAGAGTTTTTATCATCCTCTAAAGATAATATTTGGGGATAATTTGGAGGAGAAAAACCCATATCTACAATTCGCTCTAAATTTGGGTCCATGACCCTAAAGAGATTAAGCATGCGAATTACCCAAACATCAAAATTTGTGCCATCAAAACAAGAGTGTCAGAGAATCCTAATCCCCTAGTCGACATCTTTACTCTCTAGGCGGTTAAGCCTAACAAAGAGAGAAGAGGCTCTGATACCAAATGAAAGATCATGTATGTCGCCTAGAGGGGGGATGAATAGGCGTTTTAAAATAATTACGGTTTAGGCTTGAACAAATGCGGAATAAACCTAGCGGTTAATTTGTCAAGCACAAAACCTACAACAACTAGGCTCACCTATGTGCACCAACAACTTATGCTAAGCAAGATAAGTAACTATGTGATAGCAAGATATATGACAAAGAACAATATGGCTATCACAAAGTAAAGTGCATAAGTAAAGGGCTCGGGTAAGAGATAACCGAGGCACATGGAGACGACGATGTATCCCGAAGTTCACACCCTTGCGGATGCTAATCTTTGTTTGGAGCGGTTGTAGAGGCACAATGCTCCCCAAGAAGCCACTAGGACCACCGTAATCTCCTCACGCCCTCGCACATTGCAAGATGCCGTGATTTCACTAAGGGACCCTTAAGGGCGGTCACCGAAACCGTACAAGTGGCAACCCTTGGGGGCAGTCACCAAACCCGTACACTTTGGCAACCCTTGGGGGAGGTCACCGGTACCCGTCAAATTGCTCGGGGCGATCTCCACAACCTAATTGGAGACCCCGACGCTTGCCCGGAGCTTTACACCACAATGATTGAGCTCTGAACAACACCAATCGTTTAGGGCGCCAAGGCACCCAAGAGGAACAAGCTCTAGGGTGCCCAAACACCCAAGAGTAATAATCTTCTCAAACTTCACTTCCACGTATCACCGTGGAGAACTCAAACTGATGTACCAAATGCAATGGCAAGGGCACACGGAGTGCCCAAGTCCTTCTCTCCCAAATCCCACCAAAGCAACTAATGCTAGGGAGGAAAATGAGAGGAAGAACGAAAGAAGAACACGAAGAACTCCAAGATCTAGATCCAAGGGGTTCCCCTCACTTAGAGGAGAAAGTGATTGGTGGAAATGTGGATCTAGATCTCCTCTCTCTTTTCCCTCAAGAACTTGCAAGAATCATTGGAGGGATTGAGAGTTAGCAAGCTCGAAAAAGGTAAACAGTGGGGGAAGAACACGAGCTCAAAGGATAAGGTTCATTGGGGAAGAAGACCCCCTTTTATAGGTGGGAAAAATCCAGCCGTTATGCTCACAGCCCGCACAGAGCGGTACTACCGCTCGACCTCACGGTACTACCTCAAAGGGTAGCGGTACTAAAAAAATACATCCGTGCCTACCACCGCTGGACTTGTGACGAGTTTTTGGTCCGGATCGGTACTACCGCTGTAGTAGCCGCGGTAGTACCGCTCTGGAGCGGTAGTAAAAAATTACATCCGCTCCTGTCCGTGGTAGTACCGCTGCAGCCTTTTCAGAACACCAAAACTGCCACAACTTCTGCAAATGGACTCCGAATTCGATGAAACCAAGTTTGTTGGAAAGCTAGCGACAAGGGCTAACACAATCTTGATAGAAATCACAATAAGAAGTAAATTGGAAAAGTCCCAAGAGAAAATGGTGAGAACCCTTCCTCGAATAAGACCGGTAAAACCTCCAACACTGAAAATGCAATAGAAGAGGCATATGAAATCCGTTTTCGAAGTACTAGAGCTTTTTACGGAGATAACCACAAGCTATAAAACCTCAAAAGACAAAACAAATAAGAATCAAGAAAGATGATGCAAGGATGCAATGGTTTGAGCTCTCGACGAACTATACGATCAAGCTACTCACTTGAGAGCCCCCCTTGATAGTACGGCTATCGATCCTATAACCCGGTCTCCAAACTATCACCATGAGACCGGTAAAATATAAAACCTATCAAGGGCAAACCTTTGCCTTGCACGAAGTCCACTTGAGCTAGATGATGACGATCTTGACTCCCTCAAGTTGGACCACCTTTCTTGATTGCATTCGCTCGATGAAGACTAGTTGATTGCTCCTCCATACTCCACTATGGGTGAGACACTCTTTGGCACATCTTCACAAGTCCATTGATACCATAATGGACGGCAAGCTACAAGCATGATTTCTTTGTGATGCTCCACTTGAACTTGCACAACACAACCTTGATTTGATGTCATCCTTCATGGGTTGTATGTGATCTTCCTCTTGACGCAAGCCCATGGAAGCAAACTTAACCCCACATAGAACTCCCACAAAGACCATGGGTTAGTACACAAAGCGCAATGGACAATGCTTTCCAAACCGTGAGATCACTTGATCCCACTCGGTGTATCTTCTACGCTTTGTGTTATGATCAACTTGAATCACTATCTATACTTAATCTTGATCAACCTTGACTCTTTCCAACTCTCTTCACTTGGATGATGTCTTGAAGGTAAACATAAATGATCACACAATCTTCTTCTTCAAGACATGCTTGCAATAAGCTCAATACTTATGTGACCAATCTTTGGATAATTCCTTAATAGCACCTTGATCAACTCATAAACTCCTTGAAACCAACACATGTACTTCAAGAAATGCCTATGGACAAACCCTTCAAATATAACTCAATGCAACCATTAGTCCATAGAGAATGTCATCAATTGCCAAAACCACACATGGGGGCGCCGCATGTCCTTTCAATCTCCCCCATTTTGGTAATTGATGAAAATCACTTTCAAGAGAGTTTATATAAGGAATTATGCAGCACCATGCAATGCAACAACCAATGATGTAGGAGAATGAGATGAAAATGCTTAGGAACAAAACCAAAGCAAGGAGAAAACTCTGAAAACCTTCTCCAGAAAACTCTATGAAACTTCTCCCCCATTGGCATCAATTGCCAAAATGGGAAAAAAGCTTAGAAGGCCAATATAGAACGTGTTCCTCCATAAATTGTGTATTTCTCAACAAGAAAGTGGAATGCCATACACATATCCAAAGGTAAATACTTGGAGGAATACAAACTATATTGAGGCACAAAGATTGCTAACGAATGATATGCCACAAGGACATAACAAAGAGAGACACAAGCAATCAAGCAATCAAAAGATACCAATTGAAGTAAGCAATCAAAGGATATCGATTGAACCAACTAGACCAAAGATCCTACGAGCCACATGAATAAAGGATATTATGATATGAGCGAAGGAGTGTTCTAAATAAACTAGAGAAGCTCCCCATGTTTTGTGCACATTATATTTGAATACAAAGTGCACAAAATAGGATTATAGCTCCCCCAAAATCAATAAAAACTTACAACAAGTGCAAGTGAGCATATAGGAAACAAAGCCTAGCACTTGCAACAAACAAATGATTGAGCAATCATGTATATGCCGACGCCAACGCTAAGTGATGGTGTTGATGGAAAATGGTGCGCCACCAACAAAAGTTGTGGCTAGCCATTTCTCCACTAGTGTATACTCCACTCATAGATTCCTCACTATCGTCTCTTACCCTTCTCCTTCGTCATCATAGTTCTTATTCACATCTCTTACATCCTTTCCCCCCTTCGGTCCGGAATCCGTCCATCGTGGATATCACTTTGTGTCTCTCCATCACTCTGTAACCTAACATCTATTATGTGAAAGTCATGGTCTCTCACTAACCTCTTCGCTCTCGCTCGACAGGGGTAGCACATGAAGAGTCTAAATCCTTCCCGGACGTACCGTTCATGCCCCCTATCGCCGCTACTGTGGCCCTCGACCCGCCAATGACGAGGAAGAACACGCGGGTATATATCAAATCTGGCCATATGGGCCGACCCGTTAGCATGCAGGCACGACATGACACGAGCTAAACTGGTCGTGCGTAGGCATGATATGACCCATTGATTTATTTTTTTATTTTTGAAATTTTAAATATATTTGATTAAAAAACAACCCAATAAGCATCCAAAAGTAGTCTGATAGGCCAAAAAACACGCGGGCCAAACGTGCCACGGGCCGTTCCGTTACTAAATGTGTCGCACCGGTCCGTTTGCCAGGTTTGGTACATCTTGACGGGATGTCCTATGCGCCGCATTTTGCGGCAAACAGTCGCAGCTTCGCATAGTCGGGTCGCTGCCTGGGCCGGCCCATGAAGAAAATGATCGAAAGAGAATCATACAGTAGCTAAAAAATTAAGCAGCCCTCACCAGGTATCGAACACGAACAGACCACGAAATACAACCGGCTGAGCTACTACAGGTTATTGAATGTAAAGCAACGTAAACCTTTAAGAAGCAACATACGCCCAGATCCGACATATTTTAAGAATTCCGATCGCTTTTTTTGAAAAAACCCTGAATGTTTTATGAAACACAAACACTTCTCAACTCTGTAAAAGAGTTTTGACAAACGAAAACATTTTCAAAAACAGGAACTTTTCTGAATTTCTGATTTTTTTTGGAAATTGGAACATCCCTGAAATTCCCAAACATATCATAATTTGTGAACAATTTTCGAAAAATGAACATTTATTGAATTGGTGAACAAATTTGGAAAACAGGAACATTTTCTAAAATTCCCAGATTTTTTTAATATGTGAACAAAATTGAAAAATGGGAAATTATTCAGAATTTGTATTGTGCGAACATTTTTGAAAATTGCAAATGTAGTTTTGTTTGCACGAACATTTTTCAGAAAGGATGAACATTATTTTGAAAGTGCGAACCTTTTTCACTAAGACGAACGTTGTTTTGAAAGCGCGAACATTTTTCAAAAAGACGAACATTTTCCAAATTGCGAACATTATCTTGAAAAATGTAAATTTCTTTTGAAATTTACAAACATCTTTTGAAAATGTGACATTTTCAACTTTACAAACATTTTGAATACACAAACATTTTTCAAAATTTCGGAACATTTTCTGAAACATGATTTTTTTAACAATTTAAACATTGTTTGAATTGCGTGAACATTTTTTTTAATTTTTGAAATTTTCAAACATTGTTTTGATTGCACGAGCATTTTTCAGAAAAGACGAACATTGTTTTGAAAGCGCGAACATTTTTCACAAAGATGAACATTGTTTTGAAAGCACGAACATTTTTCAAAAAGATGAACATTTTCCAAATTGCGAACACTATATTGAAAAACATGAATTTGTTATGAAAGTTAAGAGCATTTTTTGAAAATGTGACATTTTATGACTTTACCAACATTTTGAATATGGAAACATTTTTTAAAATTTGCGAACATTTTTTAACTTCACTAAAATTTTGAATATGAAAACATTTTTTTGAAATTTGGGAACATTTTTTAACTTTACGAACAATTTGAATATGGAAACATATTTTAAAATGGGAACTTTTTTTAAACACGAACATTTCCTAGAATTTGTGAACATGTTTTTGAAAACATGAATTTGTTTGAAAACCCCAAAAATATTTTCATATTTGGGAACAATTTTGTATTCTAAACATTTTATAAATTTTCAAATTTTTCAAAAAAGACAAAGAAAAAGAAAAGAAGAAAGAGACAGAAAAGATAAAAAACAGAGGAAAACCGAAACAGAAAAAAATACAAAGAAAACCAGCCTCGAAAAACAACAGGAAAAAGAAAAACCGGTTCGGGGAACCTTCTAGAAGGTTCCCAAAACCGGGAGAAAACCGCCCGCAATAGCCACGCTAAATGGGCCGCGGCCCACTGACCTCTTCGCCATTTTGACGCAGAATGCGTCAAACAGGAAATACCCATCTTGACCTCTTTGCCCACCAAGAGCATGCGCAAAGGAATCTAAAAAACAAGAGCATGCGCAAATCTCAAAGCACCGACCCACGTGCGACGGATCAGATCGCGTTCAGCCCCCTTGACCCGACAGGCCGCACCAGTCTTCCTTCCCGGTCTCCTCCCACGCACACGGGGCAGATCGACCTTCCTTCAATTCTCAAATCTCAATCCCACATGGTGCTCCGCGGCGAGATCTGAGCGAGAGAAAGACCCTCGCCGCCTCGCCCCGCCCCGCCCCAGCCAGCCCCGCGCGATGATGGCCGCGCCGGCCGCCTCCCCGGCGGCGCGATCGCGCGGCAATGCCGCCGGCGGCGGCGGCAGCGCCACGTCGACGATGCTCCCGGGCCCGGCCAGCCGCGGCAACGGCGGCTGCATCGACCTCAGCACCTCGGGCCTCCTCGCGCACGGCGCCGGCAGCAGCGTCGTCGTCTCCGACCCGCGCTCCATGCAGCTCGTCTGCGTCCTCCCCATGCCCTCCTCCTCCGCCACCTCGCCCGCCTCCTTCGTCACCGCCGTGCGCTGGGCGCCCGCGGCCAGCGCCTCCTCCCTCGCCGCCGCCGAGGACGCCGCCGGCGCCGAGGACGACCACCGCCCGCTCCGCCTCGCCGCCGGCGACCGCCACGGCCGCATCGCCGTCTGGGACGCCCGCGCGCGCGCCGTGCTGCGCCTGCTCAGCCTCGACGAGTCCCGCAGCGTCGCGCCCGGCACCAGCGGGGGCGTCCAGGACCTCTGCTGGATCCACCACGCCTCCGGCTGGCTCCTCGCCTCCATCCACGGGCCCTCGCTGCTCTGCATCTGGGAGACCAGCAACAACCCCCGCGTGCTCTGGATGTTCGACGCCTCGCCCGAGTACCTCTCCTGCCTCCGCCGGGACCCCTTCGACGACCGCCACCTCTGCGCCCTAGGTCTCAAGGGCTTCCTCCTCTCCGCTGTACCACGGCATGACTCCGACATCTCGTTGAAGGAGCATAGGATCGTTTGCGGCGCCGGGGACGTGGCAGAGCTGCAGAGGCTGGAGAAGGAGATATCAGCGCCGGCGCCAGCCCCGGCGCTCGCGGCTTTCCCGCTCTTTGCGGCAAGGCTGTGCTTCTCCCCACTGTGGAGACACATCCTATATGCCGTGTACCCTCGGGAGCTTGTCGTCTTTGAACTTAACTACAGCATTGCGCTCTCTGTTGCTTCATTGCCAAGGGGGTTCGGCAAGTTCACGGATGTTATGGCCGATACTGATCTTGACCTGCTCTATTGCACGCATGCTGATGGCAAGCTGAGCATCTGGAAGCGCAAGGAGTAAGTTTGCGCGTCTTGCATTTTTATTTTTACAATAATAATTGAGGAAGAACACCTAACTGAGAACTTGACTGAATGTCCAATCTCTGGAAAGACAACTGTCATAATGGACATTTTTATGGTTGAGTACAGCCATAGAAAAAATTGCAACCAGTAGCTTAGTCATTTTATCTAAAAAAGAGAGAACAATTTAAAATGTACGGCCATAGAAAACATCTTATATTATGGGACGGAGGGAGTAGCAAATAAGATATTATGTAAACTTTACATCATTGGGAATGTCCTGACAAACATAGAGGGCCTTATAAGTTATAACCGCTGGGGTATCAGGTATGTTGACATTTAAAAGGAATGAACAGTCAGCGATATGTGTACTAATTGGAAAATATTTTTCTTGCCACACATTTTGTAGATGTCATTGTGCCATTACATTTGTGTATGCCTCCTTAAAAGTGTGTAGCCCGCTCTTCTAGTTTGCTGGCATACATTCTTAACAATTTGCACACCAATATAGATATAGTTTCAGTATCTTGTACATAAATGGCAAACAGGCAGTGCCGCAGTGGTTTATTGTAACATATTAAGTTCGTCCTTGTTTTTTTTTTCTGTTGTAGGGGTGAACAAGTACATTTGTTGCATGCAGTGGAAGAGCTCATGCCTTCAATTGGTACCGTTGTTCCTCCCCCAGCCGTTCTTGCTACTACGATCTGGCAGTCAGAGTCCATTTTTCGTATCATCGACAGACAATCTCAGGATTTGGCACTTATGCAATCTTCACAGTCTATCATCTTTGATACAAAGTCGAACCAGAACATGTATCGAGGGACCATGACATATCTAACATCGATATCTGAAGATGGCAAGATCTGGTCATGGCATTTGACTTTTGACAAGTCAGTATCTTCCAAGAAAATTAATCTAGGTGCGAATCAGTTTTGTCAAGACAGCAAAAAAATAATCCTATTCCTTAGCCAGCTATTAAATCGACTGATGATTCCATTTCTGTCACTAATGTCGGAAGGAACCAGGTACATCGAACCATAGTGATGCTGGAACTTCCAACCCACGCTCCAATGGGCTTGATTTTACAATAAAGGTTGTGTTATAAACCTCTCTCTCTTGTTGACCATTGTAAGGGATCATAGTTCCAGTCAAATGTGAAATCTTTGTGCTGCTTTGCATAACTTTATCCTTCTAAATCTCTGGGATTAGGATGCACCTGTTTAGTGATCTAAATTTTGGTCCATATCCCTTAAAGCTGGTGCGCTATTGCTTGCCTTTCCGGTTTTCTCATGTTTACTTTGCTATGCAGATTACTTTGATGGGCCAGCTTCATCTTTTGTCGTCTACTGTGACTACTCTAGCTGTGCCATCTCCTTCTTTACTTGCCACAGTAGCCCGTATGTCCCTTATGATCATAGCAATGCTAGCTGTTTTCTTTCTGAAATTATCTTCAAGTTTTAAATTTCACACTTTTATAACATTGAACAACATTTCTATCTAAAGGTGGTGGAAACAATCCTGCTCCAGCAGTACCACTTGTTGCTCTAGGAACTCAAAATGGGACCATTGAAGTTGTTGACGTATTGGCTAATGCAGTTTCTGTCAGCTTTGCTGTTCATAGCAGCACAGTCAGAGGCTTAAGATGGCTTGGAAACTCACGCCTTGTTTCCTTCTCATATAATCAGGTGCTTTATACATCTAGTATATTGTGAATTTGTGATTGATAATTAAATGACTGTCTACTTTACTAATTAGGCTATCAATCCACCAACAGCAAAGAGCCAAAGATAGTTAATTTTCTCATTGATTTGACTGGTACAGGTTAGTGATAAGAGTGGAGGATTCAATAATAAGCTTATTATCACATGCCTGAGAAGTGGGCTAAATCGCCCATTCCGTGTGCTCCAAAAGCCTGAACGTGCAGCAATAAGAGCATTGAGGGCATCTTCGTCTGGAAGGTTGGTTTCATGTTTTGACCTGTGATAACATCTTTCATCTGTCCATAACTTTCTTATTACCCCTTACAGTTTGCTAATTCAGTGCACATAATCTTATCGCCATTGTGCTTGCTGTGATTTCTCAAGCACAATATTTGGTTTCTCAAGCATAATATTTTTTATCAGGTACCTTCTGATTATGTTTCGTGATGCTCCTGTTGAAGTGTGGGCCATGACAAAGAACCCGATGATGGTACTTATTTCTCTGCCTGTATCTATACAAATTTTAGAGCAATTATTTATTCTTACCCAGTTACAAGCCGACGCCTGAAGTGACTTGCTTCTATTCTTGATTTGATATAGAAGGGGAATCTCTATAGATTGTCTTTCTTCGACAACCTCTCTGAAATGTATACGAGAAAATTGCACTTCACGGCATGGCAAAAATAGAGACAAAAGCTTAAAGTCGGCTTTTTCTCCATTAATCAAGTGCTAACTTTTGTAATTTTGATTTCCATATTTTGAATGTTACATAAATGAATTTAGATGCATATATTTAAGTAACTCCGTGTCGTCTTGTGCATGGCAAATTGGCCTATATACATTTACGCACAAACTTTGCTAGACATGGTCATGTTTATCGGACTGGAATAGCATCCATAATAGGCTGTCATATAACCGAGCTATTGTGCCTCTGGGGAGGTATATTTACCGTTATTTATCTTAATCTGTGCACTGAATTTCACAAAAGGATACCATTGGCGTGGGGGCCTCGAGTAGTTTTGATAAACAGATATTCACCTCAGGAATCAAGGTTGCAGCCATTTTTTTTTCTTCAGTTGTATCAGTTTTTGGCAGCCCTGAAAGGGAACTATCTCTGGAATAGGGAATTCTTGTCTACTTTGCATAGCCATTTAAACCCAATAATCAAATCAGCTATTTTGACAAAAGTTGGTTGGAGTGTTGTAAATGATCTGTAACAAGGCACCAGAATAATTATGTTAACATTGTTTGACGTAGTGCCAAACAAATCAATTATCTTTCAAGTGCCAGGGAAAATACTATTTCGAGTAACTCATGCTACAACCAAGGAATGAATTTAAAGAAGATATACTTTTGTGCTAAATTTGCACTTCCATATCATAATGAGAATCCAGAAGCTATACTGGTGTTACATTCAGTAAACTGCAGTAATAGTTTATCTCTGTAAATCTGGAAGCATGATATTTGTAAATTTTCTGAACTGTTTGTAGCTTAGATCCTTGGCTCTTCCTTTTACGGTGTTAGAATGGACACTGCCAGCGGCACCACGACCAAGTCAGAATGCATCTAAGCAATCGTCTCCCTCCAAAGGTGCACTTTTAACTCACTAGCAAAGTCATATTATTCGAAACGTTCTAGGTTCCATACTTGATTCATATAATACTATCTATTTAAGTTTTCTACTCTTCGCTGGTTGCATTTTTGCAATATTATTGCAAGATGATACTATGATAGAATTATTTACTTGCAGAGGGTACTGCTGCAGAAAGTTCTGATGAAACATCCGAAAGTTTTGCTTTTGCGTTAGTCAATGGTGCTCTTGGTGTGTTTGAAGTGCACGGACGGCGAATACGAGATTTTAGGTACTCGAATGGCTGACTTTATATCTTTCAGCAATGAAAGGACACTCACATGCACATGTGATCAGATCATCAGTCTATAAATTGCAGAAATCTATGTCATTCATTTTGTTCTAGTCCTCTACCCAATCGTGCTAGATCATCACAATATTTGATAGGCAAGTAAAAATAACACGTTATTCTTGAATTCTTTCTGCGACCTCTACTATTTGATGCTACTCCCTCCATTCCCTTATACAAGGCTACTATCAAAAATACATTTTGCATCTATACAAGGCCACCAACAGTAATCGAGGCAAAAATTAAGGATGTTTTCTCGTACTAGCAACTTGTTTAATACTTGCATGCATGTAGTCATAATGACACTCAGCTACTTCCTTCCTATTCCTTCCTTGCATTCATGTGGCGTATTAATGATCCCGGTTAACGAAAATAAAAGATGTCTTGCAAGCAGTCATTAATTTTTACCTTGGTACCTGTAATTTGAGTTTGTGGCCTTGTATAAGGGAATGGAGGGAGTAGTTTTTTTTCTGGCAATTTTCTGATCCATCATGTTTCCTGCTTTTTCTTTCTATATTGGAGTCAGCAGACAGTGGGCTTTTTGGTAGTGATTGCTTGATTGCACGCAATGTTGTGTTTGTATTTCTCCAAATGATAAGTATGCCTTGAGTTACCTCAGAATATGGTGGGAAATACTTGGTGGTTGTAGAATTAGGATATAGAGTGCAGATTGTTATTAGTGATGGCATTTGAGTAATTTGATTATAATTGAAGCTAATTACTTTTATTAGGTTTGATTCTCAGAGTTGAGATCTTACGAATTCTAACTGGCCGAGAATGAGATCAAAGTAAATTTTGTGCCCCACCCCCCTCCACTGCTGGCCCATATCTTTGTTGACGTAGTTTCTTTGTATGTGTGAGCTACAGTTTATTTGATGTTTAACCACTACTACCCTCGTCTAAAATGTTTATCCATATTAAATATGTGGTTTTATTGTGTTTTCAGGCCAAAGTGGCCGTCATCATCATTTGCCTCTTCAGATGGCCTGGTTACTGCTATGGCTTATCGTCTTCCCCATGTTGTATGTACATTGCGGTACCACATGTAGTTTATAAGTTCCATTTTGCAGTTTTTTTTATGTGCAAGGTAGATTATCCTGGGATACATTGACATTCTGACCTAAAACTACTATTTTTAACAAAAAATAGGTGATGGGGGATAGATCCGGCAACATTCGATGGTGGGACGTTATAACAGGCCTTTCTTCTTCTTTTAGCACCCACAGGGAAGGCATTAGGAGGATTAAGTTTTCTCCTGTTGTTCACGGTGATCGGAGTAGAGGACGCATTGCTGTGCTCTTCTATGATAATACATTCTCTATATTTGACCTGGTAAGTACAAAGAAGCATTAGCTAACAGCCTACCATGTCATTGTCTAGCTCAAGACTCATTACCCACAGCACGTGATACTTGTTGTTGGAGTCTGATGTGAAACATATGATTTTTAAATAGTTATATGAAACACATTTATTTTGTGCAAAAATTTGTGCTAAGAATATTTATAAGATGTTAAGTAGAGAAAAGGTTGTTATATTGAATAAGTTACTCGCGCCCTTCTTTGATCCTCATTGTAAACCATGCATGTTTTATTTCCATTTCCAGTATATATCTGATCCTTTTATATTTCTTACCATGTCTATAAACTACTCCCTCTGTACCAAAATATAAGACGTTTTTGCAGTTCAATTATAATTTGGTACGGACGGAGTATCTCATACTGTGCCATGATGGAACAAGTTCAAAATAGTAGTGTGCCACTGAATTCAGGAACTATGTTTTAGGATAGTGCAGATCCCTTGGCAAATGCCCTTCTCCATCCACAATCTCCTGGCACACTCGTCTTGGAGCTTGATTGGTTATCAACCCGAACAAGGAAGGATGAACCACTTGTATTATGCATCGCTGGAGCTGATAGTAGCTTTCGTCTGGTTGAAGTTAACACGTATGTCATTTTAAGAATGCACAACCTTTTCTTATTCCACTGTATTGTATGGATATTCTATTTATTTATGAGGTTTAGATTTGTCACTGTATTAAAATTCCGTCAAAGTGTTTGATTCTTTTCATGTGCTGTCAAGATGGCTTGTTAATTTTCTGAACTCTTTACACATAGCATGCTTATGGACTCACAAGGAACTTCTGATATGGTATTCGAACTAATATAGCTTGTTATCAATAATATTAAAACAATTATGTCATCGTATAATTCTCCTAGTTAGGGCATACCAGTTAAACACTGAGAAATTGTCAACATAAAGGTGGATTAGAAGAATAATCTTCAAACAAAAACTGAACTCAACTTAGGAAAATAAAGGGAAACCAGCCATTGAACAGGAAAGGGCAAGAATAATATCTAAATGGCATTTGGTTGGTAATGTGAATTGAATTTGGACTAGCCCGTAAGCACTATTCAGGCGCACTTGCACAATTTGTGATTTCAGAGTAGCCTCCTCATACCCATTATTCAAGGCACCGCCAGCGTGAATGGGTAGTAAATTTGTTTCTCTTCCATCTAATTTATTTATCCACCAGTCTATTATTTTTCCTTGCCCTTTGCTTTTTAATCAATATATGCTGTTGGTATCTGATGGGGGCGAACAGAAAAAGGTAGCTAGGTATGGTAATGCTTGTTCTCTAATTTAGTTTTCTGTAATTCAAAAATATTGTCCAACTCTCCCTGGGATGCTCTAGACCTTATTCAGTTCGTCACATGATGCTTTTTTATGCGGCAGACGTCTGATGCTCTAGTTTCCATTTTAGATACCATATATGTAATTTTGTTTGTAACATCTGTTCTTCATCCACCAGTGATACCAAGATCAATTCTGCTTCTAGGCTGCTGACTACAAAAGAGAGATTTAGGCCAATGCCATTATGCCTACCAATACTATTCCCCACAGCACATGCTTTGGTAAGATGGATGTGGTATCATAATATTTGAACCCATCTTTTTATATAATCATGTATGAACTCTATATTTTACTATATAATTCTTGAAGTTAGCTTTCAAAAGACTTACATTTCATTGCTTTTGCTTAAAATGCTGCTGGCAGATATGGTTACGTTCTTTCATTTAAAGAACCAAGCCTTAAGTAACTAGTGTTTCTAATCAGTCTCCTTGAATGGCCATTTTGGATATGCATTTTCCACCTTCTGAAAGATTGAATTGCGACGCAACACAAACACTTACCTTTTTTTGTTGTTGTCTCAGGCTCTGCGTATGATTCTGCAGCTCGGTGTGAAGCCTTCTTGGTTTGAATGCAATAATAGTGATAAATTAGCCTCTAACAGCTTTAAGGAAGGACCGTCAACCTTTGGGGATCTTCGTTCATACATGATTGAGACAACACTTCCTCCTATTGGTGATTCTGTAGTGGCTGAATTGCTGCTTAAAGTGTTGGAGCCATACAGAAAGGATGGTAATGTCAACAATATATTTTCTTTAGCAGATGATTTGGCATAAATGATGGAGATATTTCCTTTTCCTTTTGTTGAGAAGGTTGCATCCTTGATGATGGAAGAGCCAGCTTATATTCAGCTATAGTAAATAAAGGAACTTGTGCAAGGTTTGCATTTGCTGCTGCTATTTTTGGTGATTTCCAAGAAGCACTTTTCTGGTTACAGCTTCCGCAAGCCCTTCAGCATTCCCTGGATAAATCGACAAGTAGATCAAGTGAGGGCTTCGAATCAAGTGTACGCGCTGATTCTGAACAAACTTCCACATTAAACAGGATAGCTTCAAGCGAGAGGTCTGCAGCCAGAAATGCGGCCAATGATACTGCGGTAATATTTGAATCTGATGGCCGGTAATTTCCAGCGTCCATATATGCATACTTTCGCATTTAGTAATCTATCCATTCTGCAGAGTTATGGGCAATTAAGTACAATGGCATTTAAGCAAGAGCAATTGTGGTTCAATGCGAATGAAAGGATACCTTGGCATGACAAGCTTGATAGTGAAGATGCTTTGCAAAAGCGTATTCATGAGTAAGAATCAAATATGTAAACCAGTAGTTTATTATGAAACTAAGCACATCCATCTAATTCCTTGTGCCACATGTTTTTCTGTCAACTCAGGCTTGTCTCTCTTGGAAATTTGGAAGCTGCGGTGTCCTTGCTACTTTCAACTCCTCCTGAAGGAACAAATTTTTATCCTAATGCATTAAGAGCAGTTGTATTGTCATCTGCAGTGTCAAGATCTTTACATGAACTTGCAGTGAAGGTGAACAGCCGTAAAAGATAACCATACTCTTTTCTTCAGTATGGAACATAGCTTGTTTAGGACGTGCAACAGTGTACCAATTTGGCTTAAAGGGTAAAGTGAAAGGTCGATGATAAAAATAACAATTTACATAATTATATAATTGTCTGCAAAGGATGTTTGGATCCACCTTCACAATTTTGAGCATCAGTACATTTCGAGTCATGTATCTCATAATTATGAGACGTTAATATAAGAAAATGTGCTATCAAAAGTATTTTGTGGTATTGCCGTGATGAACTTAAATAAAATATACTCCCTCCGTAAAGAAATATAAGACCGTTTAGATCACTACTATAACAGCCAAAGATAAGTCAAGCCACAAAGGAAAATAGCATTTATTTAGACTGAAGGGAGTAGAGTTTACTTGCTGCCTTGCAGCAATGACGTCAATTTTAAATTAATATTTGTAAAGATATAAAATAGAATAGTGCTAAAGCTCAAATAGAATAGTAAAACGTCTTATATTAGTTTACAGAGGGAGCAGAACACATGCATCGTCTCTTTACTGTAGAATGCAAGCATTGCAGTGTTCTATAGCATGGTTCAACATGAAGTGAACTTGATTACTGTTCATTGATCATTTATGTGCCATAATGTACCTGTTGTACATCTTATTAGTGTCCATGGATCTTACTTTTAGTTCTTATTAATAGTTAACAGTCTTTGTGGTGTTAGGTTTAAATTTCTGTGTACTCCCACTAATCTAGAAGACATGAGCTTCCATATTTAGTGTCAGTTTGTCCTCAGATTTGAGCTAAGAATGTTCTTGGTAAAAACCCTATGGCTATGCTTGTTTGTTCATGGAGGGGACCCTTAATTCAGTTATGATCTTTTGTAGGTCGTTGCAGCCAATATGGTTAGAACAGACAAATCATTATCTGGAACACATCTTCTGTGTGCAGTGGGGAAATATCAGGAAGCATGCTCTCAGGTAACATCCCAGCTGATATTTTTCAATAATTCAAAGCTGCACCTGGGAGTGAAAGAAATACTTGTCTGTCCTTTGTGCATGTAAACTTATATGGAGAGAAAAGACAAAATTGCTTTTTGGAGTAAAAAAATTATATTTTTTCAATGAAACTTTACACACACACACACACACAAAATACACAAACATGTACATGCTTAACAAAAAATGGATTTTCTCAAAAATTCTGAACTTATTTTAATGAAAATTCTGAACTCCCGCAAAGAAGAGTCCGCTGTGTGGACGTCGCCGGTCAAGGTGAGCTCCACCATTGACGTGGACGTGCCGGCCTCGTGGTCATCGCGGCTAGACGCGGAGCTGCCCACATTCCCGTCCGCGATCGCCTCCGCCACGATCGCGTTGCAGCTGGCACTGTGTGTGGCCTCGTAGAACGCCCGCTGCTAGTCGAGGAAGTTTGGTCCTCGCGACCATGGCCGCCATGATCTCCTTGCTTGCGAACTCGCCGTAGATTTGCCCCTCTGCCAGCCGATGATGGCGAGGAGGGCGAAGTTGTAGTGTTGGTCCTTTTGCGCCAGCGGCAACGCTGACACCGGCGGCGCCGGCTGCTCCTCCGCAATACGGCGTTGAAGTCCATGGTGAAGCCGGAGTGGGCACGGGTACGTTGCGGCGGTCCGGATGCCCGCAAACCTCCCCCTGGTTTGCGTCCGGTTTGCGGGAAAACAGATACGTGGATAGGGGTCATCGTCGGATGGCAAACTACGTCCTGACATTTGTGGGCATTTTGAGGGTCCGCTTTGAGATGTGCTGACAAAGCTTGGAATATATTGAGGGTACTGCTAAGAAAAGATAAGACTCTCTACAAATGATAAGTTGCCATTTCCTATTTCTATAAAATGTCTAGATAAACACCATTGTGGTTGCACAATGAAAAGAATCAACGGAAGATACAAGCATTCTCTGAACTAACAGCATTCGGTTTTTAATTATTTCCTTTACATTGCAGTGTAGATTAATCAACTTTTAGGGGATAGCGTTGGAGATGCCCTTAGGCACTTTTCGAGGGACATTCTATTACCGTGATGTTTGAATTTTCTAAGTTAGATTTGTGCATAATGGAGTTCACCTGAATGGTTCAGCTTCAAGATGCTGGTTGCTGGATTGATGCTGCTACTTTGGCTGCAACTCATTTGCGTGGATCTGACTACGCAAGGTAACTTTATTAATTATTTTTTCACTCTCCAATGTACTTCAATTGTATGCCTTGTCTTGTCTCAACACACAATCACATGTCGATGGACCAGTATGGCCCTGTATGGCCTGTCCGCCCATGGCAGGGACTAGAAAGGCAGAAAATGGCAGTAATTTAGTTTGGTTTAGTCATCTGTTCATGTCAGTCTTTGAATAGCAGATAAATGGGTGCAAATGCCTTTTTGGGTAGCTAAAATGTTAGTTTTGCTGTTTCACTTTATTAATCCGCTAAGGTACTCCCTTCTGTCCTTTGCCTGACTCACGCAGGGTACTGCAGAGGTGGGCTGGTTTTGTTCTTCGTGGTGAACAAAATATGTGGAGGTAACTGATCCCGCACACACAGTAACACTAGTTAATGCTTATTTATCCGGCCTGGTATCAATATGTTGTTTGTTTCTTTACTAGAGCTCTAATACTATATGTTGCTGCTGGAGCACTCCCGGAGGCTTTAGAGACGCTCCGCAGCAACCAGCGACAAGACACTGCCGCTCTGTTCTTGCTTGCCTGCCATGAGATCTATTCACAAATTACCACAGAGTCTAAGCCTGCGGATGAGATGCCTGGATCAGCAACGGAGCGGAGTCAAAAGCTCCTGTTCCCATCCAAGAATGTGAGTGATGAGAACCTGACCGCGGTCAGCGAGGTCTTCGGGCAGTACCAGCAGAAACTGATTCATCTTTGCATGGATATGGAACCAATTGTGAACTGAGGCTTGACACAAGTTTTGCGGATGAACTGAGGCTCGACATCCGGTCTGCAACTGTAATTGTCGAAATTTTGTGTGAAGCTTTTCATCATGATCTGCTCAGTGCTGGACATGCTGAGCAGAGTGTTGCGTGGTACGCTACCCAGGCATCGAGGAAACAGCTTTTGCGATGTAGGGGAAAGGAATATACGTGCGATGTTGTATTGTAGGTGACAACTTTTGGCACTGTTTTTTTTTCTTGTACCAGTAATGTAAATTTTATGTGATGAGTTGAGCGAGCGACTGCGCAGTGAATTTAACCAGAATGTATCATTTTTTTAGCAGAGATTACTACACTTATTTTGCAGAACATATATCTGTTAAATCTGGGAAAATGTTTCACGTGCCTTGACCCATCACTGTCAACCGGTGGATTAGCAACATGTGTAAATCAACCTTGTGTATTTTGTTTTAGGGAACTTGCATTTTGTTATGGTACTTAGCGCATCTACAGCCCGACCCCCTAAGCCCGTGTATGTTCGGGCCGATGGCTCAGTTGTCTGGTTGTGAAAATGCAACCCAACCAACGCCCTTAAATTGGCCATACATGTTCTGGCTGTCCGGCACCCCTTAAACCCGGCCCATATTTGGGACGGATATGAGGAGGCCTGGAAGCGTCTAGGATTTGATAGAGCGGACCCGCACTCAAATCCCTTCATTTTTTTTCCAAACTAGCCTGACATGCCCTCTTCCTATGCCTGCCATCCCCTAGCTCCGTTGCCACCCTAACTTTGCCGCTATCCTGACCCCACAACTGCACCACCGTCGGCACAAAATCCCTCCTCGCTGCCCATGACATGATCGTCGTCCTAGAGGCTGTCGCAATATGTCCTGCTCCCCTCGTCATACACTTTTTCTTCCCTGCGTTCGACAAAATGTCTAAGCTAATTTTTTTTAATTCTTTTGTAGATAAACCGATGGATTCATGGAATGGGGAGTTTCAAAACAATCAGCTTTGTGAATTCATTCAAAAAGAGTTGGTCGTTTTGTCGGATGATGAGCATTCAGGAGGAAATGGAACATTTTTTGAAGTTCAAGGATTCGATCAAAAGACGGAGAATTGTACACCGTGATAGGATCACTGGCGCACAACTGCTCTACGACTACTACTTCCAACCCGGACGGATTTTTTCGGCGTCGCTTTCGGATGCGCAAACCCTTATTCTTGCGTGGGGGTGGAGGGAGTGAAGACATATGATCCCTATTCCCTAGCCCAGTCTCCAAAAGGATTGTTGCGGACTCTCCTTTGTAGAAATGCACAAACCTCTCTGAGAATGATTGCATTAGGTACCACCACAGATGATGTTGGTGAGATGGTCCGGATAGGGGGAAGCACATGTCTTGAGGTCACTGTCAAGTTTGCCCGAGCTGTGGTAAAGGTGTTTGGAGCGGAATACTCGAGAGAACCAATTGTCGAAGACACAGAAAGGTTGATGGCAATTGAAGTGTCAAGAGGTGTTTCAATCGGTTCAATTGATTGCACGCATTGGCAATGGAAGAACTGCCCCAAAACATTTGTGCGGGATGCACCAAGGTCACACCAAAGAGGTCACCATCATATTTGAAGAAGTGACATCAAAGGACTTGTGAATTTGGCATGCTTTCTTTGGCATGCTTGGTTTTCACAATAATATCAATGTGCTCTAGCGATTTCCAATGTTGAAGAGATTTTGCGATGTGGATGCCCGGACGTGCAACTACACCGGCAACAGGAATAGCTACAACATGGGGTACCACCTTGCTGATGGTATCTATCCTCAGTGGGCCGCATTTATCAAGACCATGTCCTCCTCCCAGAACAAAATGCGGCCCACTGAAATTTCAAAGACCATGTATCTATCCTCAGTGAGCCGCATTTGACATCTGTAAGCCCAAACACATGATTTTGAGAATTCCGAAGTAAATGTCCTCCTCCCAGAACAAAATGTCAAGCATGTTCTGAAATTTCTAGAGACGCATCAGAATCTTCGGGATCAAAAAGTGCACATGAAAATATTCAATAATCTTGTGGAGCATATATGGACCCACAATGTAAACCAAGGAATTTAATGTTTGAACTGTGCACTCGGAACAATTTTTAGGTTTGAACCATGTATTTTTCGCTATGAACAAATGTTGTTTACGTGTGGTATTCATGTGTATGATCTACGTGCATGTGTTTACATTTGAGGATTTGATAATGAAGACGCGAATGCAGTGGAGGGCATTCGAGGGGTCGTCCGGTGCTGTCCGGGGTCACATCCGGAGGGGGTGGGGGTGGGGTCCGCGGATGTTTGGTGAGGCGGATTTGCCTAGTCTAAGTGTACACGCTCTTACGAAACTTGTAGTACTTCGGAATTTGGAAACTGCTCCTTATCATTCAGGGAGGACGTCCCTCGCCGACCGTTGGGTGGAAATCGTCACATTTGCACGATGCATTAGAAATAGGGACATTTTTTTAGTTGAAAAATAGGAATAATACAATGAAATATTTACCTTTTCCCCTCACCAGTGCGACGTCCATGGTTAGCGAAATTTTGGAAAAAAAATGCTACATGTTCATATGAACCTAGTCCACATGTCACCACGGCAGAACAGCTCGAAAGCTTTCATAAGGTCCACCTTTATTATGTGCCAGCACGAAGCGAAGAAATGTCTACTTCTACCTTTGCAATCTTTTTTTTTGCGGGAGGTTTCTATCTTTGCATGTTAATTAACACAACATGTTATAAAAAAACCCACTCGCAAGTCGCAAACAAAAACCTTGGGCATGCTTTTCTCCTGTTTTTTCATGAGAACATAGTACCATTCTTTGCGTTTCAATCCACTTTAATCGTTCAACTTCCAAGCAAATACCAACTCAAACACAGTAGTAGTACTTCCTCCGTTTTTATTTACTCTGCATATTAGAGTTGACTGAAGTCAAACTTTGTAAAGTTTGACCAAGTTTATAAAAAATAATATAGACATTTATCATAATAAATCTATACGATGTGAAAGTACATTCAACAATAAGTTGATTTGTTATTGTATATCATAATATTTTTGTCTATAAACTTGGTCAAAGTTTGTAAAGCTTGACTTTGACCATAGCTAATATGCGAACTAAATAAAAACGGAGGGAGTACTAGTTAAAATAAAAACATTAATAAAGAGAAAGGCAAGCATATCGGACACAACAAACAGTGTCAGATAACGTGTTTAGGGGAGTGGACGGCGGCCCCGCCCAACCCAATCAGCCGAGCCGAGCTGACCCGACCCCAGCCGAGCCAAGTGGCCGCCCAGCATCCTCCCACCACCATCCCATCCCATCCGCCTTTATTTAATAAACAAAACCGGATAAGATAACGCATCCATCGATAACCCCAACGGGTTAACGAGCCGCAGCAAACAAGCAAGCGGACAAACGCCCCCGACCCCCTCTCGCTCCTGCCGTCGCCCTCACCACCGTGATCCGATCATACACGCGCGCGCGCGAGCCCTCCCCCGCCTCGACGTCGCCCGCGCCTCCCTTCCCTTCCCGCGAGCAGGCCGAGGTACGTACGCGCGGCAGCGCGAGGCGGCCCGCGCTCTCGCTCGACTGGCCCCTTCTGCCCCCCTCCGCGCGACCCGCTCGCCGGCGGCCGGCGGGGTCGAACGATTCCTTTCTCGCCGCTGCTCCGCGCTCCTCTGGCTTGCTCTTCGATTCGGCCCCGTGCCGGCGTGCTGCTGATTAATTCTTTTTTTTATTGGGTTGGTGTGGCAGGAAAGGGGGGAGAGGCTAGGGCAGGAGGCGGCGACATGTCCGGGGGAGAGGAAGGCGAAGGGCGCAAGGTGTCTCGCGAGGACATACAGCTCGTGAGCCCCCGCCCCCCCATGATCCCTCCCGGCCTCCGGTTTCCTCTTCGCATGATTTTATTTTATTTTATTATTCTCTAGCTGAATCCGAGCAGGCTCTGTTTTTTTTTCTCTCTCTCAATTTATTTCCGGAAAAGGCCTTTTAGGTTGTGCGGCGCTTCCAGGCCGGGCTGATTAGAACTGCTTGTCGTTGCAGTTTTGTTTCTTGTTCTTTTCCGTGTATTTGATTCTGATTACTGTTGGCCCTTGAGAGTGGAACAGAATGGCTGTGTTGAGGCAAAGGTACAGGTGAGGGTAATAAATGGGTGAAGGAAGGACGGAGGGGGGAATATGTGGCCCCCATTGTAATCAAATGAACTGAAAAGCAAACCAGAAAATTTCTTGACATGAATTATTATATCTAGTTGGTCGTCACCAACAATTAGTCGAATTTGTGCGTGATTATATCCTTCTTCTGAAGTATACTAATCATAGTTCACCAATGGGACGCATGTGATTTTCTTCAGAATTCGAAATTCATTGCACAGGATTGTGCTACTAACAGGGTTCTGTTTCCCTCTAAAGACATTTAAGTTTGAAGCAAGATGCTAACTCTTCAAGACCCTAATAATTTCGCACTGACTACACACTCTCGGCTTCCCATTTTAATTTTTTTAATTTTGATAAAATGTGTTTGATGTCATTTCCTACCTTGTGGTTGGCTCTTTAATTACTGCCATTTTCAAAGACATATATCTGGAAGGGGAGCCTTGGCGCAGTGGTAAAGCTGCTGCCTTGTGACCATGAGGTCATGGGTTCAAGTCCTGGAAACAGCCTCTTACAGAAATGTAGGGAAAGGCTGCGTACTATAGACCCAAAGTGGTCGGACCCTTCCCTGGACCCTGCGCAAGCGGGAGCTACATGCACCAGGTTGCCTTTTTTTTTTCAAAGACATATATCTGCCTTGTTATGTGTCTCCTGTGTGTGTGAGTCTGTTTATCACATTGTATGCACAATCAATTGTGGTTACTGTATATGATCTGTGTTTGTTTGTCATAATGTTATGACTGGAATTTCTTTGCATCTAGATAAGATTCTTTGTTCTTTTTTGCATGCATATTTCCTTGAAGCAATGAGTTTTCATGCGGAAACTACTTTACAGGTCCAGAATCTCATCGAACGTTGTCTTCAGCTTTACATGAACCAGAAAGAAGTGGTTGAAACTCTATCTTTCCAGGCGAAAATAGAACCCAGCTTTACTGAGCTCGGTAATACTCGTGAACTCAGAAGTTCGCTTACTTCTTATGTTGCACTTTTGCTTGATTTAGTTGAGTGAGGTATCACAACTGGCAACACTTACTAGTTAGATCCCATGGACTCCTTTTTTCCCCAACTTTTTACATAGCATACATGGTGCTTAAGATTGAAAGCACAGTTTTGTATTGTATTTGAATGCTGTATGTATATATTATGTAGTCCTAGCTTTATTGGCATGATGGTGTCAGCTTGTTAGTCTTTTTCCTTGTTTTGACTACCTTGTCACAGAATACCAGCTCTATGTTTTTGTTAATATGATTGCAGAATGCAATGCCTTCATGATCTTTGCAGTTTCCCCATCCTTGAATAAAGTACAGCAACTTGAGCAAAATGTGCATTTTCTATAAAGTAGAAAAAATTTCACACCGTGACTCCATGAGGCTCTCTGATACCTAAAATTAATGACAGAGCCACTTAGGAGGCTTTCATGTGTCAAAGTAAATTCCATGCTGCGCGTTGAATCTAAACTGCCTTATCTTTTGAATTTAATGCCATTTCATTACAGTTTAACATGATGAATGAATCCCGGCAATTAGCTTATGACGAAAGGAATATTTGTCTTTCTATCACAATTTTGGAGAACATAGTGATTCTTTTCTGACATTGAGAACATAATGATTCTATTTTTGTTCATAAACAATTGAATCTTCATTTGGTGTCTTTACTGGTACATGTATGGATGATTTGGCCCTCTCTTTTTCATCCTTATTTCCTCCAGTCTGGCAGAAACTTGAAGAAGAGAACCCTGAGTTTTTTAAGGCATATTATGTGAGGTTGATGCTTAAGAATCAAATAAATGTGTTCAACAAGCTCCTTGCGCATCAGTGTCGTCTTATGAATAAAGATCCTTCTGGAGCGCTTTCAATTACCCCTACTGCTCCTAATGGCTCTGACTCGAGCACATGTAAGTTTTTTTCCCGGGTAGCTTTTATACAGCTAAGTTAACTGGGAGTCCACTTGCTATCTCCTAAAATTTTCCAGTGGCAGTGCAGTTAGATTAATATATTTAATATGTTGCCCATACAGAGCCAATGCAAACTCATTTGTATAATTGTATGGTAGTTATCTCATCTCCAGTGATAGTTTGATAAAGATTCCTTTTATTCATTCATTACGGATCAAGATCACTATTTCTGGTTTTTGCAAGTCTTGATTCTTGATTTATGCATTAGTACCTTGCTTTTAATTTTAGCTACGTCACAACCCTATTTTATTATGCTCTAAAGCAGTCTTTTCGTACTTTCTCAGTGAACCAAAATACATGTTTTTTACAAGACACTACTAGCACTGCAATTCCAGATAGCTTCCTACACAATGGAAATTCTAGTGGTGTAATAAATGGCGCTCCTGCTACTGACCAGTTTATCTATGGTGGTAAAGTTGTCCATGGTCTTCCTAGTGGTATGGATGCTTCAGTTAGTCTACTATCAGCGCATAATTCGACTGGTGCACAGTTTAATGGAGACAATGGCACAACAATAAAGGCAGAGTCTAGCTTTTCGAGCAATCCAGAGTTTGCATTCTGCAACGAGAACACTTACCTAGAGCCTTGCCAATCAATTGGGGATGCCTCTGGTGGGTCCTTTAGTAGCTCTGAACTGAATGGGCAACCACTTGGTGATACAATTCTTGACATGGATACGTCATCATATGGTTTCTTGAGCCAGATTCCTCGCAATTTCAGTTTCTCAGATTTAACAGAGGATTTCAGTCATAGTACAGGTACTTCTGATTGACATTTCTGATATTTATTCTTTCTGTTGCTTTCTTAAGTCCTGCTGTTACAATACTGTTATTATGTATTTGTAATACCTTTTTCTTTGGGTTCTCTGCAGAAATATTAGAAAATTATGGCAGATCCCCTTTCATCCCTTCTGAGACGAACAACTTCTCAGAGTCTACTGCTGGAGGACATACAGGTTAAACATCCTCCTTCCGTCCACATTCCTCGTTTTCATGCTCACCCACCCTAAATAAGGCAACAAGATAAACGAGTATTCACTCTGAATTACAGCACTATGCATTGATGCAATGTTAGATCTAGCTAATGGTTCTCTTGCTATTGTCAGAAATAGGAAATATACGGCTAGATTCCATATCTGAGGGTGTTAGTTATGAAGATTTTGGAAGTGATTAATCAGCTTTTGATCAATACTGCCTGAGGTAATTTCGTGATCAGAAATAGGTTTTAACAGCTGTTAGGTAAATTCACAAATAGATAGATCTTCTTATTTTCATGTAATTTCCTGGTCTTCGTGTGGATTTGATTGGCTGGGGACCTGGTGTAAATGGTTAACCTACAAGGCTACAACTGACCTTGTTTCCCATGTCTAAACTGAAATCTGTACTGGCACATTCAATGGATAGGGTTGAAGTTATTGCCATTAGAATTAATCTGTGTAGAGAGAATAGAGCGAGTATAGCGTGTTTGCCTTAAAATTTACTTGCACCATGAGACTGTAATCACTATGTCATGCCGTGTTTCATGTAAAGCTCAAGAAGTGAGTTCACTACACAATTAGTCATTATGCGGGCTCGGTAGTTAGTACTCCCTCCGTTCGGAATTACTTGTCTCGGAAATGGATGTATCTAGAACTAAAATACATCTAGATACATCCATTTTCGCGACAAGTAATTCCGAACGGAGGGAGTACATCGGAACAAAAGAAAAAAAGTGCATGACCTTTTATATTAAAACTCTGAAAACTGAATGATATGACTAGTATCAAGAGTAAATGGCATGCTCTTAACTTGTAAGATTGCGATGGTTGAGTAAGTTAAGATGGTACAAGGAAACAATTTCTTAATTGGGACACATGGATATCATCTTTTGAGGACATGATAGTGATGTGTGGTGTGTGGCAATGCTCTTGCCGGAGGTGAATCCGTTGTTTGAACTTGCATATTTTTTCCATAACCCAGCTGGCCAGCGAAGTGTTTACCTTTAGCTGATACCGTTTTAAGTTTTCCAAGATCTTCACTCTTCTAATATATTTTGTCCTCCATCCTATGTGTGCAGTTTGAGTAGTGATGCGCCATCTGTACAGAGTCGTCCTTTGGGCAGGCAAACCTCTATAATCATTTGCGGTGAACACAGCTAATTTGCGGAAACTGTTCGTTGTTGGACTTGGGGTCCCGTGCTGTAGTAGAAGGATGCAAGAAGTCTATTCCGGTGTATCCTTGCTGATGGTATTGTAGAAGCCTTCTGTAACTGTTTCAGTTACTTGAGATAGCATTAGGTTTGGTTGGAGCCCCTCCGTATGGTGGTTGAGTTATCATCTGTGAGAATCTTGTATAAAGAGTGTTCTTAACTGATGCTTATGGTTAGTACTTGTCCAATGTCATGTTCCAGTTCCATTCAAACCGAAGATTATTAGTCGCCTCTTTTTAAGGTTGGTAATATTATTTTTAAGGTTTTGCTATCTGATTGACAATCTGCTGTTATGATAATTGCGATTAAGATTACATTACTGGTCTTTATTTCCCCTCTCAGTTTATGAAATCTGTTTGCAAATTTATCATCAAAGCATACGACAATAGATATAATCTGCTAGTAGTTCTGAGTCCAGAGTGGGTGAAGAATAAGTGCTTGAGACGATCTTAAAAAGAGCTAGAGCTCACTATGATAGTCCAAAGAGCGTATCTTAGCTCACTATGATAGGTCATGTCTAGTCATCACTAGCTGGTATTATGGAACTCGAAAGTGATTTAGGGGCTGTTTGGTTTGTGACTAAGTTTGCCAAAGGTTGCCATACCTAAGCTTAGCCAAGTTTGACCAACCTAGATAAGTGTTTGGTTCAACCCACACCCTAGGCAAGCCACATTAGGGCTTCACATGGCATACACATAGATAGAAAGTGTGGCAAGATCCCTTTAGACTTGCCAACTTGTGGCTCTCATTTTATTTTAGAGCATCTCCAACAGCCGCGCTATATAAGCGCCGAGCTGAAAAATCAGTGTTCTTTTGCGCGCGCGCTATCGCTCATGGCGTTCCAGCGGAGGAGCAAAAACCGCGCACGCGGCATATCTAGTTCAGAGCATCTCCAGCAGCCGCGCTATATAAGCGGCGTGCTAAAAAATCATTGTTTTTTGCGCGCGCGTCATCGCCCCGGGCGCTCCAGCGAAGCCACAAAAACCGTGTGCCCGACATATCTAGTTCAGCGTGCGGGCCGAAACGCCATCGCGCGCTGCTTATTTGCTGCGCCCGCTCCCACGCGCTGGACTCTCGAGCGCTCGCTCGCAACTCCACCTACCCCATCCAGCCGCTGCGCCGCCGTCGCCCGCGCCACCCCATTTCTTCCGGCGACCCTCCCGGCGCTTCCCCAGCCTATCCTCGCGCCGCGACGGCTTCCTTCGTCTCCCTCTAGTGACCGACGCCCGTCGCGCGCGGCAGTCCTCCGACGAACAGCGCCCGGCCGCTCACTGCCGCTCGAGCCCGCAAGGTATGTATTGCTCAAACTTCACAGATTTTTTACATGAATTTGGTGCATGTTGATTGTAGTTTTTATAGCTTAGTTTATATTGAACATTGTAGATGAGTTCGTCGTATTATTCTTCCGAAGAAGAATTTGATATGGAAGAGGAGGACGGTCTTGCAATGATCCTAGCTATGCACATCAATAAAAAACCAAAGCACGGTGGTTCGGTTTTGGGTCGGCAGAAAATTTGGAGGGATAGGATCTTGGAATGCCTGGATCTTTGAATGACATCCACGACCAAAAAAAGGGTTCCACTATAATCCTCGAAGCGGTGGCCGATCAAGAGACTTGGATTTGGCATGCTTTTTTTGGAATGCCTGGATCTTTGAATGACATCAACGTTGTCAACTGGTCACCACTGACGAATAAGATTGCAAATGGTGAACTGCCATCGGTGCAGTTTGTAGCAAATGGCCGTACATACAACTTTGGCTACTATCTTGCGGATGGCATCTATCCAAAGTGGCAAACATTTGTGAAGCCGTTGAAAAAATCGGAAGGTAAGAAAAATCTTGATTTCCACAATGCTCAGGCGGCGGCTAGAAAATATGTAAAAAGAACTTTTGGAATTTTGCAAGCCCAATTTGCTATTGTGAGAGGACCGACTAGATTTTGGGATCAAAAGATGCTTTGGTATATTATGCACGCTTGTGTGATCGTGCACAACATGATCATTGAGAATGAGCGTGGCCAAGATGTAGACTACTCTCACTATGAGCTCTTGGGACATTCCGTGCGAGTGCGGCGGATGGCTGAAAGGGTGGCCCGTTTTGTTGCCTCCTATCATGCCATTCGACGTCCCGCAGCGCATGATGATCTTCAGAAGGATCTCATTGAGGAGTGATGGGATTGGAATGACCGACAAAGAGCATCGTGATTTGTTGTATTGTTGTATTGTTTGATGTTTGATGTTGTATTGTTGAACTATTTGTTGTATTGAACGATAAACTATTTGTTTGAGTTGTAATAACGAAATTGAACTATTTATTGTTGATTTTTTTTTGTGTTTGATCTTTTTGCTTGTGTTTGAAGTGCATATGTTGTTTGTGCGAGAGCGCACGCGCTGTTGGAGCTATGGGCGCACGCTGCATTTTGCCGCGATTGCTGGAGCCGGCGCTGCCCGCCGCGCCAAACCAGGCGATGGGCGCGCTGCAAACTGGTTTTTAGCGCGCCACGTGTTGAGCGGCTGTTGGAGATGCTCTTAGACAAGTTTGACAAAAATGTATGGCAAAGTATGGCAAAGTAAGGCCTAGAACCAAACAGCCCCTTAATTTTTGGACGTTGTGTTAATTACTACTTCCTCCTTTTTATAATATAAAAATATTTTTGACACTAGTGTAGAATTGGTCATTTTTTGTCTTTAGAAAGACAAGTAATTCAGGAGGAAGGGGTTACGAGTTGTTTCGTGCATCTAATACCTTTAAATGAGAGTATACTTTTTAAAGAATGTTTAAATTGGTGTTACATAAATCTGGATCAAAGGGTATGTGCGATTTTTTTGCCAGTACAGTAATCTGAATCTCTCAGTCAACGCAAACTAACTTGTGATGATGTTATAAGGACATATAATGGTAAAATTTACGTGGACATGTTGGTCCACAATCTGTCTTTATTGTTAGAAAATTGATTTAGATTTTATCCATTGTAAGGGTATTTCCACCGCCGACCTCAAAGCGCATGTGTAAGTCCGGACCGCGATGTCCCGTGTTGGCCATCCAACACGGACCTGTATTGGTCCGCTGAGCAGTCCGGACGTACTTTTTTCCGTAAACCGGAGACAAACTAGAAGGGCTTTGCGGGTGTCCGGACCATTGCTACGTCCGCTCCTGTCGGCCGTGGCCCACAAAAACACCCTCCCTCGTCTGCGCGCGCTTTCTGTTGAAACAGTTAGTGCTACTCCAGAGCGTCAGTGCCGCGTTCATGCCCGATCAGAGCAGACGTGACCTCTCATTAGTAGGGAAATCCCTAGTAGTAGCGCTTGTTTTATAGCTAGCAGTAGCGCTTGTAAAAGCGTCACCAGTAAGGCGCTACCGGCGAGCTCCTGTGTATAAGCATTTCCCTAGTAGTGTCTCACTAGCACTGGCATTGAAGCGGCGCGCCGACCAAGAGAGCACCGCCCGCGTCGCTTCCTGGTTTACGCAACTGCTACACGTTCAAATGAGAGAACGAACGTCCGTTCGTCTACCGCCCACATTTATAACACACAGTTGCCAAAGAACCTACTCCGGCGCCACATGTCCGTCTGTCTACTGCTCACCATTGCCACTCACCCGCTATATAAACTGTAGCCCTGTCCATAGCCATAGGCATCCACCTCCGGTCCCTTTTCCTCTCCGCACTACTCCCACCTTGGCCTCCTCGTGGTCCAAAGATCTTTGGGACGGATTGTCACCGGAGCAGAAGAAGGAGATGGCCGCCATTGCTGCTGGCTGGTAGGCCGGCACGCAGCCGATGGCTGACGACGTCCCAATGGAGGACGCAACAGAGGACCAGCTGGCGCCACCCTCGTCGGTGCATTGCACCATGACCATCGGCGTGGACCGTGCCCATTACATGGGCATGGTGTGGGAGGAGCAGTTCCGGGAGGCGTAGGTCAACATGGCCTACAACCTCCAGCTCCTCCAGGAGCACCAGCAGGCGAAGGAGTAGCTCGCCGCCAGCAGGGCAATCGCACCGGACGTGGACATGGCGGAGCTGCTCGAGTCCTACCGCTCCGCCCGCGAGATCCACCCCGCCCGCTGGCTGTATCGCCAATGTCAGGTGGAACTGGAAGTCGACGAGGTGTGGGGCAAGACCAACGACAAGGAGGACATCGCTAAGGCGATCATTTAGTCTGGGTTTAGAATAGAAGTATGTCCGAAATTATACCCCTGGAGACGAACGAGATCCCCTTTTAGTTGAAATATGTCCGAAATGTAATGAATTTCGTCCGGTTTATATGAAATCCGTTGTGTTTGCATGAATCTCTTTCGGTTTATATGAAAATCTATTGTGTTTGCACGAATTTCGTCTGGTTAGTTTTAACCGCTTGTTGAAATCTATGCGGATAGCTTTGGAAGGCGGCCTCCGCATCAGTGTCCGCGGACTGATCCCGCTGTCATTGGGCAGTTGCCAAAGGAAATTTGCGGGGCAGCGTTGAAGATGCCCTGATACATATAAAACATACACATGTAGTAAATCTCATTTTGCATATGTCTGCAAAATAAAAATACTCCATAATTTGTGATCAGCTAAGTTAGTTCTCAAAAATTTATGTTTTCCTAATAGTATGCTTGTATTGAAATCACAAAACAGTGCATAGTCCTTGACCCGCACAAACACATCCTAACATGCGCACAAAGAATTAGAGAAACAACAACCAATTGAACACGAAGATCTCCGCAACTCTATGTCATCATCCCTGAACCTTGCAAGAAGACCCCCGCCACACAAGAATATGCAATCAGACCCAAGCAAGTCATCATCTTCAACCACGACATAATTGCCGCCACGCTGCTCCTTCTTTTTTTTTCAGCCAGGCGCCGAAAAGACAAGGACATACATATGCATCCAACATGCCTACACCAGCCTTCGCCATCTCTAGCTTTAAGTACCACTATATGTGCCCCTTCCAGATGGAGAACTAGGATCCGGTCCCTGTGTTGCAGCCGGGCCAACCGCCCGGGCAAAGATGGACATCCCTCGGGCAGCAGCACAAAGAAAAAGATAAAACAACAATAGAAAATCATACCGACGAGGAGGAAGAATAATCTTCATCTCCACGCAACCACCTCCCATCTGAGGACCCAACTGGCCAATGTCGCTCGACCTCTAGACACCATAGCCCGCGACCCCAACGAGATCTGGAGATCCCCCACCCCGCTGGTTCCTAGACGAAGGCAAGAGCCTCGCCTGACCGCGAACGGAGCCCGGGGAAACTTATTCAGGTGTGACGCCGGGCCGCCTAACCGCAAGCGGTGCCCAGGGTAACTTATACAGATGTGACGACACCGCAACGACATCGACAACGTCTTCCTCAACCCTAACCCTATTGAGAACCCATCCAACGCACAAATCCGAGGTTTCCCCTCCCTCCCGCCACCTGAGCGGCTGGCGGAGGGAGAGGGAACCAGCAGCAGCACTGGCGGCACGCAACCGGAAGCCATGGTCGCCTCCTTTTCGCCTGTGCTCTTTCCGGGGTTACTCAATAATTTATGTTTAGTTTGTTTAACTTGGTGCACGATACTCACAATTCATTCCGCGAAAAATAACTCAAATGATAAATGCCACATGCGTGACATGAAGTACACCGGTCCACACGTGTGACCTAAAGTTGTGACGTGGGGTACAACTTTTTTTTTGAGCATCAGTACAGACACAAGCGCTCATATACACGCGCATACACTCATCCCTATAAACGCACACACACACGCCCTATACAGGAATAATGCGAGCACCAGGATTTGAACCCTGATGGGTTGGGGATACCACTGTCCACCTAACCAACTCAACCAGAAGTTGATTCGCGACGTGGGGTACAACTAACGTTGTCATCCCGCGTCACTAAACTTGCCATAAAAAACGTTCGGATTTGTCATGTGTGGCACTTTATAAGGGTTTAAAAATAAAACCCTTTCAATTCATGACCCATGGTTGTGATTTTACCCACCAAAATCTGGTACACCTCAATTTCCGCGGGTATACTACTCCACAATCTTGTTTTGGAGGACAAGTGAATCACACGCATCAGGTTGTTTTCATTGATCGACTCCGTGGTTCCATCTCGTAACGATCTCGTGCGTGCGGCGCCGGCCATGGCGGCGAACGAGACCGCCTCCACGCACCGCCTGTCGTCCACCACAGGCGTGCACCTGCTCAAGGTCGCCGGACACTCCCTGATCAAAGGAGCCAGCACCAGCGTCGAGTCCAAGCCCTTCCGCGTCGGCGGCCACGACTGGGTCGTCGAGTACTACCCCTACGGCAACAAGAACGCCGGCGAGCAACACACGTCCGTCTTCATCAACTTGGAAAACCCCGGGGAGGCCATTGTCCGGGCGAACTACTCCTTCTGCCTCCAAGGCCCTGGCTCGCCGGTGACGGGGGAGAAGACCACAGTTAACGGCAGCACGCACGATTTCTCCGCCGCGCACAAGAGCTACGGGTTCAGCAAGTTCGTGCGCAAAGCCGATCTAACCAAGTGGGGCTACCTCAACGACGACTGCCTCCTGATCAAGTGCACCGTCGAGATCATCTCCTCCGACATCTTCGAGGGCCACGGAGACGACGACACGAGCGTCGTCGTGCCACCCTCGGAACTGACCAGAGATATCGGCAAGATCCTAGACGACGGCCTCAAGGCGGACATGACCGTCAAGATCGGCTGGTTCAGGAGGTTCAAGGTGCACGCGTGCGTGCTCGCCGCGCGGTCGCCGGTCTTCCGCGCGCAGCTGTGCGGCTCCATGGTGGAGAGCAGGCGAAGCAGCATTCGCGTCAGGGGCATATGCGCAAGTGTCTTCGAGGCCCTACTGTATTACATGTACAAGGACACCCTGCCGCCGTTCATGGAGGAGGCCACCGAGGAGGCTACGAACATGGCGCAGCATCTGCTCGTCGCTGCCGACCGGTACGCCATGGAGAGGCTGAAGCTGAGCTGCGAGAGCAAGCTGAGCAAGGCGCTGGATGCCAAGACGGTGGGTTTCACCGTGGATTTCGCCGAGCGACACAACTGCCAGCAACTCAAGAATTGTTGTGTCAAGTACATGGCGAGAACCTGTGAGGAATAACCCAACCATGCCAAAATAACCCAACTAGGCCAGGAGAGAAAAAAAGTTTTGCTAGTTAAACTTGCATATGTAAAGAACTTTCACCTCCCCTGTGAGGAATTTCCCGCTTAATTTTGCAGACATGTTTTTTAAAGGGTCTGTCTAAGTCTTAATCGGCTGATGTCATTCGTCTTTTTTTTTTCTTTCTAGAACGCGTTATCCCTTTGTTGTTTATTGTCCAGCCCATATCCTTGTTGCTTGTTGCTTTTTGAGCTGGTCATGTCTTTGTGCGTCTTAGCGTTGGGTCAGCGAGTTTGTGTAACATATTTCTTCGACGCTGCTGCTCATCAACTCGTGTGGTGCACCAGTCGGGTATATTAGCCGTTGTAGGTAACCTAAAAGAATTGTTGTACGTAGAATTTTCTTAAGGACTGTGCTCACTTCTGACTAGTCGGAATTTAGCGATAGATTCGAAGTTCGGAACGCACGCAGCGGATGCCTATCTCGCATGCAGTGGACGCATATCCTGCTATTTTTTTTTGCATCAAGCGCACCTATTGAACCCAATTAACAATGCATACACTAGTAGAAAAATGTCTATTTATTCCGGTTCTAGATGCCCATTTGTCCCAATTCTGGAACCGGGACTAAAGGGTCGGGACTAAAGACCAAAACCTTTAGTCCTGATTCGCTTATGAACCGGGACAGGTGGTGCTCCACGTGGCCGCTGCGGCGAGCCCAGGCAGGAGGGCCTTTAGTCCCGGTTGGTAACACCAACCGGGACCAAAAAGGATCCACGCGTCAGCAGCTCAGGAGCTGGGTTTTTTTATTTTA
>NC_041391.1:144085977-144147101 GCF_002162155.2 Triticum dicoccoides
GGGGTTTTGGATGGTTAATTTAAGAGTTTCATATATTGTGTTAGCTAGCTAATAGAGAGAAGTGACATCTCTTATCTCCGTGCTTGGTCGACGCTAGGTACTATACGTATGGAGAGAACTTGACACGCTAGCTAGTAAGCAAACGAAGGAACCATTAAGTACACAAGATCGCCATGAACATATGAACATATATACAGAAAGAAGTGATCGACCTCTCCTTCTCCGAGAGATTGTTTGAACAACAAGTTTTTGTATATCTATCCGACGCTACTAGCTACATATATACAATATAAGATCTCTTACAATCCCTAACATCGGAAGTCAATTTTCACATGGTATTGTCCGGCTGGATTGATGACGTGGTCAAGAAAGAATCCCGTCAATTCCTCTTGAATTGCTCGTATGCAATCTTTTGGTAGGAGTTCATCCCGCATCTGCCAGATCTAAATTGAAGAAGAGGGTCAATACATGTGTATGAATGAAACTCAACACAAATGATGGTAGTAAAATAAAATTGTGAATATTTTTGCTTACCCACTTCATATTGTTTTTCAGAGTAGCCCCGCTTATTAGAGGTCGTCGCGTTGTAGATGAACTCGCAAACGTAGTATCCACAGAAATCATTCCCGGCTTCCTGCTACAAGCACTTTACGAGAAATAGAGGTCAATCAAACTGATAAGCAAGCATGCTAAATGGTATTGATGAAACTAGCTAGAATCAATGGGAGATGCGCGGAACTAGGTAGTAGTACTTACTTTCGGGTGTTGAAATCGCAGCTCGGTCGGCAGTCCCGGAGCAATTACGGTGAACTCTTTCCAAACCCTGCCAGACAAAGAAAATAATTACCTGATATGAGGAAATGAACAAAGTTGCCGATATGGTGCGATAATGATCGATTGGACTTACTTCTGGAGCATTCGAGTCCGCATAGTCCTCGGGATCTTTTCGTCTCGAGTCTAAGATGGTTACTACTCCTTGCTCAAGCTTAATCTCTAGGAGAATAAAGTGGAAGCTACGCACGCAAGCATAACCCATCAGTTACATTACTATAACCTAGAGTAATAAGGGAAACCTCACTTGAAGTTGTAAGGAAATAGTATTTTATCTTTGCTTTGATTTTTGAGCAACGATTGTAGCAAGTTGTCCTCGGTTTCTGTGACATTGTGTTTAACCGTCCATTCATGTATGATATTTGGGTTAATGAACCCAATGTCATAGATTTGTGCTTTTCTGCGTTCGACGATCTTCAATCTGCATAATACAGTGAGGATAATTATATACACATGCAACGAAAGAGCTGAGCTATATATAGAGACTTAATTACAGAAGTAGTACTTACAGACAATAGCAAGTCACGAGTGATTTGTCGAGAGCCTTTTGATTGTATAACTGAAAAAACTCATCAAAATCACTAGTAATCATATCCGATCCAACGAAGTCGTGCTCCTCTTTAATTATCATCATCAAAGCATCCTTCCCAGACTTGCTGCAGGTTTCCATGTATCATTCATGAAATCTTCGCATCATCGTTGTTAGAGGAGGACTTCCATCTTTGACGAGAGGCTTCCCATACTGGTATATGAATTCGTCCACCTTCATTGTATAGAGATAGATTTAAGACGCTTAATTGGACTTTCACAAAGCACATACCTTAACAAGTTTTTGAAGTAGTTCAAAATGGAATAGTCAAAGAAGGAGTTCTTGCCTGTGTTGCAAGGTGTGAAGTTGAGTAAAGACTCAAAAGCCGACCACGGCAGAAAATAGAAAGAGAATGAAAAGTCATTCCCTATGCCTCTGTCATAGGTTCTATAAAGTATGCTATGCTATGTACCAGACCTATTGTGTACCTCACTATGAGTTTGGCAAGAGGGTACAATAGTGATCCAGGAGTGGATTACTGAACAACGGTCAAAATTATCCTTAGTGGAATAAGGAAATGTTTCTCGGTTATGGAGGTGACAAAGAATTCGTCGTAAAGAGTTACGTCGATGCAAGCTTTGACACCGATCTGGATGACTCTAAGTCTCCATCTAGATACATATTTAAAGTGGGAGTGATTAGCTAGAGTAGCTCCGTGCAGAGCATTATAGACATAGAAATTTGCAAAATACATATGGCTCTGAATGTGGCAGACCCGTTGACTAAACTTCTCTCACAAGCAAAACATGACCACTCTTTGGGTGTTAATCACATAGTGATGTGAACTAGATTATTGACTCTAGTAAACCCTTTGCCACAAAGCATAAAAGATGTTCTAAGAGTTGAAATTGGTATTTCATACTCATGCCCGTGTCGAGAGGTATGGGACCTCTGACAGTACTTTGCCTACAAGATGGAGGAGAATTGCTCAACCAGTGAGCATGTGCTCAGATTGTCTGGGTACTACAATTGCTTGAATCAAGTGGGAGTTAATCTTCCAGATAAGATAGTAATTGACAAAGTTCTCTAGTCACTATCACCAAGTTACTAGAACTTAGTGATGAACTATAATATGTAAGGGATGACGAAAGTAATTCCCAAGCTCTTCGCGATGCTAAAATCGGCGAAGGTAGAAATCAAGAAATAGCATCAATTGTTGATGGTTAACAAGACCACTAGTTTCAAGAAAAGGGCAAAGGGAAAGAAAGAGGAAATTCAAAGAAGAATAGCAAGCAAGTTGCTGCTCCCATGAAGAAGCCCAAAGCTAGACCCAAGCCTGGAACTGAGTGTTTCTACTTCAAAGGAAATGGTCACTGGAAGTGGAACTACTCTAGATACGTGGCGGATAAGAAGGATGGCAAAGTAAACAATAGTATATTTGATATACATGTCATTGATGTGTACTTTACTAGTGTTTATAGCAACCCCTCAGTATTTGATACTGGTTTAGTTGCTAAGAGTAATAACTCAAATCGGGAGTTGCAAAATAACAGAGACTAGTTAAGGGCGAGGTGATGATGTGTGCTAGAAGTGATTCCAAGGTTGATAAGATCACCATCGCGCACTCCCTTTACCTTCGGATTAGTGTTGAACCTAAAATAAATGTTATTTGGTGTTTGCGTTGAGCATAATATGATTGGATCATGTTTATTGCAATACGGTTATTCATTTAAGTCAAAGAATAATTGTTATTCTATTTACATGAATAAAACCTTCCGAGGTCATACACCCAAGGCGAATGGTTTATTGAATCTCGATCATAGTGATACACATATTCATAATATTGATGCCAAAAGATGCAAAGTTGATAATGATAGTGCAACATATTTGTGGCATTGCCGTTTAGATCATATTGGTGTAAAGCGCATGAAGAAACTCCATGCTGATGGGCTTTTGGAATCACTGATTATGAATCACTTGATGCTTGCGAACCATGCCTCATGGGCAAGATGACTAAGACTCCGTTCTCCGGAACAATGGAGCGAGCAACAGACTTGTTGGAAATAATACATACTGATGTGTGCGGTCCAATGAGTGTTGAGGCTCGCGGTGGGTATCGTTATTTCTAACCTTCACAGATGATTTAAGAAGATATGGGTATATCTACTTGATGAAACATAAGTCTGAAACATTTGAATTGTTCAAAGAATTTCAGACTGAAGTGGAAAATCATCGTAACAAGAAAATAAAGTTTCTACGATCTGATCACATGAGACGAATATTTGAGTTACGAGTTTGGTATTCATTTGAAACAATGTGGAATAGTTTCGCAAGTCACGCCACCTGGAACACCACAACGTAATGGTGTGTCTGAACGTCATAACCGTACTTTATTAGATATGGTGCAATCTATGATGTCTCTACCGAATTATCACTATCGTTTTGGGGTTATGCATTAGAGACAACTGCATTCACTTTAAATAGGGCACCATCTAAATCCATTGAGATGACACCATATGAATTGTGGTTTGGCAAGAAACCTAAGCTGTCGTTTCTTAAAGTTTGGGGCTATGATCATTATGTGAAAAAGCTTCAACCTGATAAGCTCAAACCCAAATAGGAGAAATGTGTCTTCATAGGATACCCAAAAGAAACTGTTGGGTACACCTTTTTATCACAGATCCGAAGGCAAGATCTTTATTGCTAAGAGTGGATCCTTTCTAGAGAAAAAGTTTATCTCGAAAGAAGTGAGTGGGAGGAAAGTAGACCTTGATGAGGTAGTTGTACCTGCTCCCTTATTGGAAAGTAGTTCATCACAGAAATCAGTTCCAGTGATCCTACACCAATTAGTGAGGAAGCTAATGATGATGATCATGAAACCTTCTAATAAAGTTACTACCAAACCTCGTAGGTCAACCAGAGTAAGATCCGCACCAGAGTGGTACGGTAATCCTGTTCTGGAGGTCATGTTACTTGACCATGACGAACCTACAAACTATGAGGAAGCGATGATGAGCCTAGACTCCGCGAAATGGCTTGAGGCCATGAAATCTGAGATAGAATACTTGTATGAGAACAAAGTGTGGACTTTGGTGGACTTGCCCGATGATCGGCAAGCCATTGGGAATAAATAGATCTTCAAGAGGAAGACGGACGCTGATAGTAGTGTTACTATCTACAAAGCTCGAATTGTTGGAAAAGGGTTTTTCGACAAGTTCAAGGTGTTGACTACGATGAGATTTTCTCACTCGTAGCGATGCCTAAGTCTGTCCGAATCATGTTAGCAATTGCCACATTTTATGAAATCTGGCAAATGGATGTCAAAACTGCATTCCTTAATGGATTTCTTAAAGAAGAGTTGTATATGATACAACAAAAAGGTTTTGTCAATCCTGAAAGTGCTAACAAAGTGTGCAAGCTCCAGCGATCCATCTATGGACTGGTGCAAGCATCTCGGAGTTGGAATATACGCTTTGATGAGTTGATCAAAGCATATATAATTTTATACAGACTTGCGGTGAAGCCTGTATTTAAAAGAAAGTGAGTGGGAGCACTACAACCTTTCTGATAAATATATGTGAATGACATATTGTTGATCGGAAATGATGTAGAATTTTCTGGAAAGCATAAAGGAGTATTTGAAAGGATTTTTTCAATGAAAGACCTTGGTGAAGCTGCTTATATATTGGGCATCAAGATCTATAGAGATAGATTTAAGACGCTTAATTGGACTTTCACAAAGCACATACCTTAACAAGTTTTTGAAGTAGTTCAAAATGGAATAGTCAAAGAAGGAGTTCTTACCTGTGTTGCAAGGTGTGAAGTTGAGTAAAGACTCAAAAACCGACCACGGCAGAAAATAGAAAGAGAATGAAAAGTCATTCCCTATGCCTCTGTCATAGGTTCTATAAAGTATGCTATGCTATGTACCAGACCTATTGTGTACCTCACCATGAGTTTGGCAAGAGGGTACAATAGTGATCCAGGAGTGGATCACTGAACAACGGTCAAAATTATCCTTAGTGGAATAAGGAAATGTTTCTCGGTTATGGAGGTGACAAAGAATCCGTCGTAAAGAGTTACGTCAATGCAAGATTTGACACCGATCTGGATGACTCTAAGTCTCCATCTAGATACATATTTAAAGTGGGAGCGATTAGCTAGAGTAGCTCCGTGCAGAGCATTATAGACATAGAAATTTGCAAAATACATATGGCTCTGAATGTGGCAGACCCGTTGACTAAACTTCTCTCACAAGCAAAACATGACCACTCTTTGGGTGTTAATCACATAGTGATGTGAACTAGATTATCGACTCTAGTAAACCCTTTGGGTATTAGTCACATGGAGATGTGAACTAATCACATAAAGATGTGAACTATTGGTGTGAAATCACATGCGATGTGAACTAGATTATTGACTCTAGTGCAAGTGTGAGGCTGAAGGAAATATGCCCTAGAGGCAATACTAAAGTTGTTATTTATATTTCCTTATATCATGATAAATGTTTATTATTCATGCTAGACTTGTATTAACTGGAAACTTAGTACATATGTGAATACATAGACAAACAGAGTGTCCCTAGTATGCCTCTACTAGACTAGCTCGTTAATCAAAGATGGTTAAGTTTCCTAGCCATAGACATGTGTTGTCATTTGATGAACGGGATCACATCATCAGAGAATGATGTGATCACATCATTAGAGAATGATGTGATGGACAAGACCCATCCGTTACCTTAGCATAATGATCGTTTAGTTTATTGCTATTGCTTTCTTCATGACTTATACATGTTCCTATGACTATGAGATTATGAAACCCCCGAATACCCGAAGAACACTTAGTGTGCTATCGAACGTCACAACGTAACTGGGTGATTATAAAGATGCTCTACAGGTATCTTCGATGGTGTTTGTTGAGTTGGCATAGATGGAGATTAGGATTTGTCACTCCGATTGTCAGAGAGGTATCTCTGGGCCCTCTCGGTAATGCACATCACTATAAGCCTTGCAAGCAATGTGATTAATGAGTTAGTTGCGGGATGATGCATTACGGAATGAGTAAAGATACTTGCCGGTAACGAGATTGAACTAGGTATGATGATACCGACTATCGAATCTTGGCAAGTAACATACCGATGACAAAGGGAACAACGTATGTTGTTATGCGGTTTGACCGATAAAGATCTTCGGAGAATATGTAGGAACCAATATGAGCATCCAGGTTCCGCTATTGGTTATTAACCGGAAGTGAGTCTCGGTCATGTCTACATAGTTCTCGAACCCGTAGGGTCCAGACGCTTAACGTTCGATGACAATCGACATTATGAGTTTATGTGTTTTGATGTACCAAAGGTAGTTTAGAGTCCCGGATGTGATCACGGACATGAAGAGGAGTCTCAAAATGGTCAAGACATAAAGATTGATATATTGGATGACTATATTCGGCGGATGAGTTCCGGGTGTGACCGGATATATATCGGAGTGCTGGAAGGGTTATCGGATCCACCGGAGAAGTAATGGGCCTTACTGGGCCTAGGGGATAGAGAGAGGGGCTACCAAGGGTTGGCCGCGCGCCCCCCATGGGCATAGTCCGAATTGGACTAGCGGGAGGGGCGGCGCCCCCTCTTTCCTTCTCTTTCCCCCTCCTTCCTTCTTCTCCTAGTAGGACTAGGAAAAGGCGGAGTTCTACTCCTACTAGGAGGAGGATTCCTCCCCCTTGGCGCGCCTATGAGGGCCGGCCGACCACCCCCTTGCTCCTTTATATACGGGGGCTGGGGGGCACCCTAGGACACACAAGTTCACAGTTGTCTTAGCCGTGTGCGGTGCCCCCCTCCACAGATTTCCACCTCGGTCATATCATTGTAGAGCTTAGCTGAAGCCCTGCATCAGTAACTTCATCATCACCGTCACCACACCGTCGTGCTGATGAAACTCTCCCTCGGCCTCAGCTGGATCTAGAGTACGAGGGACGTCACCGAGCTGAACGTGTGCAGATCACGGAGGTGCCATGCGTTCGGTACTTGGATCGCTTAGATCACGAAGACGTTCGACTACATCAACTGCGTTACTAAACGCTTCCGCTTTCGGTCTACAAGGGTACGTGGACACACTCTCCCCGCTCATTGCTATGCATCACCTAGATGGATCTTGCGTGTGCATAGGCAATTTTTTTTTTGAAATACAACATTCCCCAACACAGGCACCATCCCCGGCAGATTTGCGATGATATCGCTAGACACTTTGAGCGGGGGGCACGATTGGTTCGCCTATTCACCGAGCTAGGGAATTTTTCCCCACTTCTTCGTTCTGCTAACCTTTTATCACTTGAAGTAGTTCCCACCGGTGCACATCTTCCAATGTCTTTTTAAGAGCGCGAACATGGTTGTCATCCGGTGAAGGCAGTCGTGGTCGCTTCAGGGCATCGATTGTGTGCTTCGCTTTGACCGGATCTATCATCTCTTTCGGAGGTGGAGGTTTCTTTGCAAAATATTCCCTCACTTGGGTTTCACAGATCTCCATGTTTTCCTCCATGGTCCTCTCGTATGGTAACTTATCTAGAGGCTTGAGAGATGGACCGTATCTGTACTGCTAGCCGCCGGAGTGGCGGCGTCTCTCTTCCGTTGTTGCTTACGAGGTGAAGAAGGAGGCGGAGTGCTCCGACGCGCCGGAGCATCTGGAGCAGCGTCTTCTGTCTTCCGCCGTTGCTGACGAGGCGGAGGAGGAGGCGGACTACTCGGACGCGACGGAGGAGGCAAAGGAGGAGGCGGAGTGCCGGCCTCACACGCCGGAGGAGCTGTAGAAGGAGGCAGAGTGCCTTGATCACTCGCCAGAGGAGGAGGAGGAGGAGGAGGTGGAGTGTCCTAACTCGCCGGAGGAGGAGGAGGAGGCGGAGGCGTCCAGTTCGGAAGCTTGATGTACTCCTTCCCCCATAGACATGTAGTTCTCAGAGCATAACTCAGCTGAGTCTCCCCTTCACCTGTAGGGTGGTCAAGCTCGAGCTCCTCAAATCCCTCCATTACTTCATTCACCGTCACAATAGCATAGCCATGTGGAATCGGACGACAGTGAAAAGTTCCGTCGGGTTGAGGAGCTGCAACAGAGCCGACATCCACCTTCAAGGTGAGGTTTTGCCATTTTGTCATAAGCTGGCAATGTTGAGCCTCCGTGGTAGCATCCATGGGGTAGCCAGGAGCTGTGAAGTTATGCTACTGAACGAACTCTGTGGAAGCCACGCTGCTTCTCTGCTGAGATGGTGGGATAGCTTCTGGGGTAGCTCCGGTAGCTCGCTGCCTCTCAACTTGTTCCTTTATCTTTTGTACTCTTGCATTGAGCTTCTACATTTCACTCAGCTCCACTTTCCTCTTCCTCTCCCGGGTTTTGTAACCGCCTGCGCCGGGAAACCCAACCTTCCATGCAACAGAGCCCGGCGTGCCTTGTGTTCTTCCATGATGCTCAGGATTCCCGAGGGCCTCGGTCAGCTCGTCATTCTCTCTGTCAGGAATAAACGTCCCTTGTTGCGCTGCGGTGATACACTTCTGAAGCTTCTTGATAGGTATTGCAAGTTGCTCGTCCGTCCAACGGCACTTCCCTGTTTCAGGGTCCAAAGTTCCCCCAACCCCGAAGAACCAAGTCCTTGAACGGTCTGGCCAGTTCAATGTCTCTGGTTCGACCCCTTTAGCAAGCAGGTCATTCTCAGCTTTGTCCCATAACGGCGGGGCTTTGAGGTAGCCACCTGACCCCGTGCGATGGTGCAACTTCTTCTTTGCAGCATTGTTCTGGTTTGTCTCTAACATTTTCTTACTCTTGTCCGATGTCTTATAGGCCACAAATGCGGGCCAGTGATCTCTTATCTTCTCAAATCGGCCAGTGAATTCTGGAGTCTTCCCTTTGTCGACATATGTTGATTTCAACTCATTCTTCCACCTCTTGAATAGATTTGCCATATTCTTAAGAGCATACGCCTTCACCAATGGATCTATAACTGGCTTATTCGGATCCTCCTCTGGTGGTAGGGTGAAATTTATGTTCAGCGAGGTCCAAAGATCATCTTTCTGTCTATCGATGACATAAGGAACTTGAGGGTCTTTGTTCTTAGGATTATTCCATAGCTGGATGCTGATCGGGATCATGTCCCTAACAATAGCCCTGCACTGAGCAGAAAATGCTTACTTGGTCCGCTTGGGTTCAATCGGTTGGCCATCGTCCAAGAGTGCTGTGATCGTGAACCTTTCATCCTAGCGCAACCTTTTCTTTGGGCCTCGTCTCGTTACCGAAGTTTGGCTTGATCCGGAGGGCTATAAAAGAAGAAAGAAGAGTTAATATATGTACATACCAAAACAATTAAATGCATCAATTAGCTAGTCAGCACATGCTTAATTAATATATATACCTCGCCGGACTTTGCAACAGATCCCTCCTTCGCTCGGTCACCAGAGATGTCATCACGGTCTCCTTCTTCCATTGGCATTCGGTCACCGGAGCCATCATGATCATGTCTTTCCTCCTCCATTGTCCGATCATCGGAGCCTTCATCCTCTCCTTCCAGACCATCGTTGTCATTGAGAAACGACAAGATATCACCTCCGTCGAAGATTATATCCCCCAACAAGTGTTCTTTTTCCAAGTCTCTTTCTTGATCCATAGTTTCTGCAAATATTACAACATGTCAATTAATATACAAACATGAGGGATGGATATATTAGTGGCAAATATAGACCTAGCTAGATAATCACAACAGGGAATATTAATTAATGGCCTCGACGTTTCTACGGTTTGGGGTGGCCTTGACAACGCTTCTAGGGTTTGGGGTGACCTCGGCGACAACACTCTTTTAACTTGGTAAATTTGGGTGGCCTCAGCAACGCTTCTAGGGTTTGGGGTGGCCACGACGCTTCTAGGGTTTGGTCGGGCGAGAGGGGATTGATCGGCGTCCCCCCTCATGTTGAAGAGCTACCGGAGTTCTCTCATGAATGTCCAACGTTCGGACCGCCTCTCTCATGAATGTCAAACAAGGGATTTAACAAAATGGCGCCATTCTAGATGTGCAGAAAATGGTCCATGTTTTTCCTGATCTCATCTACCCTTCTATATGTCACGTTGTCTAGTCTCAAAGGATTCAAGAAAACCATGGGTTCATCATTAGCCGGAAGGTACAGGCGCATAATGGTACAAAGCTCTCCAAAATTGTTTTGGAACAGAGTCCCGGATAGTATAATTAGCTTTTTGGTACGAAGTTCAGCAAGAGCCTTCCGAATATTGCTATTTAGAAGGCCTTTGCTGAAATTCGTACAAAAAAGCGAATTATTCTATCCGGAACTCCGTTCCAAAACAACTTTGAAGAGCTTCGTAGCATCATACGCCTGTTACTTCCTGCTAATGATGTAGCCATGGATTTCTTCAATACTTTGACAGCCAACGTGACATATAGCAGAATATATATATATATATATATATATATATATATGAGATAAGAAAAAATTGGATCAACTTGTGCACATCCCTAATGGGGGCATTCTTGATAAATCTCGACCCTTGACCCCTCGGCGATCCTCGAACCTCGACACTCGACCCTCGGCGATCCTCGAAACTCAATCCCTCGGCGACCCTCGACCCTCTACCCTAGTTCCCAACCCTCGACCTCTTGGCGATCCTCGACACCCTCGTTCCCGATAAAAAAATAAGAAGAGGAAGAAAAAACAGAGGAGAAGAAGAAGGATTAGAGGAGAAGAAGAAAAAATAGAAGAAATTATTCTGTTTTTTCTTCTTCTCCTCTATTCCTTCTTCTTCTCCTCTTTTTTCTTCTTCTTCTTCCTCTTCTTAATTTTTTCTCCTCTTCTTCTCCTTCTTCCTCTTCTTATTTTCCTTTTTCCTCTCCTTATTTTTCTTCTTCTTCTTCCTTCTTCCTTCTTCCTCTTTTCTTATTTTTCCTTATTTTCCTTTTTCCTCTCCACTAACCTAAAATGTACTAACCTGAAATGCACTAATAGTACAACTAACCTAAAATGCACTAAATCAGAGAATATACATAGATAAAACTTTTCTAAAAATGTAACTTTTACATATATGAACATATACACAGAGAACATACATACATTTTTCTGAAAATGCAAAAAAAGATCATCATATATATGAACAAAAAAAACATCATATGATCATCCATGAACAAAAAAACATCATATGATGATCATCTATGAACAAAAGATATCATATGATTATCTATGAAGAAAAAAATCATGATATATATGAACAAAAAAATTACGAAAGATCAGGACATATCATCATATACACATACAAATCATCACATACACATACATATCATAAAATCATCATATATAAGAAAAAACATGAAAAGGGAGGAGGACAGGGAGGAGGGGCCGTCGGCCGGACCGAACGGAGGACGAGGGGCGGCGACATCGGGGTAGGGGCGCGGGATCAGTGGCGAGGATGGCGACGACGATGATGGGGCAGGGGCGCGGGCTCAGGGCAGGGCGACGTCGACGACGGGGGCGGGCCGGGGCAGGGTCGCGGGCGACGATGACGACGGTGACGGCGGGGGCGGCGGACGGCGTCGGGGCAGCCTGGCGGCGTCGATGTGCTCGGCGTCATCGGGGCAACTATGTTAGCCTAATCCTGCCGCACCCTGCTATTCTTTCTTTCTGTCAGTTTCGTCAGGTTCAGAGAATAACGCTGCAGAGGCAGCCGTAGCTAGGTTCAGTTATTTCAGTTAGCGTTGGATTCGCCTGTTAGTTGGCTAACGCCGCAAGACGCGTTCTATGCGATCTGCGGCGACGTAGTAGGAGTGGCGAGTGCGCTCGAGGTCGTGGGATGGCACGATCTGGTAGCCTGAGCGAGTATCGCTGCATGTTAGTTTCATTCTCTGAATAAAAGGATCAAGAACCAGAAAAGCTGCAACAGTTCAAGCAGCGCAAAACCCTGTCTAGCCTCTTGTGTTCAGTCCACAGCTTCGGCCTAAAACAACTACAATTGGCATCAGAGCCTTCAAAGATCCATGGCTGGAGGGCGTGGGGCGCGGCATGGCACCAGCGGCGCCGTTCCGCAAACCGGCGCCGGGAGCGAGCAGCAAGGCGACGGCGATGGCGTCCAGCAGGGCACAGGTGGGAGCGAGCAGCGGGGCAACGGCACGCAACGCCTCGGCTCCAAGTCACCGACGCGCCATCGCAGGGTGTCGCACTCGCCTCCGCCGCGTCGTGGACGGCACGGTGAACTGGTGGTGCGCGAGCGAGTGGTGAGGGAGAGCGGCGGCTCTGCCCAATATCCGACACTCACTCGTACGAACTACGTCGACTGGGCCATGGTGATGCGCGTGCAACTGCAGGCTCAGGGCCCGTGGGAGGCCGTGGAGTACGGCGACGGTGACCGCGACGATCACGCCTCGCTGGCCGCGCTGCTTCGCGCGGTGCCTCCGGAGATGATCCGCGCCCTCGCCGGCAAGGACTCGGCCAAGGAGGCGTGGGACACTTTGTGCACGATGCGCATGGGAAGCGAGCGCGTCCGGGAGGCCAGGGCGCAGACCCGTCGACGCGAGTTTGAAGAGATCCACTTCCGTACCGATGAGTCCATTGAGGATTTTTCCCTGCGCCTAACCGCTATTGTGAACGAGCTGGAGCTGCTAAGTGACCCTGTGTCGGAGTACCGCGCCGTATTGAAGTTTCTCCGCGCGGTGCCTCGCAAGTTCAGGCAGATGGCCATGGCGATCGGGGCCTTTGTCGAACTGCGCACCCTCTCTATTGAGGAGCTGTGCGGGCGCCTGCGCTCCGTTGAAGAGAGCTACGCTCTGGATGACGTCGATCGCGGCGTAGGTGAACTCCTCCTCACTGAGAGGGAGTGGCACGCACGCCTATAGCATCAAGGCCAGGGCTCGTCGTCATCGGGCAACAAGGGAGGCAAGGCTCTCTCCGGGCCACGTTCATAGAGCGGCGAGCGCCCCAGCGGGCGCGGCGACGGCGGCAAGAGGCCCACCGAAGGAAGCGGAAGGGCAAGTGCCGATACTGTAATATTCCTGGCCACTGGGCCAGGGAGTGCAGGAGGGCAGAGCGCGATCGCCAAAATCAGGGCGAGGCCGCGAACCTGGCAGAGGCGGACGTGGAGCCCCCCGCGCTCCTACTGGCCACCGTCGAAGAGGGCGAACGCCCAATCCAGGCTGCGGGCACGGCGGACAAGGTGTAGGCGGCACCGGTTCGCGCCCAGGCAGTCTACCTCAACGAGGAGCGGGTAGTTCCGGTCACCACTGGAGCGCGCGGTGCCTGGTACCTCGATACCGGCGCCAGCAGCCATATGACCGGGCCGCGCGACGCGTTCATCAGCCTCGACGACATCGTGCACGGCTCCGTGCGCTTCGGGGACGGCTCCCTCATCACGATCAGGGGCAAGGGGAACATCATGTTCCGGTGCGCGAACGGCAATCAGCGCGTGCTCGCGAACGTGTCCTACATCCCCAAGCTGCGGGCCAACATCATCTCCCTCGGGCATCTTGACGAGAAGGGTTGCAAGTCCGTGATCGAGGACGGACACCTGTGCGTGTACGATCAGCAACGGCAGCTTCTCGTCCGCGTCAAACGCACGGCGAACCGGCTGTACGTGCTACGGCTGGACCTGGCCATGCCAGTCTGCCTGGTGGCCAAGCTGGACGAGCCTGCGTGGCTGTGGCACGCACGGCTCGAGCTCTTACACTTCCAGGCGGTGAAGGCCATGTCCACGAAAGGCATGGTACGGGGGATGCCACAGGTCGACCATGTTGACGAGATCTGTGACGGCTGCATGCTCGGGAAGCAGCATCGCCTGGCGTTCCCGCGCGCAAGCCCACACCGATCAGAGCGCGCTCTGGACCTCGTCCACACCAACCTCTGCGGCCCGATAAAACCAGCTACAACGGGCAATAATCAGTACTTCCTGTTAGTAGTAGATGATTATAGCAGATATATGTGGCTTGAGGTCCTCAGGTCCAAGGACGAGGCGTTTTCCCGTTTCAAGAAGATCCAAGCACTCGCAGAGGCGAAGCAGAGCTGTCGGCTGCGCTCGTTTCGCTCGGACAGAGGGGGCGAGTTCAACTCCGGTGAGTTCAAGGCCCACTGTGAGAAGAACGGCATCGCACACCACACCACCGCGCCCTACACACCGCAGCAGAACGACATCGTCGAGCGCCGCAATCAGACGGTGGTGGAGATGGCCCGGTGCATGCTAAAAGGCATGGGCATGCCGGCCATGTTCTGGGGCGAGGCGGTCAAGTGCGCCGTCTACATCCTCAACCGAGCTCCGACCAGGAGCCTCAACAGTGTGACACCGTACGAGGCCTGGAACAAGAGAAGCCCCACGGTCGAACACCTGCGCACGTTCGGCTGTGTGGCTCACATGAAGAAGATGGGGCCCGGAGTGACAAAGCTTTCCGACCGCTCCGTGCTCACCGTGTTCATCGGGTACAAGGAGGGCTCGAAGGCCTATCGGGTGTATGACCCAGCGGCAAAGCGGGTGCACGTCACACGCGACCTGGTGTTCGAGGAATGGCGCGCATAACCATGGACAGCTGATGCCGGTTCTGCAGACGGTGGCGAGCCACCGTCGCCGTCCTTCTCAGTGACATACAACACCATGACGGGGGAGCAGCTGGTCGATGCCGGCGACACGGGCGGGAACTCAATATCGCCCGATGACCTCGGGAACTCATCGCTGGCGGCTGCCACGCCAGCGATCGCCACGCCCTCGCCAACAGGAGACCGGCGCACTCCTCACACACATGACAGCGCCCTGGACGCCGCTGTTGACGCGGACGCGGTCCAGAGGTACAGGCGCCTTGCCAGTGTGTACAACACCACCAAGCCTGTGCCCACTCCACCAGAGGCGCCCGATCCAGCGTTTGACGACGATGAACACGAGATGCTGTGCCTCGCCATGGCAGATGAGCCAGTGTGCATCGACGAGGCGCTGTCCTCCCTCGAGTGGAGGGCGGCAATGGAGGAGGAGATGAAGGCCATCGCCGACAGCAACACTTGGACGCCCGCGGCGCTGCCCACTGGGTCGCGAGCGATCGGGCTGAAGTTGGTCTTCAAGCTGAAAAAATACACCAACGAGAACATGGTGAAGCACAAGGCCAGGCTCGTCGTCAAGGGGTATGCCCAGCGCCAGGGGGTGGACTTCGACGAGGTATTTTCACCAGTGGCACGGATGGAGACGGTGCGCGTACTGATCGCGCTCGCCGCGCACGCCGGCTAGTCAGTCCACCACATGGACGTCAAGTCGGCCTTCCTGAATGGCGATCTTGCAGAGGAGGTCTTCGTCCACCAGCCAGAGGGGTTCATCAACAACGACAACCCGCACGACGTCCTCAAGCTCAGCAAGGCATTGTATGGGCTGCGACAGGCGCCACGGGCATGGTATGGAAAACTCGAGGCATCACTCTGTGAGCTTGGTTTTGAGCGGAGTCCCCTGGAGCACGCCGTGTACAGGTGCGGAAACGAGACCTCATTTCTGCTGGTGGGAGTCTACGTTGATGACCTGATCATCACGGGGACAGACGGCGACTACATTGCTGCGTTCAAGGCCGAGATGTAGCACTTGTTGAAGATGAGTGACCTTGGGCTGTTATCATACTATCTCGGGATTGAGGTAAAGCAGGAGCATGGTGGGATCAATCTCTGCCAGCAAGGCTATGCCGAGAAGGTGCTTGAACGCGCCGGCATAGCCGGGTGCAACCCGAGCCAAACTCCCATGGAGGTGAGGCTCAAGCTAAGCAAGGAGGATGGGTCACCGCCGGAGGACGCAACTGAATACCGCAACATCATAGGATGCCTGCGCTACCTCGTCAACACACGCCCCGACATCGCTCTGGCCGTCGGAGTGACTAGCCGATACATGGAGGCGCCCAGCACACGCCATTGGACCGCGGTGAAGTGTTGGGGAATGTAGTAATTTCAAAAAATTTCCTACGCACACGCAAGATCATGGTGATGGCATAGCAACGAGAGGGGAGAGTGTTCGTCCACGTACCCTCGTAGACCGTAAGCGGAAGCGTTAGCACAACGCGGTTGATGTAGTCATACGTCTTCACGATCCGACCGATCCAAGCACCGAACGTACGGGGCCTCCGAGTTCAGCACACATTCAGCTCGATGACGATCTCCGTGCTCCGATCCAGCAAATCTCTGGAGATGAGTTCCGTCAGCACGACGGCGTGGTGACGATGATGATGCCCTACCGGCACAGGGCTTCGCCTAAACTCTGCGACGATATGACCAAGGTGGAATATGGTGGAGGGGGGCACCGCACACGGCTAAGGAACGATCCGTAGATCAACTTGTGTGTCTATGGGGTGCCCCCCCGCCCCCGTATATAAAGGAGCAAGGGGGGAGGCCGGCCGGCCCTTGGGGCGCGCCAAGGAGGGGGGAGTCCTCCTCCTAGTGGGAGTAGGACTCCCCTTTCCTAGTCCAACTAGGAAGGAGGAAGGGGGAAGGAAAGAGGGGGAGAGGGAGAGGGAAAGAGGGGCCGCGCCCCCTCCCCTAGTCCAATTCGGACTCCCCATGGGAGGGGGCGCGCCACCTCCTGGGCTGCTGCCCTCTCTCTCCCCTCAGGCCCACTAAGGCCCAATACTTCCCGGGGGGGTTCCGGTAACCCCTTCGGCACTCCGGTTTTCTCCGAAATCACCCGGAACACTTCCGGTGTCCGAATATAGTCGTCCAATATATCAATATTTATGTGTTGACCATTTCGAGACTCCTCGTCATGTCCGTGATCACATCCGGGACTCCGAACAAACTTCGGTACATCAAAACTTATAAACTCATAATAAAACTGTCATCGTAACGTTAAGCGTGCGGACCCTACGGGTTCGAGAACTATGTAGACATGATCTAGAACTATTCTCGGTCAATAACCAATAGCGGGACCTGGATGCCCATATTGGTTCCTACATATTCTACGAAGATCTTTATCGGTCAAACCGCATAACAACATACGTTGTTCCCTTTGTCATCGGTATGTTACTTGCCCGAGATTTGATCGTCGGTATCCAATACCTAGTTCAATCTCATTACCGGCAAGTCTCTTTACTCGTTCTGTAATGCATCATCTCGTAACCAACTCATTGGTCACATTGCTTGCAAGGCTTATAATGATGTGCATTACTGAGAGGGCCCAGATATACCTCTCTGACGATCGGAGTGACAAAACCTAATCTTGAAATACGCCAACTCAACATGTACCTTCGGAGACACCTGTAGTACTCCTTTATAATCACGCAGTTACGTTGTGACGTTTGGTAGTACCCAAAGTGTTCCTCTAGTAAACGGGAGTTGCATAATTCTCATAGTTACAGGAACATGTATAAGTCATGAAGAAAGCAATAGCAGTATACTAAACGATCAAGTGCTAGGCTAACGGAATGGGTCGTGTCAATCACATCATTCTTCTAATGATGTGATCCCACTAATCAAATGACAACACATGTCTATGGTTAGGAAACATAACCATCTTTGATTAATGAGCTAGTCAAGTAGAGGCATACTAGTGACTATAGGTTTGTCTATGTATTCACACATGTATCATGTTTCCGGTTAATACAATTCTAGCATGAATAATAAACATTTATCATGATATGAAGAAATAAATAATAACTTTATTATTGCCTCTAGGGCATATTTCCTTCAGTCTCCCACTTGCACTAGAGTCAATAATCTAGATTACATAGTAATGATTCTAACACCCATGGAGTCTTGGTGCTGATCATGTTTTGCTCGTGAGAGAGGCTTAGTCAACGGGTCTGCAACATTCAGATCCGTATGTATCTTGCAAATTTCTATGTCTCCCACTTGGACTTGGTCCCGAATGGAATTGAAGCGTCTCTTGATGTGCTTGGTCCTCTTGTGAAATTTGGATTCCTTTGCCAAGGCAATTGCACCAGTATTGTCATAGAAGATCTTCATTGGTCCCGATGCACTAGGTATGACACCTAGATCGGAAATGAACTCCTTCATCCAGACTGCTTCATTTGCTGCTTCAGAAGCAGCTATGTACACCGCTTCACATGTAGATCCCGCCACGACGCTTTGTTTAGAACTGCACCAACTTACAGCTCCACCGTTTAATAAAAACACGTATCCAGTTTGCAATTTAGAATCGTCCGGATCAGTGTCAAAGCTTGCATCGACGTAACCATTTACAACTAGCTCTTTGTCACCTCCATATACGAGAAACATATCCTTAGTCCTTTTCAGGTATTTAGGATGTTCTTGACCGCTGTCCAGTGATCCACTCCTGGATTACTTTGGTACCTTCCTGCCAAGCTTATTTCTAAGCATACGCCAGGTCTGGTACACAGCATTGCATACATGATAGAGCCTATGGCTGAAGCATAGGGAACATCTTTCATTTTCTCTCTATCTTCTGCTGCGGTCGGGCATTGAGTTTGACTCAACTTCACACCTTGTAGCACAGGCAAGAATCCTTTCTTTGCCTGATCCATTTTGAACTTTTTCAAAATTTTGTCAAGGTATGTGCTTTGTGAAAGTCCTATTAAGCGTCTTGATCTATCTCTATAGATCTTGATGCCCAATATGTAAGCAGCTTCACCGAGGTCTTTCATAGAAAAACTTTTATTCAAGTATCCCTTTATGCTATCCAGAAATTCTATATCTTTTCCAATTAATAATATGTCATCTACATATAAAATCAGAAATGCTACAGAGCTCCCACTCACTTTCTTGTAAATACAGGCTTCTCCAAAAGTCTGTATAAAACCATATGCTTTGATCACACTATCAAAGCGTTTATTCCAACTCTGAGATGCTTGCACCAGTCCATAAATGGAACGCTGGAGCTTGCACACTTTGTTAGCACCTTTTGGATCAACAAAACCTTCCGGCTGCATCATATACAACTCTTCTTCCAGAAATCCATTCAAGAATGCAGTTTTGACATCCATTTGCCAAATTTCATAATCATGAAATGCAGCAATAGCTAACATGATTCGGATAGACTTAAGCATCGCTACTGGTGAGAAAGTCTCATCGTAGTCAACTCCTTGAACTTGTCGAAAACCTTTCGCAACAAGTCGAGCTTTATAGACAGTCACATTACCATCAGCATCAGTCTTCTTCTTAAAGATCCATTTATTCTCAATGGCTTGCCGATCATCGGGCAAGTCAACCAAAGTCCATACTTTGTTTTCATACATGGATCCCATCTCAGATTTCATGGCCTCTAGCCATTTTGCGGAATCTGGGCTCATCATCGCTTCCTCATAGTTCGTAGGTTCATCATGGTCAAGTAACATGACTTCTAGAATTGGATTACCGTACCACTCTGGTGCGGATCTTACTCTGGTAGACCTACGAGGTTCAGTAGAAACTTGATCTGAAGTTTCATGATCAATATCATTAGCTTCCTCACTGATTGGTGTAGTTGTCACAGGAACCGGTTCTTGTGATGAACTACTTTCCAATAAGGGAGTAGATACAGTTATCTCATCAAGTTCTACTTTCCTCCCACTCACTTCTTTCGAGAGAAACTCCTTCTCTAGAAAGGATCCGATTTTAGCAACGAAGATCTTGCCCTCAGATCTGTGATAGAAGGTGTACCATATAGTCTCTTTTGGGTATCCTATGAAGACACATTTCTCCGATTTGGGTTCGAGCTTATCTGGTTGAAGTTTCTTCACATAAGCATCGCAGCCCCAAACTTTAAGAAACGGCAACTTTTGTTTCTTGCCAAACCATAGTTCATAAGGTGTTGTCTTAACGGATTTTGATGGTGCCCTATTTAACGTGAATGCGGTTGCCTCTAAAGCATAACCCCAAAACGATAGCGGTAAATCAGTAAGAGACATCATAGATCGCACCATATCTAGTAAAGTACGATTACGATGTTCGGACACACCATTGCGTTGTGGTGTTCCGGGTGGCGTGAGTTGCGAAACTATTCCGCATTGTTTCAAGTGCAGACCAAAATCGTAACTCAAATATTCTCCTCCACGATCAGATCGTAGAAACTTTATTTTCTTATTACGATGATTTTCCACTTCACTCTGAAATTTTTGAACTTTTCAAATGTTTCAGACTTGTGTTTCATTAAGTAGATATACCCATATCTGCTCAAATCATCTGTGAAGGTGAGAAAATAACGATACCCGCCGCGAGCCTCAACATTCATTGGACCACAAACATCAGTATGTATGATTTCCAACAAATCAGTTGCTCGCTCCATAGTTCCGGAGAACGGCGTTTTAGTCATCTTGCCCATGAGGCACGGTTCGCAAGTACCAAGTGATTCATAATCAAGTGATTCCAAAAGCCCATCAGTATGGAGTTTCTTCAGGCGCTTTATACCGATATGACCTAAACGGCAGTGCCACAAATAAGTTGCACTATCGTTATCAACTCTGCATCTTTTGGTTTCAACACTATGAACATGTGTATCACTACTATTGAGATTCAATAAGAATAGACCACTCTTCAAGGGTGCATGACCATAAAAGATATTACTCATATAAATAGAACAACCATTATTCTCTGATTTAAATGAATAACCGTCTCACATCAAACAAGATCCAGATATAATGTTCATGCTCAACGCTGGCACCAAATAACAATTATTTAGGTCTAAAACTAATCCCGATGGTAGATGTAGAGGCAGCGTGCCGACTGCGATCACATCGACTTTGGAACCATTTCCCACGCGCATCGTCACCTCGTCCTTAGCCAATCTTCGCTTAATCCGTAGTCCCTATTTCGAGTTGCAAATATTAGCAACAGAACCAGTATCAAATACCCAGGTGCTACTGTGAGCATTAGTAAGGTACACATCAATAACATGTATATCACATATACCTTTCTTTACTTTGCCATCCTTCTTATCCGCCAAATACTTGGGGCAGTTCCGCTTCCAGTGTCCAGTCTGCTTGCAGTAGAAGCACTCAGTTTCAGGCTTAGGTCCAGACTTGGGTTTCTTCTCTTGAGCAGCAACTTGCTTGCCATTCTTTTTGAAGTTCCCCTTTTCTTCCCTTTGCCCTTTTTCTTGAAACTGGTGGTTTTGTTAACCATCAACACTTGATGCTCCTTCTTGATTTCTACCTCCGCAGGTTTTAGCATTGCGAAGAGCTCGGGAATAGTCTTGTTCATCCCTTGCATATTATAGTTCATCACGAAGCTCTTGTAGCTTGGTGGCAGTGATTGGAGAATTCTGTCAATGACACTATCATCAGGAAGATTAACTCCCAGTTGAATCAAGTGATTATTATACCCAGACATTTTGAGTATGTGTTCACTGACAGAACTATTCTCCTCCATCTTGCAACTATAGAACTTATTGGAGACTTCATATCTCTCAATCCGGGCATTTGCTTGAAATATTAACTTCAACTCCTGGAACATCTCATATGCTCCATGACGTTCAAAACGTCGTTGAAGACCCGGTTCTAAGCCGTAAAGCATGGCACACTGAACTATCGAGTAGTCATCAGCTTTGCTCTGCCAGACGTTCTTAACGTCGTCAGTTGCATCAGCAGCAGGCCTGGCACCCAGCGGTGCTTCCAGGATGTAACTTTTCTATGCAGCAATGAGGATAATCCTCAGGTTACGGACCCAGTCCGTGTAATTGCTACCATCATCTTTCAGCTTTGCTTTCTCAAGGAACGCATTAAAATTCAACGGAACAACAACACGAGCCATCTATCTACAAACAAACATAGACAAGCAAAATACTATCAGGTACTAAGTTCATGATAAATTTAAGTTCAATTAATCATATTACTTAGGAACTCCCACTTAGACAGACATCTCTCTAGTCATCTAAGTGATCACGTGATCCAAATCAACTAAACCATGTCCGATCATCATGTGAGATGGAGTAGTTTCAATGGTGAACATCACTATGTTGATCATATCTACTATATGATTCACGTTCGACCTTTCGGTCTCCGTGTTCCGAGGCCATATCTGTATATGCTAGGCTCGTCAAGTATGACCTGAGTATTCCGCGTGTGCAACTGTTTTGCACCCGTTGTATTTGAACGTAGAGCCTATCACACCTGATCATCACGTGGTGTCTCAACACGAAGAACTTTCGCAATGGTGCATACTCAGGGAGAACACTTCTTGATTATTTAGTGAGAGATCATCTTAAAATGCTACCGTCAATCAAAGCAAGATAAGATGCATAAAGGATAAACATCACATGCAATCAATATAAGTGATATGATATGGCCATCATCATCTTGTGCTTGTGATCTCCATCTTCGAAGCACCGTCGTGATCACCATCGTCACCAGCGCGACACCTTGATCTCCATCGTAGCATCGTTGTCGTTACGCCATCTATTGCTTCTACGACTATCGCTACCGCTTAGTGATAAAGTAAAGCAATTACAGGGCGTTTGCATTTCATACAATAAAGCGACAACCATATGGCTCCTGCCAGTTGCCGATAACTTCGGTTACAAAACATGATCATCTCATACAATAAAATATAGCATCACGTCTTGACCATATCGAATCACAACATGCCCTGCAAAAACAAGTTAGACGTCCTCTACTTTGTTGTTGCAAATTTTACGTGGCTGCTACGGGCTTTAGCAAGAACCGTTCTTACCTACGCATCAAAAACCACAACGATAGTTTGTCAAGTTGGTGCTGTTTTAACCTTCGCAAGGACCGGGCGTAGCCACACTCGATTCAGCTAAAGTGAGAGAGACAGACACCCCCCAGCCACCTTTAAGCACGAGTGCTCGTAATGGTGAAACCAGTCTCGCGTAAGCGTACGCTTAATGTCGGTCTGGGCCGCTTCATATCACAATACCGCCGAACCAAAGTATGACATGCTAGTAAGCAGTATGACTTGTATCGCCCACAACTCACTTGTGTTCTACTCGTGCATATAACATCAACGCAAAAAACCTAGGCTCGGATGCCACTGTTGGGGAACGTAGTAATTTCAAAAAAATTCCTACGAACATGCAAGATCATGGTGATGGCATAGCAACGAGAGGGGAGAGTGTTCGTCCACGTACCCTCGTAGACCATAAGCGGAAGCGTTAGCACAACGCGGTTGATGTAGTCGTATGTCTTCACGATCCGACCGTTCCAAGCACCGAACGTACGGGGCCTCCGAGTTCAGCACACGTTCAGCTCGATGACGATCTCCGTGCTCCGATCCAGCAAAGCTCCGGAGATGAGTTCCGTCAGCACGACGGCGTGGTGATGATGATGATGCTCTATCGGCGCAGGGCTTCGCCTAAACTCCGCGACGATATGACCGAGGTGGAATATGGTGGAGGGGGGGCACCGCACACGGCTAAGGAACGATCCGTAGATCAACTTCTGTGTCTATGGGGTGCTCCCCTGCCCCCGTATATAAAGGAGCAAGGGGGAGGCCGGCCGGACCTTGGGGTGCGCCAAGAAGGGGGGAGTCCTCCTCCTAGTGGGAGTAGGACTCCCCTTTCCTAGTCCAACTAGGAAGGAGGAAGGGGGAAGGAAAGAGGGGGAGAGGGAGAGGGAAAGAGGGGCCGCGCCCCCTCCCCTAGTCCAATTCGGACTCCCCATGGGAGGGGGCGCGCCACCTCCTAGGCTGCTGCCCTCTCTCTCCCCTCAGGCCCACTAAGGCCCAATACTTCCCCGGGGGGTTCCAGTAACCCCTCCGGCACTCCGGTTTTCTCCGAAATCACCCGGAACACTTCCGGTGTCCGAATATAGTCGTCCAATATATCAATCTTTATGTCTCTACCATTTCGAGACTCCTCGTCATGTCCGTGATCACATCCAGGACTCCGAACAAACTTCGGTACATCAAAACTTATAAACTCATAATAAAACTGTCATCGTAACGTTAAGCGTGCGGACCCTACGGGTTCGAGAACTATGTAGACATGATCTAGAACTATTCTCGGTCAATAACCAATAGCGGGACCTGGATGCCCATATTGGTTCCTACATATTCTACAAAGATCTTTATCGGTCAAACCGCATAACAACATACGTTGTTCCCTTTGTCATCGGTATGTTACTTGCCCGAGATTTGATCGTCGGTATCCAATACCTAGTTCAATCTCGTTACCGGCAAGTCTCTTTACTCGTTCTGTAATGCATCATCTCGTAATGAACTCATTGGTCACATTGCTTGCAAGGCTTATAATGATGTGCATTACCGAGAGGGCCCAGATATACCTCTCCGACGATCGGAGTGACAAAACCTAATCTCGAAATACGGCAACTCAACATGTACCTTCGGAGACACCTGTAGTACTCCTTTATAATCACCCAGTTACGTTGTGACATTTGGTAGTACCCAAAGTGTTCCTCCGGTAAACGGGAGTTGCATAATTCTCATAGTTACAGGAACATGTATAAGTCATGAAGAAAGCAATAACAGTATACTAAACGATCAAGTGCTAGGCTAACGAAATGGGTCGTGTCAATCACATCTTTCTTCTAATGATGTGATCCCACTAATCAAATGACAACACATGTCTATGGTTAGGAAACATAACCATCTTTGATTAATGAGCTAGTCAAGTAGAGGCATACTAGTGACTATAGGTTTGTCTATGTATTCACACATGTATCATGTTTCCGGTTAATACAATTCTAGCATGAATAATAAACATTTATCAAGATATGAGGAAATAAATAATAACTTTATTATTGCCTCTAGGGCATATTTCCTTCATGAAGCAGATCCTCAGGTACATCCGTGGTACTTTGCACTATGGATGCAGCTACAAGAAGGGCTCCGGTGCTCCGTCACTCGTCGGCTTCAGCGACAATGATCACAACGGTGACGTGGACGACCGCAAGAGCACATCTGGCGTGGTGTTCTTCCTCGGTGGCAGCATAGTCACCTGGACCTCGCAGAAGCAGAAGGTGGTGGCAACTTCGTCCTGCGAGGCGGAGTACGTGGCCGCGGCGGCGGCAACATGCCAGGGGGTGTGGCTCAGTCGCCTCCTGGCTGATCTGACAGGGCGGCCGGTCGAGAAGTTTTGGCTCTACATCGACAACAAATCCGCAATCGCCCTGAGCAAGAATCCAGTGCATCATGATCGGAGCAAACACATCGACATCAAGTACCACTTCATTTGTCAGTGCTTAGAAGAGAACAAGCTTGATGTTGATATGTCAACATCGATGAACAGCTCGCAGATATCCTCACCAAGGCACTGGGAAAGATCAAGTTCGTGGAGATGCGAGCGAAGATTGGTGTGGCAGGCTTAAGGGGGTGAATTGTTAGCCTAATCCTGCCGCACCCTGCTGTTCTTTCTTTCTGTCAGTTTCGTCAGGTTCAGAGAATAACGCTGCAGAGGCAGCCGTAGCTAGGTTCAGTTATTTCAGTTAGCGTTGGATTCGCCTGTTAGTTGGCTAACGCCGCAAGACGCGTTCTGTGCGATCTGCGGCGACGTAGTAGGAGTGGCGAGTGCGCTCGAGGTCGTGGGATGGCACGATCTGGTAGCCTGAGCGAGTATTGCTGCACGTTAGTTTCATTCTCTGAATAAAAGGATCAAGAACCAGAAAAGCTGCAACAGTTCAAGTAGTGCAAAACCCTGTCTAGCCTCTTGTGTTCAGTCCACGGCTTCGGCCTAAAACAACTACAAACTGCGCAGATGAACTCTGCCAAAATCCTAAGTGTTGGCTTATATAGCCCAACCTTTAGTCCAGGTTGGTGGCACCAACCAGGACCAATGCCCCCCTTTAGTCCCGGTTGGTGCCCCTAACCGGGACCAAATGTCAACCGGGACCAAAGGGCGGGAAACACGGGCCTTTGGTCCCGGTTGGTGGCACCCCGGTTGGTGGCACCAACCGGGACTAAAGGGGGGCATTGGTCCCGATTGGTGCCACAAACCCGTACCAATGCACCCCTTTCATCCCGGTTGGTGCTACCAACCGGGACCAAATGCCTTGTGCTGGCGCGGTGCGGTGGGATGTTTAGTCCCACCTCGCTAGTTGAGAGAGCTCGAGAGTGGTTTATAAGCGCTGCTACGCCCACCCTCTCGAGCTCCTCTCAACTGCAGACTTTCAGGCCTAATCTGTCACTCATTGCCTGTGGGCCTACTGGGCCTTCTGCGGGCCTGAATCCTAACCCATGGTTGGGTTTCTAGTCGTATTCATGCCGTGGTGGCCCAGTAGGTGGCATTTTTTTATTTCTTTCCATTTTTTTGTTTTCTTTTTTGCTTTATTTATTTTATTTTGTTTCTACTTACAGCTAAATACTTACTGTTTTCAGCGATTCTTTTTTGCTTTTAGGTAATAAAAACTATAAAATTTCTGTTAGTGCCATTAGTTTTCCAATCAGAATAGTTTAAATTTGAAATTTTTCAAATTTGTGTGAATCACTAGTTTGTGAATAACTTTACTACAAAAATAGATTTCTGAGTGATTCTTTTTCCTGCTATTGAATATTACAATGTTTTATCATTATATTCAATTTGGTAGTTTTTAGGTTATTTGAATTGTCTGTTTTAATCAAAAACAGATTTTGTTATTTTAGTTTGCTATTAAAGTTTCAAACAAAAAATTATTTATGAAAATTCTTTTGGCTATTAATGTTTTGAAGAAAAAAATACTTTGATAATTTTAGTTGCATAAATTTTATATAATTTTAGTTTAAAAAATACTAGAGGTTTATAAAAGCTTTTTAGTTGATTCCTTTTGCTATTAGAGTTTAATTAAAGTTTTCTAGTTCATTCTTTTTGCCATTAGAGTTTCATTAAAGTTTTCTAGTTCATTCTTTTATTTCATTATTTTTTCTATTAGAGTTTCAGAAATTTTTTCTAGTTCACTTTTTGCTATTAGTTCATTCTTTGAGCTAAATGACCCTGAAATTGAAAAGCACTTCAAATGAGGTCTGAAGAGGTTGAAAGTTGGCATGGTATCATCATTTCATCCACATAGTATGTGCTAAAAAGTTGAGAGGGTTACGACAAAAACTGGATGCACTTCATGTACAAAATGGACAATCTCTTTCGAAGTATCAGGGTTTTGGACAAGAACTCATCTGTTACAAAGGGATTTCATTTTTTGAACTTATTTGAACTCCAGACTTTTTGTGTCTTCAAAATGAACCATTCAAAGCCACATCATCAATTTTCAACCCTTTCTGGCTTCATTTGTTATTTTTCATGCATTTACTGATTATTTGAGCTATATGCCCCTAAAATTGAAAAGCAGTACAAATGAACTCTGAAAAGGCTGAGAGTTGGCATGGTATCATCATTTCACCCACATAGCATGTGCTAAAAAGTTGAGAGGGTTATGGCAAAAACTGGATGCACTTCGTGTACAAAATGGACAATCTCTTTCGAAGTATCAGGGTTTCGGACGAAAACTCATCTGTTACAAAGGGATTTAATTTTTTGAACTTATTTGAACTCCAGACTTTTTGTGTGTTCAAAATGCACCATTCAAAACCACATCATCAATTTTCAACCCTTTCTGACTTCATTTGTTATTTTTCATGCATTTACTGATTTTTTGAGCTCTATGACCCTGAAATTGAAAAGCACTACAAATGAACTCTGAACAGGTTGAGAGTTTGTATGGTGTCATCATTTCACCCACATAACATGTGATAAAAAGTTGAGATGGTTACGGCAAAAACTGGATGCACTTCTTGTACAAAATGGACAATCTCTTTTGAAGTATCAGGGTTTTGGACGATAACTCATTGGTTACAAAGAGTTTTCATTTTTTGAACTTATTTGAACTCCAAACTTTTTGTGTGTTCAAAATGCACCATTGAAAACCACATCATCACTTTTCAACCCTTTCTGACTTCATTTGTTATTTTTCATGCATTTACTGATTTTTTGAGCTATATGACCCTGAAATTGAAAAGCACTACAAATGAACTCTGGAAAGGTTGATAGTTGGTATCGTATCATCATTTCATCCACATAGCATGTGCTAAAAATTTGAGAGGGTTATATAAAGAACTTGATGCACTTATTGTATAAAATGGACAATCTCTTTTGAAGTATCAGGGTTTCAGACGAAAACTCATCTATTACAAAAGGATTTCAGTTTTTGAGCTTATTTGAAATCCAGACTTTTTGTGTGTTCAAAATGCACCATTCAAAGCCACATCATCAATTTTCAAGCCTTTCTGACTTGATTTGTTATTTTTCATGCATTTACTGATTTTTTGAGCTATATGACCCTGAAATTGAAAAGCACTACAAACGAACTCTGAAAAGGTTGAAATTTGGCATGGTATCATCATTTCACCGACATAGCATGTGCTAAAAAGTTGAGAGGGTTACGACAAAAACTGGATGCACTTCGTGTACAAAAAGGACAATCTCTTTTGAAGTATCAGGGTTTCGGACGAAAACTCATCTGTTACAAAGGGATTTCATTCTTTTGAACTTATTTGAACTCCAGACTTTTTGTGTGTTCAAAATGCACCATTCAAAGCCACATCATCAATTTTCAACCCTTTCTGGCTATATTTGTTAATTTTCATGCATTTACTGATTTTTTGAGCTATATGACCCTGAAATTGAAAAGCTCTACAAATGAACTCTGAAAAGGTTGAAAGTTGGCATGGTATCATCATTTCACCCACATAGCATATGCTAAAAAGTTGAGAGGGTTACGACAAAAAATGGATGCACTTCGTGTACAAATCGGGCAATCTCTTTCGAAGTATTAGGGTCTCATACGGAAACTCATCTGTTACAAAAGGCATTTCATTTCTTCACATGTAACTGCAGTGATATTCTAGATCAAAGGCATCATCATAATAGTTGTGGAGAGAAAGTCTTCACTTTTTCTTTGCTTGTGTCCTTTGCTTATTGCACCGTAACCATGGATAATCTTCATCGTTTACCAGGGTGCTTGGGTCAACATTGACTTTGAAGTGAGGAATTTCATGAAACTTTTCATAATCTTCAGACATGTCTGTCTTGCCCTCCAATTCCGTGATGTCTCTTTTTCCTGAAAGAACTATGTGGTGCTTTGGCTCATCGTATGATGTATTCGCTTCCTTATCTTTTCTTTTTCTCGGTTTGGTAGACATGTCCTTCACATAGAAAACCTGCGCCACATCATTGGCTAGGACGAATGGTTCGTCTGTGTACCCAAGATTGTTCAGGTCCACTGTTGTCATTCCGTACTATGGGTCTACCTGTATCCCGCCTCCTGACAGATTGACCCATTTGCACTAAAACAAAGGGACCTTAAAATCATGTCTGTAGTCAAGTTCCCATATGTCCATTATGTAACCATAATATGTGTCCTTTCCCCTCTTGGTTGCTGTATCAAAGCGGACATCGCTGTTTTGGTTGGTGCGCTTTTGATCTTGGGCGATTGTGTCAAATGTATTCCCATTTATCTCGTACCCTTTGTAAGTCAATACAGTCGAAGATGGTCCCCTAGCCAATGAGTACAACTCATCAAAAATAGTGTTGTCACCCCTGAGATGTGTTTGCAACCAACTGCCGAAATTCCTGATGTGTTCACATGTAATCCAGTCGTCACACTTCTCTGGGTGTTTGGAGCGCAGAATGTTCTTGTGTTCATCCACATACGCGGTCACCAAGGTAGAATTCTGTAGAACTGTGTAGTATGCTTGAGACCAAGAATGCCCGTACCTACATATTATTGAGTCCCCTCCTAGCGTGCCTTTTCCAGTCAGTCTCCCCTCATACCACGATTGAAGGAGACCAATCTTCTTAAGGTCAGGAATGAAGTCAACACAAAACCCAATGACATCCTCTGTTTGATGGCCCATGGAGATGCTTCCTTCTGGCCTAGCACGGCTACGGACATATTTCTTTAGGACTCCCATGAACCTCTCAAAAGGGAACATATTGTGTAGAAATATAGGGCCCAGAACGACAATCTCGTCGAGTAGATGAACTAGGACGTGCGTCATGATATTGAAGAAAGATGGTGGGAACACCAGCTCGAAACTGACAAGACATTGTGCCACATCACTCCTTAACCTTGGTGGGATTTTTGGACCGATCACCTTTTGAGAGATTGCATTGAGGAATGCACATAGCTTCACAATGGCTAATCGAACGTTTTCCGGTAGAAGCCCCCTCAATGCTACCGAAAGAAGTTGCGTCATAATCACGTGGCAGTCATGAGACTTTAGGTTCTGGAAATTTTTCTCTGGCATATTTATTATTCCCTTTATATTCAACGAGAAGCCAGACGGGACCTTCATACTGAGGAGGCATTCAAAGAAGATTTCCTTCTCTTCTTTGGTAAGAACGTAGCTGGCAGGACCTTCATACTACTTTGGAGTCATTCTGTCTTTTTCATGCACACATTGCTGGTCCTCCCGTGCCTCCGGTGTATCTTTTGTTTTCCCATACACGCCCAAGAAGCCTAGCAGGTTCACGCAAAGATTCTTCATCACGTGCATCACGTCGATTGAAGAGCAGACCTCTAGGTCTTTCCAGTAGGGCAGGTCCCAAAATATAGATTTCTTCTTCCACATGGGTGCACGTCCCTCGGCGTCATTCAGAACAGATAGTCCGCCGGGACCCTTTCCAAAGATTACTTGTAAATCATTGACCATAGCAAGTATGTGATCACCGGTACGGATGACGGGCTTCTTCCGGTGATCTGCCTCACCTTTGAAATGCCTGCCTTTCTTTCGGCATTGATGGTTGGTTGGAAGAAATCAACGATGCCCCAGGTGAGGGAGTCCTGGATAAGGGGGTATCCGGACAGCCGGACTATATACTTTGGCCGGACTATTGGACCGTGAAGATACAAGACTCAAGACTTCGTCCCGTGTCTGGATGGGACTCTCCTTTGCGTGGAAGACAAGCTTGGTGATCCGGATGTTAGATCTCCTTCTTTGTAACTGACTCTGTGTAACCCTAGCCTCCTCCGGTGCCTATATAAACCGGAGGGTTTAGTCCATAGAGGAATAATCAGAATCATAGGCTAGCTTCTAGGGTTTAGGCTCTACGATCTCATGGTAGATCTACTCTTGTAATACTCATATCATCAAGACCAATCAAGCAGGAAGTAGGGTATTACCTCCATCGAGAGGGCCCGAACCTGGGTAAAACAGCGTGTCCCCTGCCTCCTGTTACCATCCGCCTAGACGCACAGTTCGGCCCCCCTACCCGAGATCCGCTGGTTTTGACACCGACATTGGTGCTTTCATCGAGAGTTCCTCTGTGTCGTCGCTGCAAGGCTTGATGGCTCCTTCAATCATCAACAACAACGCGGTCTAGTGTGAGACTTTTCTCCCCAGACAGATCTTCGTGTTCGGTGCCTTCGCACTGCGGGCCAATTCGCTTGGCCATCTGGAGCAGATCGACTGCTACGCCCCTGGCCATCAGGTCAGGTTCGGAAACTTGAACTACATGGCCGATATCCGCGGAGACTTGACCTTCGACGGATTCGGGCCTATGTCAGGAGCGCCGAACAGTCACGACGAGCACAGCTTAGACCTGCTGTCAGACAATACTCGGGATATCGCACCTGCAAGAGCTCCGGACCTAAATCCGGGCCAGATCGCGTCGTCCGAGGACGGGTGGATGGACCCCACCCCGGATGCCGCGTACTCATCGGCTGTAGAGCCCAACACAGACTCCACCCCCAAGGAAGTCTGTGTCACCAGACCCCCGGACTTGTGTCCGGCTGTAGGTTCCAGACCGCGCGCCTCTGGGCCCACCGAATTCGTGTGGGCCCCGGTAATGGAGTTCGCCGCCGCGGATGTCTTCCAGCACTCGCCCTTCGGCGACATGCTGAATTCATTAAGGTCTCTCTCTTTGTGAGGAGACTCTTGGCCGAACTATGTCCGGCTCGAGGGGGAAGCAGGCGACGAAGAAATTCGTTGCCCACCCACCACCCACTTCATAGCCACTGTCGATGACGTAACATACATGCTTGACTACGACTCCGACGACACCAACGGTATGGACGTCGGCGCAGGGGACGATTCGGAACCATCGCCCACGGGGCGCTGGACTGCCACCTCATCATATGATATATACATGGTGGACACGCCTAAGGAGGACGAGGGCGACAAAAAGGACACAACGGAGGATAAAACCCCCCTGACAAAAGCCAAAACGACGGCGCAGACGCCGCTCTAAGTCCAGCCACAGTAAAAATAGCGATAACAGCGCTAGAAAGATCGACACCCCAGTCAAGTCCAAAGGCAACAATGACCATATGGACCCAGCGATGGAGCAGGATGAGCCAGGTCACGCTGAACACAGCCCGGAGCAGACGCCCGTTCACAGCGATCCCGAGGGCCGAACTCATCAACCTGCCTCGGGAGCAGAGCACAGTCCGGACGATGATGCATTCATCATCCCGGAAACACGTTTGGAACGAGATAACCTCCACAGAAAACTTATGGCCACTGCGAGAAGCCTAAAGAAGCAGAAGCAAAGGCTTAAGGCCACGCAGGAAACATTCAACCGTAGATGGAATAAAGTGCTAGACACTGAAGAAAAATATGGCGACGATCGCCACACAAAGAGCTACCCAAAGCGCAAGCTGCTGCCAGAATTCAACGATGAGGCCATTCCGCCAAAAAACAATACGGCCAGTAGGCCGGACCAACCACTTCATGACCACAATAGAGCAGCTACTAACGCCGCACATGATTTATGTGAGCTCCTGGACAAAAAGGCCAACGCGACCAGGTCCATCTATGGATCTAGAGGACATGCTCCGGCGCAGGATTATGGTCACCAAAACGATTAGACTGATCGAATACCAGTTCGGAATCAACACCGGACACAACACCAGTCGACAGCATGCCACAACACGTCCAGATACAGAGGGGCTGTGCACCCTTTGTGCTTCACCGAAGAGGTACTGGATCACGAATTTCCACAGGGATTCAAACCCGTGAACATAGAGGCATACGACGGAACGACAGACCCCGGGGTCTGGATTGAGGATTTTATACTTCATATCCACATGGCTCGTGGGGACGACCTCCACGCCATCAAATACCTTCCCCTCAAGTTGAAGGGACCAGCTCAACACTGGTTGAAAAGCCTCCCCAAAAATTCAATCGGAAGTTGGGAGGAACTTGAGGACGCTTTCAGGGCCAATTTTCAAGGGACCTATGTTCGACCTCCGGACGCTGACGATTTAAGTCACATAATTCAACAACCCGGAGAGTCCGCCCGTAAGCTTTGGAACAGATTTCTCACTAAGAAGAATCAAATTGTCGATTGTCCGGATGCCGAAGCCCTAGCGGCTTTCAAGCACAATATCCGAGATGACTGGCTCGCCAGACACCTCGGCCAAGAAAATCCAAGGATGATGGCAGCCTTAACAAGCCTTACGACCCGCTTTTGCGCGGGTGAAGATGTTGGGGAACGTAGTAATTTCAAAAAATTTCCTACGCACACGCAAGATCATGGTGATGCATAGCAACGAGAGGGGAGAGTGTTGTCCACGTACCCTCATAGACCGTAAGCGGAAGCGTTATGACAACGCGGTTGATGTAGTCATACGTCTTCACGATCCGACCAATCTAAGCACCGAACGTACGGCAGCTCCGAGTTCAGCACACGTTCAGCTCGATGACGATCCCCGGACTCCGATCCAGCAGGGTGTCGGGGATGAGTTCCGTCAGCACGATGGCGTGGTGACAATGATGATGTTCTACCGATGTAGGGCTTCGCCTAAGGACCGCCACGATATGACCGAGGTGGAATATGGTGGAGGGGGGCACCGCACACGGCTAAGGAACGATCATGATTATCAACTTTTGTCTTGGGGTTCCCCTGCCCCCGTATATAAAGGAGCAAGGGGGGAGGCCGGCCGGCCCTAGGGGGCGCGCCAAGGAGGGGGGAGTCCTCCTCCTAGTGGGAGTAGGACTCCCTTTTCCTAGTCCCACTAGGAAGGATGAAGGGGGAAGGAAAGAGAGGGAGAGGGAGAGGGAAAGAGGGGCCGCACCCCCTCCCCTAGTCCAATTCAGACTCCCCATGGGGGGGGGGCGCCACCTCCTGGGCAGCTGCCCTCTCTCTCCCCTCAGGCCCATTAAGGCCCAATACTTCCCCGGGGGGTTCCGGTAACCCCTCCGGCACTCCGGTTTTCTCCGAAATCACCCGGAACACTTCCGGTGTCCGAATATAGTCGCCCAATATATCAATCTTTATGTCTCAACCATTTCGAGACTCCTCGTCATGTCCGTGATCACATCCGGGACTCCAAAAAAACTTCGGTACATCAAAACTTATAAACTCATAATAAAACTGTCATCGTAACGTTAAGCGTGCGGACCCTACGGGTTCGAGAACTATGTAGAAATGACCTAGAACTGCTTCCGGTCAATAACCAATAGCGGAACCTGGATGCTCATATTGGCTCCTACATATTCTACGAAGATTTTTATCAGTCAAACCGCATAGCAACATATGTTGTTCCCTTTGTCATTGGTATGTTACTTGCCCGAGATTCGATCGTCGGTATCCAATACCTAGTTCAATCTCATTACCGGCAAGTCTCTTTACTCGTTACGTAATGCATCATTCCGTAACTAACTCATTAGCTACATTGCTTGCAAGGCTTATAGTTATGTGCATTACCGAGAGGCCCCAGAGATACCTCTCCGACAATCGGAGTGACAAAACCTAATCTTGAAATACGCCAACTCAACATGTACCTTTGGAGACACCTGTAGAGCTCCTTTATAGTCACCCAGTTACGTTGTGACGTTTGGTAGCACACAAATTGTTCCTCCGATAAACAGGAGTTGCATAATCTCATAGTTGTAGGAACATGTACAAGTCATGAAGAAAGCAACAACAACATACTAAATGATCAAGTGCTAAGCTAACGGAATGGGTCAAGTCAATCACATCATTCTCCTAATGATGTGATCCCGTTAATCAAATGATAACTCATGTCTATGGATAGGAAACTTAACCATCTTTGATTCAACGAGCTAGTCAAGTAGAGGCATACTAGTGACACTATGTTTGTCTATGTATTCACACCTGTATTATGTTTCCGGTTAATACAATTCTAGCATGAATAATAAACATTTATCATGAAATAAGGAAATAAATAATAACTTTATTATTGCCTCTAGGGCATATTTCCTTCAGGCTCCCACTTGCACTAGAGTCAATAATCTAGTTCACATCGCCATGTGACTTAACACCAATATTCATATTTGTATATGATTAACATCCATAGTTCACATCGTCATGTGACCAACACCCAAAGGGTTTACTAGAGTCAATAATCTAGTTCACATCGCTATGTGATTAACACCCAAAGAGTACTAAGGTGTGATTGTTTTGCTCGTGAGAGAATCTTAGTCAACGGGTCTGTCACATTCAGAGCCATATGTATTTTGCAAACATTCTATGTCTACAATGCTCTGCACGGAGCTACTCTAGCTAATTGCTCCCACTTTCAATATATATCCAGATTGATACTTAGAGTCATCTGGATCGGTGCAAAAGCTTGCACCGATGTAACTCTTTACGACGGGCTCTTTTATCACCTCCATAATCGAGAAATATTTCCTTAGTCCTCACTAAGGATATTCTTGACCAATGTCCAGTGATCTACTCCTAGATCACTATTGTGCTCCTTTGCCAAATTCAGAGCAAGGTATACAATAGGTCTGGTACATAGCATAGCATACTTTATAGAACCTATGACTGAGGCATAGGGAATGACTTTCATTCTCTTTTCTATTTTCTGGCGTGGTCGGGATTTGAGTCTTACTCAATTTCACACTGAGGGAGTCCTGGACTAGGGGGTGTCCGGACAGCCGGACTATCATCATCCGCCGGACTCCAAGACTACGAAGATACAAGATTGAAGACTCCGTCCCGTGTCCGGATGGGACTTTCCTTGGCGTGGAAGGCAAGCTTGGCAATACAGATATGTAGATCTCCTACCATTGTAACCGACTCTGTGTAACCCTAGCCTCCTCCGGTGTCTATATAAACCGGAGGGCTTTAGTCCGTAGGACACAACATACATTACAACAATCATACCATAGGCTAGCTTTAGGGTTTAGCCTCCTTGATCTCGTGGTAGATCCACTCTTGTACTACCCATATCATCAATATTAATCAAGCAGGACGTAGGGTTTTACCTCCATCGAGAGGGCCCGAACCTGGGTAAAAACATCGTGTCCCTCGTCTCCTGTTACCATCCGCCTAGACGCACAGTTCGGGACCCCCTACCCGAGATCCACCGGTTTTGACACCGACATTGGTGCTTTCATTGAGAGTTCCTCTGTGTCGTCACCAACAGGCTTGATGGCATCTTCAACCAACAACGCTGTCCAGGGTGAGACTTTTCTCCCCGGACAGATCTTCGTATTCGGCGGCTTCGCACTGCGGGCTAATTCGCTTGGCCATCTGGAGCAGATCGAAAGCTACGCCCCTGGCCGTCAGGTCAGATTCGGGAGCCTAAACTTCACGGCCGACGTCCGCGGAGACTTGATCTTCGACGGACTCGAGCCGCAGCCGAGCGTGCCGCACTATTTCGATGGGCATGATCTAGCTCTGCCGCCGAACAGTGCCTTGGTGGCCGCACATGAATCCGCGTCAGCCATTAGTCCGGAGCCGATCGCCCAGATCAAGGATTGGTGGATAGACGCCACCTTGGGGGCCCCAACTTCCACGGCGATGGAGCCGAACATTAATCTTGTCCCCCACAAAACTCGTGATTCCGAGGTGCCAGACTCCTTGCCGGACTCCGAACCTCCCACGCCCCTACCAATCGATTCGGATTGGGCGCCGGTTATGGAATTCACCGCCGCGGACATCTTCCAACACTCGCCCTTTGGCGACATCCTAAATTCGCTAAAGCATCTCTCGTTATCGGGAGAGTCCTGGCCGGACTATGGCCAGGATGGTTGGGGTACGGACGACAAAGAAATTCAGAGCCCACCCACCACCCACTTTGTAGCCACTATCGACGATCTAACCGACATGCTAGACTACGACTCCGACGACATCGACGCTATGGACGACGATGCCGGAGACGAACAGGAACCAGCGCCTACAGGGCACTGGAAGACCACCTCGTCATACGACATATACATGGTGGACACCCCAAAAGACGGGGATGACGAAGAAGCAGCGGAGGAAGACTCTTTAAAGAAGCAGCCCAAACGCCGGCGTCAGCGGCGCCGCTGTAAATCCCGCCACAGCAAGAATGGAGATTCCGGCACAGGAGATAATAATGCCGCAGAGAGTGCCGAAGACAATCCCCTCCAGCAAGACTCAGCGCAGGAGGATGCAGAAGCAAGCCCTCACGAGAGGGCGGCAGATGAAGAGGTTGAGGATTATGACTATATGCCTCCCTCTGAAGACGAAGCAAGCCTCAACGATGATGAATTCGTCGTACCTGAGGATCCCGTCGAACAAGAGCGCTTCAAGCGCAGGCTTATCGCCACAGCAAACAGCCTAAAGAAGAAGCAGCAACAGCTTCAAGCTGATCAGGACCTGCTGGCCGATCGATGGACCGAGGTCCTCGAGGCCGAAGAGTATAAACTCGAACGCCCCTCCAAAAGTTACCCAAGACGCAAGCTGCTCCCCCGATTAGAGGAGGAAGCATACATACCTCCATCACCAGCACACGATATGGCTGACCGACCACCCCGTGGTCGTGACAGAGAGGCATTCAGGCCCCCAGCCAAGACCGTACCCCGGCATCGCTCCAAAAGTACGAAGCCAAGAGGGAACGCGCCAGACTTGCGAGACATATTGGAGGACAAAGCAAGGCAATCCAGATCCATCCACGGATCACGTGGGCGCCCCACGACCCATGACGAATACCGTCGTGCCGGATACAATAACCCCGGCCGGGCCGAACACAGCAGACAGCGCTCTCTCGAGCTGCATCATGATATCGCTCAATACAGAGGCACCGCACACCCGCTATGCTTCACTGACGAAGTAATGGATCATCAAATCCCCGAAGGGTTTAAACCCGTAAACATCGAATCTTACGATGGCACAACAGACCCCGCGTTTGGATCGAATATTATCTTCTCCACATCCATATGGCCCGCGGCGACGATCTCCATGCCATCAAGTATCTCCCACTCAAGCTTAAAGGACCAGCTCGGCATTGGCTAAACAGCTTGCCCACGGAGTCAATTGGGTGGTGGGAAGACCTGGAAGCCGCATTCCTTGACAACTTCCAGGGCACGTATGTGCGACCACCAGACGCCGATGACCTAAGCCACATTATTCAGCAGCCAGACGAATCGGCCAGACAATTCTGGACACGGTTCTTGACAAAGAAAAACCAAATCGTCGACTGTCCGGATGCAGAGGCCCTTGCAGCCTTCAAACATAACATCCGGGACGGATGGCTAGCCCGGCACCTGGGGCAGGAAAAGCCGAAATCCATGGCAGCCCTCACATCATTAATGACCCGCTTTTGCGCGGGAGAGGACAGCTGGCTAGCTCGCAGCAACAATCTCCGTAAAAATTCTGGCAGTCCGGATACTAAGGACAACAACGGCAGGTCACGTCGAAACAAAAACAAATGCCGCATTAACGGCGACGATAAGGAGGATACGGCAGTCAACGCCGGATTCCGAGGCTCTAAACCCGGTCAGCGGAAGAAGCCATTCAAAAGAACCACTCCGGGTCCGTCCAATTTGGACTGAATACTCGATCGCTTATGCCAGATACATGGCACCCCTGAAAAACCAGCTAATCACACTAATAGAGATTGCTGGGTGTTCAAGCAGGCAGGCAAGTTAATTGCCGAAAACAATGACAAGGGGCTAAATAGCGACGACGAGGAAGAGACCCGACCGCCGAACAATAGAGGACAGAAGGGTTTTCCCCCACAAGTGCGGACGGTGAACATGATTTACGCGACCCATATACCCAAGAGGGAGAGGAAACGCGCACTCAGGGACGTCTATGCGATGGAGCCAGTCGCCCCGAAGTTCAATCCATGGTCCTCTTGTCCGATCACTTTCGATCGAAGAGACCATCCGACCAGCATACGCCATGGCGGATTCGCCACATTGGTTTTAGACCCAATCGTCGATGGATTTCACCTCACGAGAGTCCTGATGGACGGCGGTAGTAGCCTGAACCTGCTTTATCAGGATACAGTGTGCAAAATGGGCATAGACCCCTCAAGGATTAAACCTACAAAGACGACCTTTAAAGGTGTCATACCAGGTGTGGAAGCCAACTGCACAGGCTCAGTAACACTGGAAGTGGTCTTCGGATCCCCGGATAATTTCCGGAGCGAGGAGTTAATCTTCGACATAGTCCCGTTTCGCAGTGGCTATCACGCTTTGCCGGACGGACCGCATTTGCAAAATTCAACGCAGTGCCGCATTATGCATACCTCAAGCTCAAGATGCCAGGCCCTCGTGGAGTCATCACGGTCAACGGGAATACGGAACGCTCCCTCCGAACGAAGGAACATACAGCGGCTCTCGCGGCAGAAGTGCAGAGCAGCCTCTTAAGGCAATTCTCGAGTCCGCCCGTTAAACGGCCGGATACAGCAAAACGCGCCCGAAGCAATACCAACCAAGACCACCTGGCGCGATCAGAGCACGCATAGCAATGCGGCCCCAACCCTCGCCCGCGCATTATCGCAAGAATAACACTCTGCGTACATCATTACGCTTTGGAGATACCATGGGCACAGGGGAAGGGGCACGATCGCAATGGACCCAGAGTGCGGTTCGACCACACCAGGGGCTCGCAAGTGTGCCCCCCCTTTTTTTTATTTTTCTTCTTTATGTACACAGGATTCCGTTAACCAGAGGCCCTGTCCGGCGATGAACCTGCCGAACTCATGATGCAACAGTCAGGGACGAAAGAAGGCTGCGACGAACACTCAGGTGGTCTCAATTACGAGCATTAAATTCGATTATATACACCAAGTCCGCAGCTCACCCCTGGAGGGGGACATGTTTACTTAGTCCAAATCCCTTGCTTACCGCACTATCTGTATCAGTCCGCATTCATAGCAGACTTTCTTTCATAAATAATGCAGCACCTTTTTTGACTGCAATTACATTACCTTTTATATATATATATATATATATATATATATGCTCATTACATGACATCTTGCACCCGTATATTTTGGTACGGCCAAATACGCCAGGGGCTTCTGTTCCCCAAATTATGGTGTGATAAAGTCCGAACACTTTCATAAGTGCGGCACCCCGAACTTATAGCATTATATGAATCGGCTCCGAATCATGTCTTGGGTCAATAGTTGGGTTTGCCCGGCTCCCACGTTTTGGTGCCTTATGTTCCGTTCTGTCGGCTAAGGTGGCACTGGGAGAACCACTGCGATTGCGCCCCGGTTGAGCCGGGCGAGCGCCTCAGTGGAGAAAGCTAAAACTGACTGGCATGATAAGGCGAGAGACTGGTCGCTGTTCGAGAGGTTTTTTCGGGTCCTTAAAGACTCACGCCGCTTCGAGCGAAGTTCCGGACAATGTCTGACGAAGGCGTGGATAGCGCCCCGGATTCGGTCTTCCGAATACCAAGGGCTTCGCCGAAATTTAAAATTATAGAATTCTATGGCTAAGTGAGAGTGTTCAAGCATTATAAGTCCAGTTGCCTTGTTCGTTGTGTTGAGCGCCTCCCTAGATGGACCCAAAAATGGGAACAAGAGTGCTCAAGTTTATCCTGAACACCCCAGCACTCGTGGCTTGGGGGCTGAAGCCAACGACTTGCCATCTCTTAGATTTTATAAACGGCCGCACAGAAGGTAATATTTTAAATTAAACAAGCGTTGCTTAACGCGCACATGAACAAAGTTTCAGCGCACAGGATAATACATAACGAGTTTACTCAAAGATTACATTTCTGGGGCACTCATTCGCAATATCGCGGGCTCCCTTCAGGACAGTTTTATAATACATCTCGGGCGTGCGATACTCCTTGCCCGGTGGCGGTGGGTCCGTGAGAAGCTTCTCCGCATCCAACTTGCCCCAATGCACCTTTGTGCGGGCAAGGGCCCGACGAGCACCTTCAATACACGCGGAGCGCTTGATGACCTCCACCCAGGGGCACGCATCCACCAGCCACCACACGAGGCCGAAGTAGCTCCCAGGCATGGCCTGTTTAGGCCACAGACAGACTACAAGGCCCTTCATGGCCTCCTCAGCTACCTTGTGGAGTTCGACCAGCTGCTTCAGCTGGTCGCTTGGGGGCACCGGATGGCCGGCCTCAGCGTACTGAGACCAGAAGACCTTCTTCGTCGAGCTCCCCTCCTCGCCACGATAGAATGCAGCGGCATCAGACGCACTACGCGGCAAATCTGCAAACGCCCCTGGAGAGCTCCGAATGCGGGTAAGTGTCAGGTAGTTTACATTAACATGCCTGCTTTGCATGAAAAATGCCTTACCCGCCGCTATCTTCTTTATATCCTCAACCTCCTGAAGGGCCTTATGGGCCTCGGCCTTGGCGGACTTGGCACTTTCGAGAGCCGAGGCAAGCTCGGACTCTCGAGTCTTGGAGTCACGCTCCAAACTCTCATCTTTTCCATGAGAGCCTGGAGCTCTTGCCGAACTTCCGCCACCCGTGCCTCTTGCTTCTCTCGCTCTGCTCGTTCCGCGGCCACACTGCGTTCGGCCGCGGACACAGCCTCCTTCAGGGCTGCCACCTCGTTAGTGGCCCCTGCAAATACCCATATTATCCTTGTTAACTTTATTGCAACCAAAACCCTTTTCTATAAGGTAACTATTCAAAGTGGTGTTACTCACCTTCTTTGTCCTCGAGCTGCTTCTTGGCATAGCCGAGCTCTTGCTCGGAACGCTCGAGGTCCTTCTTCAACACATCGACCTCCGCCGATAGTGCGGCAGAGGTCAGCAGTGCAGCCTGCAAACCCATATTGACATATTTTAAGCAACCCTGCGTATATCTTGTTAGATCCTCAGTCCGGCTTTTCTTTCCGAACACCGAACTGAGCATCAGGGGCTACTGTCTATGCGGTATCACATTAAATAACTTTAACTTCTTACCTCAAAGCCTGTTAAAAGGTTGCTGCAGGCTTCGGTCAGCCCGCTCTTAGTGAGCTGAACCTTCTGAATCACCGCACTCATGATAGTGCTGTGTTCTTCCTCGATGGAAGCGCCTTTAAGCGCCTCCAACAAGTTGTCCGACGCCTTCGGTTGGACGGAGGTCGCCGGTGTCACGGTCTTGCCCTTCCTTCGAAGGGGCCGCCCGCCGGACTCTGGAACCACTGCGGGTTCCGGTGTAGAGTCCGGCACAAAGTCCGGGAGGCAGCCTGACGGCGCCTCCGGAGCCTCCTCCTGATGGGTCCCTCTCTGGGATCCCACCTCGGCGTCTTCGCTGGCACGGGGGGTAGTGGCAGTCGGAAGTGAATCCACATCTGACGGGGCCAATGACCCTCTTGATGAAGCGGGGAGATCATCATCGGTCGGACTACGGACAGAATGCGGCGTTAGAAGGACACTACGCGACACGAAAGAAATTTCATATCAAGGATCCGGATACTTACGATCTTGCCGGACGCCTGGCCCTTGGAGGCCACTCATCCTCGCCAACGGAGGTGTTGGCGAAACTGTCCGGGGGGATAGTCCTCCCCCTCTTGGACCCTTCGGCCTCCCCTATTGGGGAAGCCTTCCTCTTCCTCTCTCCCTCCTCCGGGAGAGAGTCCTCCTCCTCCTCCTCGTCTTCGGGGGAGGAATCCGCCTCGTCGTCGGACACCTGATTGCGGGAACTCTTTCGAGTCCCCGCGGCCACCTTCTTGGCCTTCTTCTCCGGCACCACATGCGGTGCCGGAACCAGCAGCCCTGCTAAACGGGCGTCCACTGGGTCTTCTGGCATGGGAGCCGGGCTGATAAGCTGCTTGGCCTTCTCCATCCATTCCTGTCAAAGGAAAAGAAAGAATGAAACCCTCTTAGAATCAATTCGATTACTACAAAGTGTCCCGTAATGGGGTTGAATCACTTACCTCGTCAGTTGGATGCTGTGAGTTAAATCCGCGATCTTCCGTCGCGGATACGGGGGCTTCGGCACCCTTAAAACAGCACCCTCCAGGCGCCTTCGTATGTCGTATCGAAGAGCCCGCTCAGCGCCTGGTGCTGTTCCGGATTGAACTCCCATAGATTAAATGCCCGTTCTTGGCATGGGAGAATCCGGCGGATGAGCATGACTTGGACCACGTCGACGAGCCTAAGCTTATTGCTCACCAGCTTCTGGATGCAGGCTCGGAGTCCCGTCACCTCCTTCGGATTGCCCCACAGCAAGCCCTTCTCTTTCCAGGAGGTGAGCTGCGTGGGGACGCCAGATCTAAACTCGGGGGCCGCCGCCCATGTGGGCTTGCGCGACTCGGTGATGTAGAACCACCCCAATTGCCACCCCTTGACGGAGTTCACGAAGGCCCCTTCGAGCCAAAGGACGTTGGGCAATTTACCCAACATGGCGCCTCCGCATTCCGCTTGCGTGCGCTTCACAACCTTCGGCTTGACGTTGAAGGTCTTGAGCCACAGGCCGAAGTGGGGCGGATGCAGAGGAAGGCCTCGCACACGACGATGAACGCCGAGATGTTGAGGATGAAGTTCGGCGCCAGATCGTGGAAATCCAGGCCGTAGTAGAACATGAGCCCCCGGACGAATGGGTGGAGTGGAAAGCCCAGTCCGCAGAGGAAGTGGGGAAGGAAGACGACCCTCTCATGAGGCCCAGGGGTAGGGATGAGCTGCCCCTCATCGGGCAGCTGATGCGCGATATCGCCGGAAAGGTATCCGGCGCTGCGCAGCTTGGTGATGTGCTCCTCCTTAACGGTGGAGGCCAACCATTTGCCTCCTGCTCCGGACATATTCGGAGAAGGTCGAGGCGAGATGCGCGAGCTTGGGCGTTGGAGCTTGAGTGCGCGGAGATGGATAAGCAAAGGAGGAAGAAGGCATAGGTGAGAAGGTAAATCCTTATCCCTTATATATAGGCGGACGAAACTGTGCATCCCCCACCGGCCTGGTAAAACTCGCTTACCTCCCAAGCACCACCATCAATGGCGCGGTTGGGTTACCCACGTCCGTATTGATGAGAATCTCGGAATAAGGGGAACACGATCTCTGCTTCGACAAGACGTGCCAAGGAAACCGCTTCGCTAAACGTGCTGAGGTGGTATAAAGTAAAAACCGATTCAAACAGTGGCTTGGTAGCGGCGTGATGTCACGCCGCATAATAGGTCAGCAGATTGGACTGGTGTACATTTTATTCTCTCTACGGTGAAATGTGGAATTTATTTTGCAGAGCCGGACACTATCCTGGTGTTCATGATCTTCTCTGGATTATTCAAGGGAGGAACCCGCCTTGCAATGCCGAACATTATGCGCGCCAGACTAATCGTCATTGAAGCCTGGTTCAGGGGCTACTGAGGGAGTCCTGGACTAGGGGGTGTCCGGACAGCCGGACTATCATCATCCGCCGGACTCCAACACTACGAAGATACAAGATTGAAGACTCCGTCCCGTGTCCGGATGGGACTTTCCTTGGCGTGGAAGGCAAGCTTGGCAATACGGATATGTAGATCTCCTACCATTGTAACCGACTCTGTGTAACCCTAGCCTCCTCCGGTGTCTATATAAACCGGAGGGCTTTAGTCCGTAGGACACAACATACATTACAACAATCATGCCATAGGCTAGCTTTAGGGTTTAGCCTCCTTGATCTCGTGGTAGATCCACTCTTGTACTACCCATATCATCAATATTAATCAAGCAGGACGTAGGGTTTTACCTCCATCGAGAGGGCCCGAACCTGGGTAAAAACATCGTGTCCCTCGTCTCCTGTTACCATCCGCCTAGACGCACAGTTCGGGACCCCCTACCCGAGATCCGCCGGTTTTGACACCGACATTGGTGCTTTCATTGAGAGTTCCTCTGTGTCGTCACCAACAGGCTTGATGGCATCTTCAACCAACAACGCTGTCCAGGGTGAGACTTTTCTCCCCGGACAGATCTTCGTATTCGGCGGCTTCGCACTGCGGGCTAATTCGCTTGGCCATCTGGAGCAGATCGAAAGCTACGCCCCTGGCCGTCAGGTCAGATTCGGGAGCCTAAACTTCACGGCCGATGTCCGCGGAGACTTGATCTTCAACGGACTCGAGCCGCAGCCGAGCGTGCCGCACTGTTTCGATGGGCATGATCTAGCTCTGCCGCCGAACAGTGCCTTGGTGGCCGCACATGAATCCGCTTCAGCCATTAGTCCGGAGCCGATCGCCCAGATCAAGGATTGGTGGATAGACGCCACCTTGGGGGCCCCAACTTCCACGGCGATGGAGCCGAACATTAATCTTGTCCCCCGCAAAACTCGTGATTCCGAGGTGCCGGACTCCTTGCCGGACTCCGAACCTCCCACGCCCCTACCAATCGATTCGGATTGGGCGCCGGTTATGGAATTCACCGCCGCAGACATCTTCCAACACTCGCCCTTTGGCGACATCCTAAATTCGCTAAAGCATCTCTCGTTATCGGGAGAGTCCTGGCCGGACTATGGCTAGGATGGTTGGGGTACGGACGACGAAGAAATTCAGAGCCTACCCACCACCCACTTTGTAGCCACTATCGACGATCTAACCGACATGCTAGACTACGACTCCAACGACATCGACGCTATGGACGACGATGCCGGAGACGAACAGGAACCAGCGCCTACAGGGCACTGGAAGACCACCTCGTCATATGACATATACATGGTGGACACCCCAAAAGACGGGGACGGCGAAAAAGCAGCGGAGGAAGACTCTTTAAGGAAGCAGCCCAAACGCCGGCGTCAGCGGCACCGCTGTAAATCCCGCCACAGCAAGAATGGAGATTCCGGCACAGGAGATAATAATACCCCAGAGAGTGCCAAAGACAATCCCCTCCAGCAAGACTCAGCACAGGAGGATGCAGAAGCAAGCCCTCACGAGAGGGCGGCAGACGAAGAGGTTGAGGATCATGACTATATGCCTCCCTCTGAAGACGAAGCAAGCCTCAACGATGATGAATTCGTCGTACCTGAGGATCCCGTCGAACAAGAGCGCATCAAGCGCAGGCTTATCGCCACAGCAAACAGCCTAAAGAAGAAGCAGCAACAACTTCAAGCTGATCAGGACCTGCTGGCCGATCGATGGACCGAGGTCCTCGAGGCCGAAGAGTATAAACTCGAACGCCCCTCCAAAAGTTACCCAAGACGCAAGCTGCTCCCCCGATTAGAGGAGGAAGCATACATACCTCCATCACCAGCACACGATATGGCTGACCGACCACCCCGTGGTCGTGACAGAGAGGCATTCAGGCCCCCAGCCAAGACCGTACCCTGGCATCGCTCCAAAAGTACGAAGCCAAGAGGGAACGCGCCAGACTTGCGAGACATATTGGAGGACAAAGCAAGGCAATCCAGATCCATCTACGGATCACGTGGGCGCCCCACGACCCATGACGAATACCGTCGTGCCGGATACAATAACCCCGGCCGGGCCGAACACAGCAGACAGCGCTCTCTCGAGCTGCGTCATGATATCGCTCAATACAGAGGCGCCGCACACCCGCTATGCTTCACTGACGAAGTAATGGATCATCAAATCCCCGAAGGGTTTAAACCCGTAAACATTGAATCTTACGATGGCACAACAGACCCCGCGGTTTGGATCGAATATTATCTTCTCCACATCCATATGGCCTGCGGCGACGATCTCCATGCCATCAAGTATCTCCCACTCAAGCTTAAAGGACCAGCTCGGCATTGGCTAAACAGCTTGCCCGCGGAGTCAATTGGGTGCTGGGAAGACCTGGAAGCCGCATTCCTCGACAACTTCCAGGGCACGTATGTGCGACCACCAGACGCCGATGACCTAAGCCACATTATTCAGCAGCCAGACGAATCGGCCAGACAATTCTGGACACGGTTCTTGACAAAGAAAAACCAAATCGTCGACTGTCCGGATGCAGAGGCCCTTGCAGCCTTCAAACATAACATCCGGGACGGATGGCTAGCCCGGCACCTGGGGCAGGAAAAGCCGAAATCCATGGCAGCCCTCACATCATTAATGACCCGCTTTTGCGCGGGAGAGGACAGCTGGCTAGCTCGCAGCAACAATCTCCGTAAAAATTCTGGCAGTCCGGATACTAAGGACAACAACGGCAGGTCACGTCGAAACAAAAACAAACGCCGCATTAACGGCGACGATAAGGAGGATATGGCAGTCAACGCCGGATTCCGAGGCTCTAAACCCGGTCAGCGGAAGAAGCCATTCAAAAGAACCACTCCGGGTCCGTCCAATTTGGACTGAATACTCGATCGCTTATGCCAGATACATGGCACCCCTGAAAAACCAGCTAATCACACTAATAGAGATTGCTGGGTGTTCAAGCAGGCAGGCAAGTTAATTGCCGAAAACAATGACAAGGGGCTAAATAGCGACGACGAGGAAGAGACCCGACCGCCGAACAATAGAGGACAGAAGGGTTTTCCCCCACAAGTGCGGACGGTGAACATAATTTACGCGACCCATATACCCAAGAGGGAGAGGAAACGCGCACTCAGGGACGTCTATGCGATGGAGCCAGTCGCCCCGAAGTTCAATCCATGGTCCTCTTGTCCGATCACTTCCGATCGAAGAGACCATCCGACCAGCATACGCCATGGCGGATTCGCCACATTGGTTTTAGACCCAATCGTCGATGGATTTCACCTCACGAGAGTCCTGATGGACGGCGGTAGTAGCCTGAACCTGCTTTATCAGGATACAGTGTGCAAAATGGGCATAGACCCCTCAAGGATTAAACCTACAAAGACGACCTTTAAAGGTGTCATACCAGGTGTGGAAGCCAACTGCACAGGCTCAGTAACACTGGAAGTGGTCTTCGGATCCCCAGATAATTTCCGGAGCGAGGAGTTAATCTTCAACATAGTCCCGTTTCGCAGCGGCTATCACGCTTTGCCGGACGGACCGCGTTTGCAAAATTCAACGCAGTGCCGCATTATGCATACCTCAAGCTCAAGATGCCAGGCCCTCGTGGAGTCATCACGGTCAACGGGAATAAAGGAACGCTCCCTCCGAACGGAGGAACATACAGCGGCTCTCGCGGCAGAAGTGCAGAGCAGCCTCTTAAGGCAATTCTCGAGTCCGCCCGTTAAACGGCTGGATACATCAAAACGCGCCCGAAACAATACCAACCAAGACCACCTGGCGCGATCAGAGCACGCGTAGCAATGCGGCCCCAACCCTCGCCCGTGCATTATCGCAAGAATAACACTCTGCGTACATCATTATGCTTTGGAGATACCATGGGCACAGGGGAAGGGGCACGATCGCAATGGACCCAGAGTGCGGTTTGACCACACCAGGGGCTCGCAAGTGTGCCCCCCCTTTTTTATTTTTCTTCTTTATGTACACAGGACTCCGTTAACCAGAGGCCCTGTCCGGCGATGAACCTGCCGAACTCATGATGCAACAGTCAGGGACGAAAGAAGGCTGCGACGAACACTCAGGTGGTCTCAATTAGAGCATTAAATTCGATTATATACACCAAGTCCGCAGCTCACCCCTGGAGGGGGACATGTTTACTTAGTCCAAATCCCTTGCTTACCGCACTATCTGTATCAGTCCGCATTCATAGCAGACTTTCTTTCATAAATAATGCAGCACCTTTTTTGACTGCAATTATATATATATATATATATATATATATATATATATATATATATATATATATATATATATATATATATATATATATATATATATATATGCTCATTACATGACATCTTGCACCCGTATATTTTGGTACGGCCAAATACGCCAGGGGCTTCTGTTCCCCAAATTATGGTGTGATAAAGTCCGAACACTTTCATAAGTGCGGCACCCCGAACTTATAACATTATATGAATCGGCTCCGAATCATGTCTTGGGTCAATAGTTGGGTTTGCCCGGCTCCCACGTTTTGGTGCCTTACGTTCCGTTCTGTCGGCTAAGGTGGCACTGGGAGAACCACTGCGATTGCGCCCCGGTTGAGCCGGGCGAGCGCCTCAGTGGAGAAAGCTAAAACTGACTGGCATGATAAGGCGAGAGATTGGTCGCTGTTCGAGAGGTTTTTTCGGGTCCTTAAAGACTCACGCCGCTTCGAGCGAAGTTCCGGACAATGTCCGACGAAGGCGTGGATAGCGCCCCGGATTCGGTCTTCCGAATACCAGGGGCTTCGCCGAAATTTAAAATTATAGAATTCTATGGCTAAGTGAGAGTGTTCAAGCATTATAAGTCCGGTTGCCTTGTTCGTTGTGTTGAGCGCCTCCCTAGATGGACCCAAAAATGGGAACAAGAGTGCTCAAGTTTATCCCGAACACCCCAGCACTTGTGGCTTGGGGGCTGAAGCCAACGACTTGCCATCTCTTAGATTTTATAAACGGCCGCAAAGAAGGTAATATTTTAAATTAAACAAGCGTTGCTTAACGCGCACATGAACAAAGTTTCAGCGCACAGGATAATACATAACGAGTTTACTCAAAGATTACATTTCTGGGGCACTCATCCGCAATATCGCGGGCTCCCTTCAGGACAGTTTTATAATACATCTCGGGCGTGCGATACTCCTTGCTCGGTGGCGGTGGGTCCGTGAGAAGCTTCTCCGCATCCAACTTGCCCCAATGCACCTTTGTGCGGGCAAGGGCCCGACGAGCACCTTCAATACACGCGGAGCGCTTGATGACCTCCACCCAGGGGCACGCATCCACCAGCCACCACACGAGGCCGAAGTAGCTCCCAGGCATGGCCTGTTTAGGCCACAGCCGGACTACAAGGCCCTTCATGGCCTCCTCAGCTACCTTGTGGAGTTCGACCAGCTGCTTCAGCTGGTCGCTTGGGGGCACCGGATGGCCGGCCTCAGCGTACTGAGAATAGAAGACCTTCTTCGTCGAGCTCCCCTCCTCGCCACGATAGAATGCGGCGGCATCAGACGCACTACGCGACAAATCTGCAAATGCCCCTGGAGAGCTCCGAATGCGGGTAAGTGTCAGGTAGTTTACATTAACATGCCTGCTTTGCATGAAAAATGCCTTACCCGCCGCTATCTTATTTATATTCTCTACCTCCTGAAGGGCCTTATGGGCCTCGGCCTTGGCGGACTTGGCACTTTCGAGAGCCGAGGCAAGCTCGGACTCTCGAGTCTTGGAGTCACGCTCCAAATATCATTAGCTTCCTCACTAATTGGTGTAGTTGTCACAGGAACCGGTTCTTGTGATGTACTACTTTCCAATAAGGGAGCAGGTATAGTTACCTCATCAAGTTCTACTTTCCTCCCACTCACTTCTTTTGAGAGAAACTCCTTCTCTAGAAAGGATCCGAATTTAGCAACGAAAATCTTGCCCTCAGATCTGTGATAGAAGGTGTACCCAACAGTTTCCTTTGGGTATTCTATGAAGACGCACTTCTCCGATTTGGGTTTGAGCTTATCAGGATGAAACTTTTTCACATAAGCATCGCAGCCCCAAACTTTAAGAAACGACAACTTGGGTTTCTTGCTAAACCATAGTTCATATGGTGTCATCTCAACGGATTTTATATGGTGCCTTTTTAACGTGAATGCAGCTGTCTCTAATGCATAACCCCAAAACAATAGTGGTAAATCAGTAAGAGACATCATAGATCGCACCGTATCCAATAAAGTGCGGTTACGACGTTCGGACACACCATAACGTTGTGGTGTTCCAGGTGGCGTGAACTGTTTGAAACTATTCCACATTGTTTTAATTGAAGACCAAACTCGTAACTCAAATATTCATCTCCGCGATCAGATCGCAGAAACTTTATTTTCTTGTTACGATGATTTTTTTCACTTCACTCTGAAATTCTTTGAACCTTTCAACTATTTCAGACTTATGTTTCATCAAGTAGATATACCCATATCTGCTCAAATCATCTTGGGAAGGTCAGAAAATAACGATACTTTCCATGAGCATCAACACTCATTGGATCGCATACATCGGTATGTATTATTTCCAATAAGTCAGTAGCTTGTTCCATTGTTCCGGAGAACGGAGTTTTAGTCATCTTTCCCAAAAGGCATGGTTCGCAAGCATCAAATGATTCATAACCAAGTGATTCCGAAAATCCATCTTTATGGAGTTTCTTCATGCGCTTTACACCGATATGACCTAAACGGCAGTGCCACAAATAAGTTGCACTATCATTATTAACTTTGCATCTTTTGGCATCAATATTATGAATATGTGTATCACTACGATCGAGATCCAACAAACTATTTTCATTGGGTGTATAACCATCGAAGGTCTTATTCATGTAAACAGAATAACAATTATTCTTTAACTTCAAATGAATAACGGTATCGCAATAAACATGATCAAATCATATTCATGCTTAACGCAAACACTAAATAACATTTATTTAGGTTTAACACTAATCCCGAAAGTATAGGGAGTGTGTGATGATGATCATATCAATCTTGGAACTACTTCCAACACTCATTGTCACTTCCCCTTCAACTAGTCTCTGTTTATTCTGTAACTCCTGTTTTGAGTTACTAATCTTAGCAACTGAACAAGTATCAAATACTTAGGGGCTACTATAAACACTAGTAAGGCACACATCAATAACCTGTATATCAAATATACCTTTGTTCACTTTGCCATCCTTCTTATCCACCAAATATTCAGGGCATTTCCGCTTCCAGTGACCATTTCCTTTGCAGTGTAAGCACTCAGTTTCAGGCTTTGGTCCAGCTTTGGGCTTCTTCACAGGAGTGACAACTTGCTTGTCATTCTACTTGAAGTTTCCCTTTCTTTCCCTTTGCCCTTTTCTTGAAACTAGTGGTCTTGTCAATCATCAACACTTGATGCTCTTTCTTGATTTCTACCTTCATCGATTTCAACATCACGAAAAACTCGGGAATCGTTTTCGTCATCCCTTGCATACTATAGTTCATCACGAAGTTCTAGTAACTTAGTGATGGTGACTAGAGAATTCTGTCAATCACTATCTTATCTGGAAGATTAACTCCCACTTGATTCAAGTGATTGAAGTACCCAGACAATCTGAGCACATTCTCACTAGTCGAGCGATTCTCCTCCATCTTTTAGCTATAGAACTTGTTGGAGACTTCATATCTCTCAACTCGGGTATTTGCTAGAAATATTAACTTCAACTCCTGGAACATCTCATATGGTCCATGACGTTCAAAACGTCTTTGAAGTCCCAATTCTAAGCCATTAAGCATGGTGCACTAAACTATCAAGTAGTCATCATATTGAGCTAGCCAGACGTTCATAACGTCTGCATCTGCTCCTGCAATAGGTCTGTCATCTAGCGGTGCATTAAGGACATAATTCTTCTGTGCAGCAATGAGGATAAACCTCAGATCACTGATCCAATCCGCATCATTGCTACTAACATTTTTCAACACAATTTTCTCTAGGAACATATCAAAATAAACATATGAAAGCAACAACGCGAGCTATTGATCTACAACATAATTTGCAAAATACTACCAGGACTAAGTTCATGATAAATTTAAGTTCAATTAATCATATTACTTAAGAACTCCCACTTAGACAGACATCTCTCTAGTCATTTAAGTGATCACGTGATCCAAATCAACTAAACCATGTCCGATCATCACGTGAGATGGACTAGTTTTCAATGGTGAACATCACTATGTTCATCATATCTACTATATGATTCACGCTCAACCTTTCGGTCTCCGTGTTCCGAGGCCATATCTGTATATGCTAGGCTCGTCAAGTTTAACCTGAGTATTCTGCGTGTGCAACTGTTTTGCACCCGTTGTATTTGAACGTAGAGCCTATCACACCCGATCATCACGTGGTGTCTCGGCACGAAGAACTTTCACAATGGTGCATACTCAGGGAGAACACTTCTTGATAATTTTTAATGAGAGATCATCTTAAAATGCTAACGTCAATCAAAGCAAGATAAGATGCATAAAGGATAAACATCACATGCAATCAATATAAGTGATATGATATGGCCATCATCATCTTGTGCTTGTGATCTCCATCTTCGAAGCACCGTCGTGATCACCATCGTCACCGGCGCGACACCTTGATCTCCATCGTAGCATCGTTGTCGTTACGCCATCTATTGCTTCTACGACTATCGCTACCGCTTAGTGATAAAGTAAAGCAATTACAGGGCGTTTGCATTTCATACAATAAAGGGACAACCATATGGCTCCTGCCAGTAGCCGATAACTTCGGTTACAAAACATGATCATCTCATACAATAAAATATAGCATCACGTCTTGACCATATCACATCACAACATGCCCTGCAAAAACAAGTTAGACGTCCTCTACTTTGTTGTTACAAATTTTACGTGGCTGCTATGGGCTGAGCAAGAACCATTCTTACCTACGCATCAAAACCACAACGATAGTTCGTCAAGTTAGTGTTGTTTTAACCTTCTCAAGGACCGGGCGTAGCCACACTCTGTTCAACTAAAGTGAGAGAGACAGACACCCGCCAGTCACCTTTAGGCACGAGTGCTCGTAACGGTGAAACCAGTCTCGCGTAAGCGTACGCGTAATGTCGGTCTGGGCCGCTTCATCTCACAATACCGCTGAACCAAAGTATGACATGCTGGTAAGCAGTTGTATCGCCCACAACTCACTTGTGTTCTACTCATGCATATGACATCTACGCATAAAACCAGGCTCGGATGCCACCGTTGGGGAACGTAGTAATTTCAAAAAATTTCCTACGCACACGCAAGATCATGGTGATGCATAGCAACGAGAGGGGAGAGTGTTGTCCACGTACCCTCGTAGACCATAAGCGGAAGAGTTATGACAACGCGGTTGATGTAGTCGTACGTCTTCACGATCTGACTGATCTAAGCACCGAACGTACGACACCTCCGAGTTCAGCACACGTTCAGCTTGATGACGATCCCCGGACTCCGATGCAGCAGGGTGTCGGGGATGAGTTCCGTCAGCACAACGGCGTGGTGACGATGATGATGTTCTACCGACACAGGGCTTTGCCTAAGCACCGCAACGATATGACCGAGGTGGAATATGGTGGAGGGGGGCACCGCACACGGCTAAGGAACGATCACGATGATCAACTTTTGTCTTGGGGTGCCCCCCTGCCCCCGCATATAAAGGAGCAAGAGGGGAGGCCGGCTGGCCCTAGGGGGCGTGCCAAGGAGGGGGGAGTCCTCCTCCTAGTGGGAGTAGGACTCCCCTTTCCTAGTCCCACTAGGAAGGAGGAAGGGGGAAGGAAAGAGAGGGAGAGGGAGAGGGAAAGAGGGGCCGCGCCCCCCTCCCCTAGTCCAATTCGGACACCCCATGGGGGGGGGGCGCCACCTCCTGGGCTGCTGCCCTCTCTCTCCCCTCAGGCCCATTAAGGCCCAATACTTCCCCGGGGGTTCCGGTAACCCCCCGGCACTCCGGTTTTCTCTGAAATCACCCGGAACACTTCCGGTGTCCGAATATAGTCGTCCAATATATCAATCTTTATGTCTCGACCATTTCGAGACTCCTCGTCATGTCCGTGATCACATCCGGGACTCCGAAAAAACTTTGGTACATTAAAACTTATAAACTCATAATAAAGCTGTCATCGTAACGTTAAGCGTGCGGACCCTACGGGTTCGAGAACTATGTAGACATGACCTAGAACTGTTTCCGGTCAATAATCAATAGCGGAACCTGGATGCTCATATTGGCTCCTACATATTCTACGAAGATTTTTATCGGTCAAACCGTATAACAACATACGTTGTTCCCTTTGTCATCGGTATGTTACTTGCCCGAGATTCGATCGTCGGTATCCAATACCTAGTTCAATCTCGTTACCGGCAAGTCTCTTTACTCATTACGTAATGCATCATTCCGTAACTAACTCATTAGCTACATTGCTTGCAAGGCTTATAGTGATGTGCATTACCGAGAGGGCCCAGAGATACCTCTCCGACAATCGGAGTGACAAAACCTAATCTTGAAATACGCCAACTCAACATGTACCTTTGGAGACACCTGTAGAGCTCCTTTATAATCACCTAGTTACATTGTGACGTTTGGTAGCACACAAAGTGTTCCTCCGGTAAACGGGAGTTGCATGATCTCATAGTTGTAGGAACATGTATAAGTCATGAAGAAAGCAATAGCAACATACTAAACGATCAAGTGCTAAGCTAACGGAATGGGTCAAGTCAATCACATCATTCTCCTAATGATGTGATCCCGTTAATCAAATGACAACTCATGTCTATGGCTAGGAAACTTAACCATCTTTGATTCAACGAGCTAGTCAAGTAGAGGCATACTAGTGACATTATGTTTGTCTATGTATTCACACATGTATTATGTTTCCGGTTAATACAATTCTAGCATGAATAATAAACATTTATCATGAAATAAGGAAATAAATAATAACTTTATTATTGCCTCTAGGGCATATTTCCTTCAGAAGACAGCTGGTTGGCTCGTAGAGGCACCAGCGACCCGGGTACATCCAAAATTAGGGATGGCAACGGGAAGCTACGACGCAATAAAAACAAGCGTGGAAACAAGGAAGAAAGTCCGGACAACACGGCGGTCAACGCTGGATTCAGGAGCTCTCGACCCGGTCAACAAAAGAAGCCATTTAAAGGTAACAAAGAGGGACCGACCGGCCTGAACAAAGTCCTGGATAGATTGTGCCAAATTCAAGGCACCCCCGAAAAACCTGCGAACCACACCCACAGAGAATGCTGGGTCTTTAAGCAGGCTGGCAAGTTAAATGCCGAACACAAGGGAAGGGAAACACCAAGTGAAGATGAGGATGAGCCTAGCCAGCCGAACACTGGGGGACAGAAAAAATTCCCACCAGAGGTAAAAAAAGTAAACATGATCTACGCGACTCACATACCCAAGAGAAGGCGCAAACGCGTGCTCAGAGATGCATACGCTGTAGAGCCCGTCGCCCCCAAACTCAACCCCTGGTCGGCCTGCCCGCTTCACCTTTGATCACAGGGACTACCCGACTAGTATCCGGCACGGAGGATTGGCTGCCTTGGTGCTCGACCCAATAATCGATGGATACCATCTCACTCGTGTCCTCATGGACGACGACAGCAGTCTCAATCTAACATACCAGGACATTGTCTTCGAGATGGGGATAGACCCATCCAGAATCAGCCAAAGTAACACCACCTTTAAAGGAGTGATACCAGGTGTTGAGGCCCGCTGCAGGGGCTCCCTCGTATTAGAGGTGACATTCAGTTCTCCAGACAACTTCAGAAGCGAAGAATTACTCTTCACCATCGCTCCCCTCCGAAGTGGTTATCATGCATTGCTCAGAAGAACGACCTTCGCTCGCTTCAACGCAGTACCGCACTACGCCTACCTTAAACTCAAAATGCCCGGTCCACGCGGCGTCATCACCGTTAACGGAAATACAGAGCGTTCCTTACGTGCGGAGAAGTATGTGGCGGCTCTAGTAGCCGGACACTAAGCGGCCTCTCCTATCAGAACGCATGATCGGTCGTTAAGACCACGGACACGGTTAGACGTGTCCGGCGCACCACCGTCGGTAACAGCCCAGATAAACCTGAGCTGGGTGCTATATATGTAATCCCATAGAGGGCATTAGGGGCTGCAAACATGCAATAAAGCCCACCTTTTGGCTTGACCTTATTAGCAGGCCAATGCCTTACACTTCTACTATCCATTGATGATAACCAACTCTTCACACGCTTACTCTTTTACATGAGTTTTCCTTTTTACAGACACCATTCGTGCGACACCCTACCAGGACACGCCACAACGGAGACAAAGGCACAGATGTGTAGCAGGGCCCCGCTCAAAGGTTTCTCTTTAGATTAAGCCCCTGTGTAAACCTTCTTTATTGTCTCTTGTTGCTTCACATCCCATGGTGTCACGCCCAATATGCGACCCTATCCAAAAGGAACTCGAAGGTCCCACCAAGGATAGACCCGCATATTGAGACGCTTTTGCAAGGTGGATATCATTACATCAACATTACATAATAGATGGGGATACATACATAAGGCATACAATGCCACATGAATACAACAATACATCATACATAAGATCAACATCCGACTACGGATGAAACACAAACAGAAACTCAAACGACATCCACCCTGCTAGCCCAGGCTGCCAACCTGGAACCTATCCCCTGATCGAAGAAGAAGCAGAAGAACTCCAAAACAAGCAAGCATCGCTCTCGCGTCAGGATCATCGCATAACCTGTACCTGCAACTGTTGTTGTAGTAATCTGTGAGCCACGAGGACTCAACAATCCCATTACCATGGGTATCAAGACTAGCAAAGCTTAATGGGAAAGGAAGGGGTAAAGTGGTGAGGTTGCAGCAGCGACTAAGCATGATATGGTGGCTAACATACGCAAATGAGAGCGAGAAGAGAAACAAAGGAACGGTCGTGAAGCTAGCAATGATCAAGAGGTGATCCTGAACTCCTACTTACGTCAAACATAACACAGAAAACCGTGTTCACTTTCCGGCCTCCGCCGAGAAGAGACCATCACGGCTACACACGCGGTTGATGCGTTTTAATTCGGATATGGTGTCAAGTTATCTACAACTGGACATTAACAAATTCCCATCTGCCACATAACCGCGGGCACAGCTCCCGAAAGTTTATACCCTGCAGGGGTGTCCCAACTTAGCCCATGACAAGCTCTCGCGATCAACGAAGGAATAGACCTTCTCCCAGGAAGACCCGATCAGTCTCGGAATCCCGGTTTACATGACATTTCGACAATGGTAAAACAAGACCAGCAAGACCGCCCGCTGTGCCGACAAATCCCGATAGGAGCTGCACATATATCATTCTCAGGGCACACCGGATGAGCCAGACGTCGGGTTGGCATAGACCCTGATTGCCCAGGGGGCGCCGGACATCGCTCGGGTTGGACCAACACTTAGACAAGCATTGGCCCGGGGGCGCTAAAAATAAAGATGACCCTCGAGAGAGCGACTCCCAAGGGAAAAATAGGTGGTGGTGAGGCAAATGGTAAAACCAAGGTTGGGCCTTGCTGGAGGAGTTTTATTCAAAGCAAACTGTCAAGGGGGTCCCATAAATCACCCGACCGCGTAAGGAACGCAAAATCCGGGAACATAACACCGGTATGACGGAAACTAGGGCGGCAAGAGTGGAACAAAACACCAGGCATAAGGCCGAGCCTTCCACCCTTTACCAAATATATAGATGCATTAATAATATAAGAGATATTGTGATATCCCAACATAACCCTGTCCACCATGGAGCAATCTTCAACTTCACCTACAACTAACAATGCTATAAGAGGGGCTGAGCAAAGCGGTAACATAGCCAAACAACGGTTTGCTAGGAAGGGTGTCAAAAGGTTAGAGGTTCATGGCAATTTGGGGAGGCTTGAAGAGCAAATGATAGGTAACGCAGCATAGCGATAGAACGAAGCAACTAGCATAGCAATGATAGTAGTGAGATCCAGGGTGATGGTCATCTTGCCTGAAATCCTGCAAGGAAGAAGAACGAGTCCATGAAGAAGATGAAGCCACGAAGACGAACCACACGTAGACGAATGAATCCTCACGATCGCAACGAAAACGGGAACTATCGAGAAGAAGCACACAACATGGTAAAGACACCACACATGAACAAGGCATGATGCACAACAAGCATGATGCATGACCAAGCTACATGAAGCTACTCATGGCGAGAGATGATGCAACCAAGAACAACACATCAAGGCAAGTTTAAATGAGTCCGGAAACAACATATAACAATTCCGGTAAGTCCTCATGTACAAATTTCGAAATTGGTCCAGATATGAATAAACCTTATGTTCAAGTTGTTAAACAACAAGTTAAGATGTACCACGATGATCTACACGAGATTCTAGTCAAGTTACATATAAAGTTCATTTAATTCGGAGCTACGGCCTAGAAGATATGAGCAAAACAAGTTAAACATGGCATTAATGCAAAATGCACCCAAACATCAAGCAAACACACCAAAACAAGGATGCAACATGATAATATGAAGCTACATGCAAAAACAAGCAAGTTTCATATAGAGCACACTCAAGACGGAGCAACGGTTCAACACATACACTCTATACAAGGCATAACAATCTGTCCATAACAGCAACTAGGCATCTTACAAGCATCAAAACGACATGCTACAGCATCTCAACGTAATAACAAAAGGCATGGGCATAAATTACAGGTAAAGCATAACAAAACATGAACACTGAGATATCTCCGGAAACTACTAGAACATGCTCAAAAACACATGAAAAGATTGCAAATAATAACAGTTCAGACTTTGTAGAAAATAACATCAGGTTGCAATGTTTAGAGCTATCAAACAACATGTTACAGGAACTTATTATGGCAAATAAAGGCATGGCATGAATCTACTAGTTGCATAGATCAAAAGTCCCTTACTGACCAAGAGTCAAAAAGGATCAGAAAATATGATGGCACCCACGTAAACATGACAAGTTATATTACAGATTCAAACATGGCAGGAACAACGATAAGTAGGCATGTTGGTGAGCTTGAACAACTCACTACAGAGCAATTCATGGCATGGCAAGGCAACCAACAGTAAGAATACATGTTTATGAAGCTAAGCATGGCAAGAGCAAGGTCATAGGGTTCATGGAACACTAACAAAACACATGGGAACAAGTGAACTTAATGTTAACAGGCTGACAGCAACATTATGAAGCAACTTTGGAGCAAGATATGAACAATCTAAAGCAAGCTATAAATGCAACCAGAGGCATGGATGGTTAGAGGATGCCATGTATACCAAAACATGTTTATAGAACATCTCCAGATTATGCATAGAATGATTAGTACCAACATGTTTGTAAAGCATCACGAAATAACAGATTCAACCTAGCAAAACAACAATATCATGTACACTACTTAACAAGCTCGATTCACTCATCACAAGTCATTGCATGACAAGATAATCATAGCATCATTAAGAAGACATGTTTGTGAAACAAACCAAGTCAAGAACAAGTCCATAGCATGCAAAGATCAACTATAGCAACCTTGGCTAAATTGAATAACATGTAAACAATCTGCCAGGAAACATTTTGAAGCAAAAGTAGAGCACGAAAATGACATGCTAGACTACTCCATAATTGCAAACAAGGGCATGAATGGATAGACAATAACCATATGTTCAAAACACCCTTACTGAAGTTTCTCAAAATATGCATGGATCTCTCTGCAGTAACATGTTTACATGGCAACAAAATAACAGCAGAACAGGGACTAAAATCAGCAATACCATGATGCCTAGTTTGCATGCTTGTGCTAGTCACCACATTGATCACAAAAATACATGGCATACACCCCTGGAAAGATGGCATGGCATAGATCAAAACACATGTAGAGCTCAACCTCATAGGATGCACACATAAAACATGGCAAAAATGACAAATGAGCAAGTTATAACAGTTTCAGCAGGTTAACATCAACATGCACTCTTCCAACAGCATTTCGGGCATCAATATGAGCTCTAATGAAAATGATGCAATGGATTGAAATGAAGTACTCGTTGAGACGAACAATTTGACATATTACACACACGAAACGGAGCTACGGATGCAGAGATACAGCATGATGAACATGGCATGATTATGCAAAACTCAGGGACTTGGGCGTTTTCGGGGGTCAACCTTCATATCTCCAGATCTGGATCGCAGATCGAGGTGGGGCCGGGCTCGCCGGAGCAGGGCGCCGGAGCAGAGGAAGGAGGTGGCCGGAGGCGACGCGAGGCCGGAGGCGCTCGAGGCCGGCGGGTCCGGCGGCGGGGCAGGAGGCCGGCGAGGTCGGGGTGGCGCACGGGGGCGC
>NC_041391.1:144147743-144154748 GCF_002162155.2 Triticum dicoccoides
GCCGCGGGAGAGCCGGCGAGCGCGGGACGATGGGCGGCGCCGGCGATGGCGGCGGCGGGCGCCGGCGCGGGGCCAGACGGGTGGCGGCGGGCAGCGGCGCGGGCCCCGCGGGCCGGATCTGGGCCGCGTGGGCCCTGGCGGCGGAGACGGCGGCGGGAGCGACATAGTGAGGTGGGATTGGCCGGGGGCGACAGCGGCGGACATGTCGGGCCGTCGCGGACGCGTCCGGTGGCGGCGGAGGGCGATTTTAGGGTTTCGTCTGCGAAATCATCCGCGAATTTCGGGGGAGGGGCTTGTTTTATAGGTAGAGGGAGCTAGAAGAGTCCAAATGAGGAGCGGTTTTCGGCCACGCGATCGTGATCGAACGACCGAGAGCATGAAAGGGAGTTTGCTGGGCTTTGGGCCACTTTGGAAGGGCGATGGGCTGCAAAGAGGAGGAGGCCTTCTACGGTTACCCGGTTAACCGTTGGAGTACCAAACGACCTCCAAATGGCACGAAACTTGACAGGCGGTCTACCGGTGCTATACCAAGGCCGCTTGGCAAACCTCGGGCCATTCCGAGAAAGTTTAATACCCGCTCACAAAAAGAGGTAAAGGGGGGCGCCGGGAGCATAGGAGTGCCGGATTGCAAAATGGACAACGGGAAAAATGCTCGGATGCATGAGACGAACATGTATGAAAAATGAAATGCACATGATGACATGGCAAAGTGCAACACGCAAGCAAATGACATGGCAACAACGACGAATAACTGAAGGACACCTGGCGCAACGAATCCGGGGCGTTACAACACTCCTCCACAAACAAGAGATCTCGTCCCGAGATCTTAGGACCGAGACGGAAGAGAAAAGGGATGAGGTGAAACAAGAAATCAAGAGAAGAAGCACAGAATCGAGAGCACTCGAGAAGAAGAGAGGAACGACGAGAATGACGAGAATCGAAAGCTCACGGAATCAGATAGACTATGAAATCACTCGTTCTAACCGGATTGGTTAGAATGAGAAAAGAAACGAATAAGACTGAAAGAATTTAGGTAGCACCCCGGCTGAAAATGGTAGGATTAGAACGAACTTGAGAGGATGGAATGATACTTGATGAACTCTTGAAGAATGAAATAAATCATGAAGACCCACCATGAAGAACTCCGGTAACAAAAAGATGATGAGATACAAATGAAGGATGAAAGAATAGATGAGCGTTGCGATGATTTAGATGGGTGGTTCCGACGAAATGACCGAGGAAATATGAACTCTAGAAAAGAAAAGATGAAAACACTTGGAACTTGAATTTATTCATCAAGAACGAACTCTGAAGGAAGGGATTAAACACTTTGAGGAAATAAGAATAAGATTTATTGTATGCTTATCCTTCATCTAATTAAATTGATGACAAACAATGGATTTTACATACTACTTATTCTTCTTGAAAAGTTTTAAGGAGAGAATAGCACAAAATTTGAGAAAGTCTTCATGAACCACCGATAGGATTGAAAAGAACGAATGAATTAAAAAGATAATCAGAGAAAGAGGATCTTGAACGAACCACCGTAAGAATTCAAAAATGACTGATGAAAGAGTATGAATAACTGGGAAGAATTAGAAGAACCAATATGCTTGAGGGAATTTAGATGCAAAAGAACAAAGAGATCGCGAACTGATTGAAGGACACCTGAACGAAGCACCGGAAGAATATTGAGACGAACGAAAGGGCACAGATATAGAATAATTAGAGAACGAATCTGAAAACTTATAATGAAGAAATCTTCCAAAAAAGATGGCCTCCGGATGATCGAGAGAGAAAGCAACTCCTGAAATGCTCCGGATGGATGAAAAGAATTTGCATGACTTGAAACAATTTGATAGGATAACATCGAGCTAACACCGCGAATCTCTGGGAGAACGGACAAGATTTAACATAAATCTTCTTCTTTGGTCTTCAAATGATGACGAGAAACACCACCAAAATTACTGAGATACTCCGGCAGAATGAAAAACGAAAAGGTTGAGGAAACCATGAAAAGAATTTGAAAGCGATCTTGGGGAAGGCCTGTGACTGATGGAATTCATTCTTACGTCACACTTGAAAAGAATTATGAATGACTCCGGGGGAATTAGAAGAGTCAGGTGAGATCCTGGGAAAAGACCTATGGGTTAGGGCCCACTGAAGAAAACACCGTTGGAAAAGGATTGTTGAAAAGATAGATGAAGCATCGGAACAATTGAAATATTTGAATGAGGTGACAACCTCAAATTAATTCAAACATAGACGAATCTCCTGAGATATCTTGAACACTCCGGAAGGATAATCTGGCGAGAGGCGAATGAGCAAGGAGAACACTTGAGTCGAGGAAAAGAATATGATCGAACCGAGAAAAAATTGAGTTGAAATCCACCGGAAAGAAAAAGAGATGAAGAATGTCAAATGAGCCGAGAATTCACTGGTCGAAATAATTTACGAAAGACTGAAGAGGTTCCGTACAAATGAAAATTGATGCTCGAGAGAGACTCAGGCTTCGGGAATAAGAGGGTGGGAGGGCGGGAAAACAAAGGCAACTTAGAAGGGGGAACCGGCGAATATCTTGAAGAGAAAACACCAGTTGAAAACATTGAGGAAAGAAAGCAAAGACTTCACACGAGTAGGGTGGATACTCGATTACGGACTCCGGTTCCGAGAAGAAAAGGGTGGGTGGGTTGGAAAAAGAAAGACAACTTTGGATGGGGAAAAACAAAAACGTCGGAGGAAGAACTGAGGATTGATCTCGCGAAAGACAAAGAGGTTCGAGTCAACTTGACGAGAAATGCACCGGATTAAAAGAGCTGAGAACCAACGATCGGAAAACCAACTGCGTGAACCTAAAGAAAAATTTGAAGGGGAAGAGGTGTAATTTAAAACACCTACGTCAAGATTCCTCACCAGAGCGACGAAGGGGCTGAGGAGTAAAAAGAAATCCTACTCTCCGATATAACTAGACTCAGAAAACAGTTTTCTTCTAGACTCAACAACGGCCAAACTACACGATCAATCAAGGGGGGCTCCTAAGGTCGGTCGAGGCTCTGATACCAACTTGTCACGCCCAATATGCGACCCTATCCAAAAGGAACTCGAAGGTCCCACCAAGGATAGACCCGCATATTGAGACGCTTTTGCAAGGTGGATATCATTACATCAACATTACATAATAGATGGGGATACATACATAAGGCATACAATGCCACATGAATACAACAATACATCATACATAAGATCAACATCCGACTACGGATGAAACACAAACAGAAACTCAAACGACATCCACCCTGCTAGCCCAGGCTGCCGACCTGGAACCTATCCCCTGATCGAAGAAGAAGCAGAAGAAGAACTCCAAAACAAGCAAGCATCGCTCTCGCGTCAGGATCATCGCATAACCTGTACCTGCAACTGTTGTTGTATTAATCTGTGAGCCACGAGGACTCAACAATCCCATTACCATGGGTATCAAGACTAGCAAAGCTTAATGGGAAAGGAAGAGGTAAAGTGGTGAGGTTGCAGCAGCGACTAAGCATGATATGGTGGCTAACATACGCAAATGAGAGCGAGAAGAGAAACAAAGGAACGGTCGTGAAGCTAGCAATGATCAAGAGGTGATCCTAAACTCCTACTTACGTCAAACATAACACAGAAAACCGTGTTCACTTCCCGGACTCCGCCGAGAAGAGACCATCACGGCTACACACGCGGTTGATGCGTTTTAATTCGGATCTGGTGTCAAGTTATCTACAACCGGACATTAACAAATTCCCATCTGCCACATAACCGTGGGCACGGCTCTCGAAAGTTTATACCCTGCAGGGGTGTCCCAACTTAGCCCATGACAAGCTCTCGCGATCAACAAAGGAATAGACCTTCTCCCAGGAAGACCCGATCAGTCTCGGAATCCCGGTTTACAAGACATTTCGACAATGGTAAAACAAGATCAGCAAGACCGCCCGCTGTGCCGACAAATCCCGATCGGAGAAAACATATCTCGTTCTCAGGGCACACCAGATGAGCCAGACGTCGGGTTGCCATAGACCCTGATTGCCCAAGGGGCGCCGGACATCGCTCGGGTTGGACCAACACTTAGACAAGCATTGGCCCATGGGGCTAAAAATAAAGATGACCCTCGAGAGAGCGACTCCCAAGGGAAAAATAGGTGGTGGTGACGCAAATGGTAAAACCAAGGTTGGGCCTTGCTGGAGGAGTTTTATTCAAAGCGAACTGTCAAGGGGGTCCCATAAATCACCCGACCGCGTAAGGAACGCAAAATCCGGGAACATAACACCGGTATGACGGAAACTAGGGCGGCAAGAGTGGAACAAAACACCAGGCATAAGGCCGAGCCTTCCACCCTTTACCAAATATATAGATGCATTAATAATATAAGAGATATTGTGATATCCCAACATAACCCTGTCCACCATGGAGCAATCTTCAACTTCACCTGCAACTAACAACGCTATAATAGGGGCTGGGCAAAGCGGTAACATAGCCAAACAACGGTTTGCTAGGAAGGGTGTCAAAAGGTTAGAGGTTCATGGCAATTTGGGGAGGCTTGAAGAGCAAATGATAGGTAACACAACATAGCGATAGAACGAAGCAACTAGCATAGCAATGATAGTAGTGAGATCCAGGGTGACGGTCATCTTGCCTGAAATCCCGCAAGGAAGAAGAACGAGTCCATGAAGAATATGAAGCCACGAAGAGGAACCACACGTAGACGAACGAATCCTCACGATCGCAACGAAAACGGGAACTATCGAGAAGAAGCACACAACATGGTAAACACACCACACATGAACAAGGCATGATGCACAACAAGCATGATGCATGACCAAGCTACATGAAGCTACTCATGACGAGAGATGATGCAACCAAGAACAACACATCAAGGCAAGTTTAAATGAGGCTAGAAATAACATATAACAATTCCGGTAAGTCCTCATGTACAAATTTCGAAATTGGTCCAGATCTAAATAAACCTTATGTTCAAGTTGTTAAGCAGCAAGTTAAGATGTACCACGATGATCTACACGAGATTCTAGTCAAGTTACATATAAAGTTCATTTAATTCGGAGCTACGGCCTAGAAGATATGAGCAAAACAAGTTAAACATGGCATTAATGCAAAATGCACCCAAACATCAAGCAAACACACCAAAACAAGGATGCAACATGATAATATGAAGCTACATGCAAAAACAAGCAAGTTTCATATAGAGCACACTCAAGACGGAGCAACGGTTCAACACATACACTCTATACAAGGCATAACAACAATCTGTCCATAACAGCAACTAGGCATCTTACAAGCATCAAAACAACATGCTACAGCATCTCAACGTAATAACAAAAGGCATGGGCATGAAGTACAGGTAAAGCATAACAAAACATGAACACTGAGCTATCTCCGGAAACTACTAGAACATGCTCAAAAACACATGGAAAGATTGCAAATAATAACAGTTCAGACTTTGCAGAAAATAACATCAGGTTGCAATGTTTAGAGATATCAAACAACATGTTACAGGAACTTATCATGGCAAACAAAGGCATGGCATGAATCTACTAATTGCATAGATCAAAAGTCCCTTACTGACCAAGAGTCAAAAAGGATCAGAAAATATGATGGCACCCACGTAAACATGACAAGTTATATTACAGATTCAAACATGGCAGGAACAACGATAAGTAGGCATGTTGGTGAGCTTTAACAACTCACTACAGAGCAATGCATGGCATGGCAAGGCAACCAACAGTAAGAATACATGTTTATGAAGCTAAGCATGGCAAGATCAAGGTCATAGGGTTCATGGAACACTAGCAAAACTCATGGGAACAAGTGAACTTAACGTTAACAGGCTGACAGCAACATTATGAAGCAACTTTGGAGGAAGATATCAACAATATAAAGCAAGCTATAAATGCAACCAGAGGCATGGATGGTTAGAGGATGCCATGTAGGCCAAAACATGTTTATAGAACATCTCCATATTATGCATAGAATGATTAGTAGCAACATGTTTGCAAAGCATCACGAAATAACAGATTCAGCCTGGCAAAACAGCAACATCATGTACACTACTTAACAAGCTCTATTCACTCACCACAAGTCATTGCATGACAAGATAAGCATAGCATCATTAAGAAGACATGTTAGTGAAACAAACCAAGTCAAGAACAAGTCCATAGCATGCAAGGATCAACTATAGCTACCTTGGCTAAATTGAATAACATGTAAACAATCTGCCAGGAAATATTTTGAAGCAAAAGTAGAGCACGAAAATGACATGCTAGACTACTCCATAATTGCAAACAAGGGCATGAATGGATAGACAATAACCATATGTTCAAAACACCCTTACTGAAGTATCTCAAAATATGCATGGATCTCTCTGCAGCAACATGCTTACATGGCAACAAAATAACAGCAGAACAGGGACTAAAATCAGCAATATCACGATGCCTAGTTTTCATGCTTGTGCTAGTCACCACATTGATCACAAAAATACATGGCATACACCCCTGGAAAGATGGCATGGCAGAGATCAAAACACATGTAGAGCTCAACCTCATAGGATGCACACATAAAACATGGCAAAAATGACAAATGAGCAAGTTATAACAGTTTCAGCAGGTTAACATCAACATGCACTCTTCCAACAGCATTTCGGGCATCAAGATGAGCTCAAATGAAAATGATGCAATGGAATGGAATGAATTACTCGTTGAGACGAACAATTTGACATATTACACGCATGAAACGGAGCTACGGATGCAGGTATACAACATGATGAACATGGCATGATTATGCAAAACTCAGGGACTTGGGCATTTCCGGGGGTCAACCTTCATATCTCCAGATCTGGATCGCGGATCGAGGTGGGGCCGGGCTCGCCGGAGCAGGGCGCCGGAGCAGAGGAAGGAGGCGGCCGGAGGCGACGCGAGGCCGGAGGCGCTCGAGGCCGGCGAGGTCGGGGTGGCGCACGGG
>NC_041391.1:144155157-144162090 GCF_002162155.2 Triticum dicoccoides
CGGGCCCTGGCGGCGGAGACGGCGGCGGGAGCGACGCGGCGAGGTGGGATTGGCCGGGGGCGACGGCGGCGGACATGTCCGGCCATCGCGGACGCGTCCGGTGGCGGCGGAGGGCGATTTTAGGGTTTCGTCTGCGAAATCATCCGCGAATTTCGGGGGAGGGGCTAGTTTTATAGGTAGAGGGAGCTAGGAGAGTCCAAATGAGGAGCGGTTTTCGGCCACGCGATCGTGATCGAACGAACGAGAGCATGGAGGGGAGTTTGCTAGGCTTGGGGCCACTTTGGAAGGGTGATGGGCTGCAAAGAGAAGGAGGCCTTCTACGGTTACCTGGTTAACCGTTGGAGTACCAAACGACCTCCAAATGACACGAAACTTGATAGGCGGTCTACCGGTGCTATACCAAGGCCGCTCGGCAAACCTCGGGCCATTCCAAGAACGTTTAATACCCGCTCACAAAAATAGGTAAAGGGGGGCGCCGGGGAGAGTGCCGGATTGCAAAACGGACAACGGGAAAAATGCTCGGATGCATGAGACGAACACGTATGCAAAATGAAATGCACATGATGACATGATATGAAATGCATATGATGACATGGCAAAGTGCAACACGCAAGCAAATGACATGGCAACAACGACGAATAACTGAAGGACACCTGGCGCAACGAATCCGGGGTGTTACAACACTCCTCCACAAACAAGAGATCTCGTTCCGAGATCTTAGGACCGAGACGGAAGAGAAAAGGGATGAGGTGAAACAAGAAATCAAGAGAAGAAGCACAGAATCGAGGGCACTCGAGAAGAAGAGAGGAACGACGAGAATCGAAAGCTCACGGAATCAGATAGACTATGAAATCACTCGTTCTAACCGGATTGGTTAGAATGTGAAAAGAAACGAATAAGACTGAAAGAATTTAGGTAGCACTCCGGCTGAAAATGGTAGGATTAGAACGAACTTGAGAGGATGGAATGATACTTGGTGAACTCTTGAAGAATGAAATAAATCATGAAGACCCACCATGAAGAACTCCGGTAACAAAAAGATGATGAGATACAAATGAAGGATGAAAGAATAGATGAGCATTGCGATGATTTAGATGGGGGGTTCCGACGAAATGACCGAGGAAATATGAACTCCGGAAAAGAAAGATGAAAAGACTTGGAACTTGAATTTATTCATCAAGAACGAACTCTGAAGGAAGGGATTAAACACTTTGAGGAAATAAGAATAAGATTTATTATATGCTTATCCTTCATCTAATTAAATTGATGACAAGCAATGGATTTTACATACTACTTATTCTTCTTGAAAAGGATTAAGGAGAGAATAGCACAAAATTTGAGAAAGTCTTCATGAACCACCGATAGGATTGAAAAGAACGAATGAATTAAAAAGCTAATCAGAGAAAGAGGATCTTGAACGAACCACTGTAAGAATTCAAAAATGACTGTTGAAAGAGTATGAATCACCGGGAAGAATTAGAAGAACCAATATGCTTGAGGGAATTTAGATGCAAAAGAACAAAGAGATCGCGAACTGATTGAAGGACACTTGAACGAAGCACCGGAAGAATATTGAGACGAACGAAAGGGCACAGATATAGAATAATTAGAGAACGAATCTGAAAACTTATAATGAAGAAATCTTCTGAAAAGATGGCCTCCGGATGATCGAGAGAGAAAGCAACTCCCGAAATGCTCCGGATGGATGAAAAGAATTTGCATGACTTGAAACAATTTGATAGGATAACATCGAGCTAACACCGTGAATCTCTGGGAGAATGGACAAGATTTAACAGAAATCTTCTTCTTTGGTCTTCAAATGATGACGAGAAACACCACCAGAATTACTGAGATGCTCTGGCAGAATGAAAAATGAAAAGGTTGAGGAAACCATGAAAAGAATTTGAAAGCGATCTTGGGGAAGGCCTGTGACTGATGGAATTCATTCTTACGTCACACTTGAAAAGAATTATGAATGACTCCGGGGGAATTAGAAGAGTCAGGTGAGATCCTGGGAAAAGACCTGTGGGTTAGGGCCCACTGAAGAAAACACCATTGGAAAAGGATTGTTGAAAAGATAGATGAAGCACCGGAACAATTGAAATATTTGAATGAGGTGACAACCTCGAATTAATCCAAACACAGACGAATCTCCTGAGATATCTTGAACACTCCGGAAGGATAATCTGGCGAGAGGCGAATGAGCAAGGAGACCACTTGAGTCGAGGAAAAGAATATGATCGAACCGAGAAAAAATTGAGTTGAAATCCACTGGAAAGAAAAAGAGATGAAGAATGTCAAACGAGATGAGAATTCACTGATCGAAATAATTTACGAAAGGCTGAAGAGGTTCCGTACAAATGAAAATTGATGCTCGAGAGAGACTCAGGCTCCGGGAATAAGAGGGTGGGAGGGCGGGAAAACAAAGGCAACTTAGAAGGGGGAACCGACGATATCTTGAAGAGAAAACACTAGTTGAAAACATTGAGGAAAGAAAGCAAAGACTTCGCACGAGTAGGGTGGATACTCGATTACGGACTCCGGTTCCGAGAAGAAAAGGGTGGGTGGGTGGGAAAAAGAAAGACAACTTTGGATGGGGAAAAACAACAATGTCGGAGGAAGAACTGAGGTTTGATCTCGCGAAAGACAAAGAGGTTCGAGTCAACTTGACGAGAAATGCACCGGATGAAAAGAGCTGAGAACCAACGATCGGAAAACCAACTGCGTGAACCTAAAGAAAAATTTGAAGGGGAAGAGGAGTAATTCAAAACACCTACGTCAAGATTCCTCACCAGAGCGACGAAGGGGCTGAGGAGTAAAAAGAATTCCTACTCTCCGATATAACTAGACTCAGAAAACAGTTTTCTTCTAGACTCAACAACGGCCAAACTACACGATCAATCAAGGGGGGCTCCTAAGGTCGGTCGAGGATCTGATACCATCTTGTCACGCCCAATATGCGACCCTATCCAAAAGGAACTCGAAGGTCCCACCAAGGATAGACCCGCATATTGAGACGCTTTTGCAAGGTGGATATCATTACATCAACATTACATAATAGATGGGGATACATACATAAGGCATACAATGCCACATGAATACTACAATACATCATACATAAGATCAACATCCGACTACGGATGAAACACAAACAGAAACTCAAACGACATCCACCCTGCTAGCCCAGGCTGCCGACCTGGAACCTATCCCCTGATCGAAGAAGAAGCAGAAGAAGAACTCCAAAACAAGCAAGCATCGCTATCGCGTCAGGATCATCGCATAACCTGTACCTGCAACTGTTGTTGTAGTAATCTGTGAGCCACGAGGACTCAACAATCCCATTACCATGGGTATCAAGACTAGCAAAGCTTAATGGGAAAGGAAGGGGTAAAGTGGTGAGGTTGCAGCAGCGACTAAGCATTATATGGTGGCTAACATACGCAAATGAGAGCGAGAAGAGAAACAAAGGAACGGTCGTGAAGCTAGCAATGATCAAGAGGTGATCCTGAACTCCTACTTACGTCAAACATAACACAGAAAACCGTGTTCACTTCCCGGACTCCGCCGAGAAGAGACCATCACGGCTACACACGCGGTTGATGCGTTTTCATTCGGATCTGGTGTCAAGTTATCTACAACCGGACATTAACAAATTCCCATCTGCCACATAACCGCGGGCACGACTCTCGAAAGTTTATACCCTGCAGGGGTGTCCCAACTTAGCCCATGACAAGCTCTCGCGATCAACAAAGGAATAGACCTTCTCCCAGGAAGACCCGATCAGTCTCGGAATCCCGGTTTACAAGACATTTCGACAATGGTAAAACAAGATCAGCAAGACCGCCCGCTGTGCCGACAAATCCTGATAGGAGAAAACATATCTCGTTCTCAGGGCACACCAGATGAGCCAGACGTCGGGTTGCCATAGACCCTGATTGCCCAAGGGGCGCCGGACATCGCTCGGGTTGGACCAACACTTAGACAAGCATTGGCCCATGGGGCTAAAAATAAAGATGACCCTCGAGAGAGCGACTCCCAAGGGAAAAATAGGTGGTGGTGACGCAAATGGTAAAACCAAGGTTGGGCCTTGCTGGAGGAGTTTTATTCAAAGCGAACTGTCAAGGGGGTCCCATAAATCACCCGACCGCGTAAGGAACGCAAAATTCGGGAACATAGCACCGGTATGACGGAAACTAGGGTGGCAAGAGTGGAACAAAACACCAGGCATAAGGCCGAGCCTTCCACCCTTTACCAAATATATAGATGCATTAATAATATAAGAGATATTGTGATATCCCAACATAACCCTGTCCACCATGGAGCAATCTTCAACTTCACCTGCAACTAACAACGCTATAATAGGGGCTGGGCAAAGCGGTAACATAGCCAAACAACGGTTTGCTAGGAAGGGTGTCAAAAGGTTAGAGGTTCATGGCAATTTGGGGAGGCTTGAAGAGCAAATGATAGGTAACACAGCATAGCGATAGAACGAAGCAACTAGCATAGCAATGATAGTAGTGAGATCCAGGGTGACGGTCATCTTGCCTGAAATCCCGCAAGGAAGAAGAACGAGTCCATGAAGAAGATGAAGCCACGAAGACGAACCACACGTAGACGAACGAATCCTCACGATCGCAACGAAAACGGGAACTATCGAGAAGAAGCACACAACATGGTAAACACACCACACATGAACAAGGCATGATGCACAACAAGCATGATGCATGACCAAGCTACATGAAGCTACTCATGGTGAGAGATGATGCAACCAAGAACAACACATCAAGGCAAGTTTAAATGAGGCTGGAAACAACATATAACATTTCCGGTAAGTCCTCATGTACAAATTTCGAAATTGGTCCAGATCTGAATAAACCTTATGTTCAAGTTGTTAAGCAGCAAGTTAAGATGTACCACGATGATCTACACGAGATTCTAGTCAAGTTACATATAAAGTTCATTTAATTCGGAGCTACAGCCTAGAAGATATGAGCAAAACAAGTTAAACATGGCATTAATGCAAAATGCACCCAAACATCAAGCAAACACACCAAAACAAGGATGCAACATGATAATATGAAGCTACATGCAAAAACAAGCAAGTTTCATATAGAGCACACTCAAGACGGAGCAACGGTTCAACACATACACTCTATACAAGGCATAACAACAATCTGTTCATAACAGCAACTAGGCATCTTACAAGCATCAAAACAACATACTACAGCATCTCAACATAATAACAAAAGGCATGGGCATGAAGTACAGGTAAAGCATAACAAAACATGAACACTGAGCTATCTCCGGAAACTACTAGAGCATGCTCAAAAACACATGGAAAGATTGCAAATAATAACAGTTCAGACTTTGCAGAAAATAACATCAGGTTGCAATGTTTAGAGATATCAAACAACATGTTACAGGAACTTATCATGGCAAACAAAGGCATGGAATGAATCTACTAATTGCATAGATCAAAAGTCCCTTACTGACCACGAGTCAAAAAGGATCAGAAAATATGATGGCACCCACGTAAACATGACAAGTTATATTACAGATTCAAACATGGCAGGAACAACGATAAGTAGGCATGTTGGTGAGCTTGAACAACTCACTACAGAGCAATGCATGGCATGGCAAGGCAACCAACAGTAAGAATACATGTTTATGAAGGTAAGCATGGCAAGATCAAGGTCATAGGGTTCATGGAACACTAGCAAAACACATGGGAACAAGTGAACTTAATGTTAACAGGCTGACAGCAACATTATGAAGCAACTTTGGAGGAAGATATCAACAATATAAAGCAAGCTATAAATGCAACCAGAGGCATGGATGGTTAGAGGATGCCATGTAGACCAAAACATATTTATAGAACATCTCCATATTATGCATAGAATGATTAGTAGCAACATGTTTGTAAAGCATCACGAAATAACAGATTCAGCCTAGCAAAACAGCAACATCATGTACACTACTTAACAAGCTCGATTCACTCACCACAAGTCATTGCATGAAAAGATAAGCATAGCATCATTAAGAAGACATGTTAGTGAAACAAACCAAGTCAAGAACAAGTCCATAGCATGCAAGGATCAACTATAGCAACCTTGGCTAAATTGAATAACATGTAAACAATCTGCTAGGAAACATTTTGAAGCAAAAGTAGAGCATGAAAATGACATGCTAGACTACTCCATAATTGCAAACAAGGGCATGAATGGATAGAAAATAACCATATGTTCAAAACACCCTTACTGAAGCATCTCAAAATATGCATGGATCTCTCTGCAGCAACATGCTTACATGGCAACAAAATAACAGCAGAACAGGGACTAAAATCAGCAATATCACGATGCCTAGTTTGCATGCTTGTGCTAGTCACCACATTGATCACAAAAATACATGGCATACACCCCTGGAAAGATGGCATGGCAGAGATCAAAACACATGTAGAGCTTAACCTCATAGGATGCACACATAAAACATGGCAAAAATGACAAATGAGCAAGTTATAACAGTTTCAGCAGGTTAACATCAACATGCACTCTTCCAACAGCATTTCGGGCATCAAGATGAGCTCAAATGAAAATGATGCAATGGAATGGAATGAACTACTCGTTGAGACGAACAATTTGACATATTACACGCACGAAACGGAGCTACGGATGCAGGTATACAACATGATGAACATGGCATGATTATGCAAAACTCAGGGACTTGGGCGTTTCCGGGGGTCAACCTTCATATCTCCAGATCTGGATCGCGGATCGAGGTGGGGCCGGGCTCGCCGGAGCAGGGCGCCGGAGCAGAGGAAGGAGGCGGCCGGAGGCGACGCGAGGCCGGAGGCGCTCGAGGCCGGAGGGTCCAGCGGCGGGGCAGGAGGCCGGCGAGGTCGGGGTAGCGCACGGGGGCGCATGCGGCGACGCGGGG
>NC_041391.1:144162653-144165216 GCF_002162155.2 Triticum dicoccoides
GAGCAGAGCGGCGGCGGAGCTCCGCGGCGGCGGGCGCGGGGCGCCGCGGGAGAGCCGGCGAGCGCGGGACGGTGGGCGGCGCCGGCGATGGCGGCGGCGGGCGCCGGCGCGGGGCCAGACAGGCGGCGGCGCGGGCCCCGCAGGCCGGATCTGGGCCGCGCGGGCCCTGGCGGCGGAGACGGCGGCGGGAGCGATGTGGCGAGGTGGGATTGGCCGGGGGCGACGGCGGCGGACATGTCCGGCCGTCGCGGACGCGTCCGGTGGCGGCGGAGGGCGATTTTAGGGTTTCGTCTGCGAAATTATCCGCGAATTTCGGGGGAGGGGCTAGTTTTATAGGTAGAGGGAGTTAGGAGAGTCCAAATGAGGAGCGGTTTTCGGCCACGTGATCGTGATCGAACGAACGAGAGCATGGAGGGGAGTTTGCTGGGCTTTGGGCCACTTTGGAAGGGTGATGGGCTGCAAAGAGAAGGAGGCCTTCTACGGTTACCCGGTTAACCGTTGGAGTACGAAACGACCTCCAAATGGCACGAAACTTGACAGGCGGTCTACCGGTGCTATACCAAGGCCGCTTGGGAAACCTCGGGCCATTCCGAGAATGTTTAATACCCGCTCACAAAAATAGGTAAAGGGGGGCGCCGGGGAGAGTGCCGGATTGCAAAACGGACAACGGGAAAAATGCTCGGATGCATGAGACGAACACGTATGCAAAATGAAATGCACATGATGACATGATATGAAATGCATATGATGACATGGCAAAGTGCAAAACGCAAGCAAATGACATGGCAACAACGACGAATAACTGAAGGACACCTGGCGCAACGAATCTGGGGCGTTACAACACTCCTCCACTAACAAGAGATCTCGTCCCGAGATCTTAGGACCGAGACGGAAGAGAAAAGGGATGAGGTGAAACAAGAAATCAAGAGAGGAAGCACAGAATCGAGAGCACTCGAGAAGAAGAGAGGAACGACGAGAATGACGAGAATCGAAAGCTCACAGAATCAGATAGACTATGAAATCACTCGTTCTAACCGGATTGGTTAGAATGAGAAAAGAAACGAATAAGACTAAAAGAATTTAGGTAGCACTCCGGCTGAAAATGGTAGGATTAGAACGAACTTGAGAGGATGGAATGATACTTGATGAACTCTTGAAGAATGAAATAAATCATGAAGACCCACCATGAAGAACTCCGGTAACAAAAAGATGATGAGATACAAATGAAGGATGAAAGAATAGATGAGCGTTGTGATGATTTAGATGGGGGGTTCCGACAAAATGACCGAGGAAATATGAACTCCGGAAAAGAAAAGATGAAAAGACTTGGAACTTGAATTTATTCATCAAGAACGAACTCTGAAGGAAGGGATTAAACACTTTGAGGTAATAAGAATAAGATTTATTGTATGCTTATCCTTCATCTAATTAAATTGATGACAAGCAATGGATTTTACATACTACTTATTCTTCTTGAAAAGGATTAAGGAGAGAATAGCACAAAATTTGAGAAAGTCTTCATGAACCACCGATAGGATTGAAAAGAACGAATGAATTAAAAAGCTAATCAGAGAAAGAGGATCTTGAACGAACCACCATAAGAATTCAAAAATGACAGATGAAAGAGTATGAATCACCGGGAAGAATTAGCAGAACCAATATGCTTGAGGGAATTTAGATGCAAAAGAACAAAGAGATCACGAACTGATTGAAGGACACTTGAACGAAGCACCGGAAGAATATTGAGACGAACGAAAGGGCACAGATATAGAATATTTAGAGAACGAATCTGAAAACTTATAATGAAGAAATCTTCCGAAAAGATGGCCTCCGGATGATCGAGAGAGAAAGCAACTCCTGAAATGCTCCGGATGGATGAAAAGAATTTGCATGACTTGAAACAATTTGATAGGATAACATCGAGCTAACACCGCGAATCTCCGGGAGAACGGACAAGATTTAACAGAAATCTTCTTCTTTGGTCTTCAAATGATGACGAGAAACACCACCAGAATTACTGAGATACTCCGGCAGAATGAAAAATGAAAAGGTTGAGGAAACCATGAAAAGAATTTGAAAGCGATCTTGGGGAAGGCGGGTGACTGATGGAATTCATTCTTACGTCACACTTGAAAATAATTATGAATGACTCCAGGGGAATTAGAAGAGTCAGGTGAGATCCTAGGAAAAGACCTGTGGGTTAGGGCCCACTGAAGAAAACACCGTTGGAAAAGGATTGTTGAAAAGATAGATGAAGCACCGGAACAATTGAAATATTTGAATGAGGTGACAACCTCGAATTAATTCAAAAACAGACGAATCTCCTGAGATATCTTGAACACTCCGGAAGGATAATCTGGCGAGAGGCGAATGAGCAAGGAGAACACTTGAGTCGAGGAAAAGAATATGATCGAACCGAGAAAATATTGAGTTGAAATCCACCGGAAAGAAAAAGAGATGAAGAATGTCAAACGAGACGAGAATTCACTGGTCAAAATAATTTACGAAAGACTGAAGAGGTTCCGTACAAATGAAAATTGATGCTCGAGAGAGACTCAGGCTC
>NC_041391.1:144165672-144169779 GCF_002162155.2 Triticum dicoccoides
TCAGGCTCCGGGAATAAGAGGGTGGGAGGGCGGGAAAACAAAGGCAACTTAGAAGGGGGAACCGACGAATATCTTGAAGAGAAAACACCAGTTGAAAACATTGAGGAAAGAAAGCAAAGACTTCGCACGAGTAGGGTGGATACTCGATTACGGACTCTGGTTCCAAGAAGAAAAGGGTGGGTGGGTGGGAAAAAGAAAGACAACTTTGGATGGGGAAAAACAACGAGGTCGGAGGAAGAACTGAGGATTGATCTCGCGAAAGACAAAGAGGTTCGAGTCAACTTGACGAGAAATGCACCGGATGAAAAGAGCTGAGAACCAACGATCGGAAAACCAACCGCGTGAACCTAAAGAAAAATTTGAAGGGGAAGAGGAGTAATTCAAAACACCTACGTCAAGATTCCTCACCAGAGCGACGAAGGGGCTGAGGAGTAAAAAGAATTCCTACTCTCCGATATAACTAGACTCAGAAAACAGTTTTCTTCTAGACTCAACAACGGCCAAACTACACGATCAATCAAGGGGGGCTCCTAAGGTCGGTCGAGGCTCTGATACCAACTTGTCACGCCCAATATGCGACCCTATCAAAAAGGAACTCGAAGGTCCCACCAAGGATAGACCCGCATATTGAGACGCTTTTGCAAGGTGGATATCATTACATCAACAATACATAATAGATGGGGATACATACATAAGGCATACAATGCCACATGAATACAACAATACATCATACATAAGATCAACATCCGACTACGGATGAAACACAAACAGAAACTCAAACGACATCCACCCTGCTAGCCCAGGCTGCCGTCCTGGAACCTATCCCCTGATCGAAGAAGAAGCAGAAGAAGAACTCCAAAACAAGCAAGCATCGCTCTCGTGTCAGGATCATCGCATAACCTGTACCTGAAACTGTTGTTGTAGTAATCTGTGAGCCACGAGGACTCAACAATCCCATTACCATGGGTATCAAGACTAGCAAAGCTTAATGGGAAAGGAAGGGGTAAAGTGGTGAGGTTGCAGCAGCGACTAAGCATGATATGGTGGCTAACATACGCAAATGAGAGCGAGAAGAGAAACAAAGGAACGGTTGTGAAGCTAGCAATGATCAAGAGGTGATCCTGAACTCCTACTTACGTCAAACATAACACAGAAAACCGTGTTCACTTCCCGGACTCCACCGAGAAGAGACCATCACGGCTACACACGCGGTTGATGCATTTTAATTCGGATCTGGTGTCAAGTTATCTACAACCGGACATTAAGAAATTCTCATCTGCCACATAACCGCGGGGACGACTCTCGAAAGTTTATACCCTGCAGGGGTGTCCCAACTTAGCCCATGACAAGCTCTCGCGATCAACGAAGGAATAGACCTTCTCCCAGGAAGACCCGATCAGTCTCGGAATCCCGGTTTACAAGACATTTCGACAATGGTAAAACAAGACCAGCAAGACCGCCCGCTGTGCCGACAAATCCCGATAGGAGCTGCACATATCTCGTTCTCAGGGCACACCGGATGATCTAGACGTCGGGTTGGCATAGACCCTGATTGCCCAGGGGGCGCCGGACATCGCTCGGGTTGGACCAACACTTAGACAAGCATTGGCCCGGGGGGGCTAAAAATAAAGATGACCCTCGAGAGAGCGACTCCCAAGGGAAAAATAGGTGGTGGTGAGGCAAATGGTAAAACCAAGGTTGGGCCTTGCTGGAGGAGTTTTATTCAAAGTGAACTGTCAAGGGGGTCCCATAAATCACCCGACCGCGTAAGGAACGCAAAATCTGGGAACATGACACCGGTATGATGGAAACTAGGGCGGCAAGAGTGGAACAAAACACCAGGCATAAGGCCGAGCGTTCCACCCTTTACCAAATATATAGATGCATTAATAATATAAGAGATATTGTGATATCCCAACATAACCCTGTCCACCATGGAGCAATCTTCAACTTCGCCTGCAACTAACAACGCTATAAGAGGGGCTGAGCAAAGCGGTAACATAGCCAAACAATGGTTTGCTAGGAAGGGTGTCAAAAGGTTAGAGGTTCATGGCAATTTGGGGAGGCTTGAAGAAGAAATGATAGGTAACGCAGCATAGCGATAGAACGAAGCAACTAGCATAGCAATGATAGTAGTGAGATCCAGGGTGACGGTCATCTTGCCTGAAATCCCGTAAGGAAGAAGAACGAGTCCATGAAGAAGATGAAGCCACGAAGATGAACCACACGTAGACGAACGAATCCTCACGATCGCAACGAAAACGGGAACTATCGAGAAGAAGCACACAACATGGTAAACACACCACACATGAACAAGACATGATGCACAACAAGCATGATGCATGACCAAGCTACATGAAACTACTCATGGCGAGAGATGATGCAACCAAGAACAACACATCAAGGCAAGTTTAAATGAGGCCGGAAACAACATATAACAATTCCGGTAAGTCCTCATGTACAAATTTCGAAATTGGTCCAGATCTGAATAAACCTTATGTTCAAGTTGTTAAGCAGCAAGTTAAGATGTACCACGATGATCTACACGAGATTCTAGTCAAGTTACATATAAAGTTCATTTAATTCGGAGCTACGGCCTAGAAGATATGAGCAAAACAACTTAAACATGGCATTAATGCAAAATGCACCCAAACATCAAGCAAACACACCAAAACAAGGATGCAACATGATAATATGAAGCTAATGCAAAAACAAGCAAGTTTCATATAGAGCACACTCAAGACGGAGCAACGGTTCAACACATACACTCTATACAAGGCATAACAACAATCTGTTCATAACAGCAACTAGGCATCTTACAAGCATCAAAACAACATGCTACAGCATCTCAACGTAATAACAAAAGGCATGGGCATGAAGTACAGGTAAAGCATAACAAAACATGAACACTGAGCTATCTCCGGAAACTACTAGAACCTGCTCAAAAATACATGGAAAGATTGCAAATAATAACACACTACTAGGAAATGACACTAATGGCGCACCAGACAAGTGGTGCGCCATTAGTATATACTAATGGCGCACGACCTTCTGATGCGCCATTCGTGTTGAAACTACTAATGGCGCACCTTGACCACGGTGCGCCATTAGTACCAAATTTTTTTTTGAACTAGTGCGCCTGTCCAAACATACTAATGGCGCATCCCCTGGTGGTGCGCCATTACTAGTTGTAACTAGTAATGGCGCACCAGCCAGAAGGTGCGCCACTAATGTTATTTTTTTATTATTGATTTTATTCCTTTTTTTGCAAAAGTTCTAATGGCGCACCACCAGTGGGTGCGCCATTAGTAACCTGGATTACTAATGGCGCATTTGTTGCTGGTGCGCCATTAGTAAGTGGGCAGCAACAAGATATTTTGGACAGCCTCTCCTCCCACACTCACTTTCTCCCCACTTCATTCTCTCCACCGCCTCCTCCTTGTCTCGGGTGCTCCTCTTTTTCACCTCATTTCCACCATAGATTCATTCAAATTAAGTGGTTAAGTTACCTTGTTTTGCTAGGTAAGTAAGGGGGGAAACTATATTTATGTTGTTCTCCCTACAACAATGTGCACATGCACTTTTTATGGCCTAGCTAGATCTATGTATGTTCGTGGTGTTGCATATGTTTGTGGTGTTGCATATGTGTTTGTGTTTGGAGGTGTACCGGTATTTGAAATGCGATAGTTGCCAATATTTTGCCGGAATGTTGATTCATTTCCGTTTCGGCGAGAATTTTGGCATTAAGCATTCTTTTTGGTCCTATTTTAGGGAAAGTCATGCCAAATTTTTTCTTGGTTCTAAAATATCGTTTTGCTCTACCCCGCAGGCGACCATCATCCGCACGATGACCGAAGGCATCGTGAATAGGTTTTTGAGGTCCGCGAAGGCCGAGATGCTTCAAAAGAACGAGACAGAGATAAGATGTCCGTGTCGAAGATGCAAGCTGAATAGCCTTATTGCAGACCCGGATTCCGGGCAGGTGCAGGACCACCTGCTCTTGCGTGGTTTCATGGATGGCTATCGGTGGCAAGGTGATGAAGATGACTACGAAGTCGTCCATGGGGGCCGGGCAAGAAATGAGGAAGGGCAGCAAGACAACCACCG
>NC_041391.1:144169974-144238687 GCF_002162155.2 Triticum dicoccoides
CGAGAAGACGAAGAATCCCCAGGAGATGATCACGACGGTGATGCTGTACACAGTCATCATGTAGAAGATGCAGGACATGATGATGATGCCGGCGGAGCAGACGACGCTGGACTATCGATGGGCTGGGTGCAGGACCCTCATATTCAAGAGCTGCTTCTCAAGCAGACGGATAACGCAAGAGCTACCGCCCGAGAGAAAGCCAAGATGGATCAACTTGAGTTAGACGCGGTTACTCCATTGTATGAAGGATGCAGGCCCGAGGATACCCGCCTGAAAGTAACGCTCATGGCTCTGGAGATGAAGGTAAAACACAAAATGACCGACGCATGCTTCGACGAGAACATGTCATTCTGGCACGAACGTCTTCCCAAGGGGAACAAGTGCCCGACCAGTTTGGAGGAGGCGAAGAAAATCGTGTGTCCTCTGGATTTACCGCACGTGAAATACCATGTGTGCATGAACAATTGCATCATTTATCGGGACGAGCACGCGGAGTCTACCATATGTCCGGTGTGCGGTGTCACTCGATACAAGAAGAGGAAGAAAGCTCCTCGAAAAGTGGTGTGGTACTTTCCGATCACTCCTCGTCTACAGCGGTATTTCGCGGACCCTAAGGTAGCAAAGCTCTTGCGTTGGCACGCGGATAGGGAGGAGAAGAAGCGAGAAGATGACGCAAATGATCCGGAGATAGATAAAAAAGACAAGATGCTGAGTCACCCTAAGGATGCGAGCCAGTGGCAAGCGTTGAACTTCGAATACCCAGAATTTGGGAACGATCCAAGGAACATCATGCTGGGCGCGAGCACTGATGGAGTCAATCCGTTTGGCAGCCAGAGAAGCACACATAGCACCTGGCCTGTGTTCATGTGGATGTACAACCTTCCCCCCTGGTTGTGCATGAAGAGGAAGTACATTCACATGAGTATGCTAATTGAAGGGCCGAAACAACCAGGGAATGACATCAATCTGTATCTGCGGCTGCTGAAAGAGGAGATTGACATGCTGTGGAAAACGCCAGCCAATACGTGGGACGCCGCAGAGAAAGAATATTTCCCTATGAGAGCCGCACTGCTCACGACGGTGCATGACTATCTCGGTTACGGATATCTTGCGGGGCAGGTAGTCCACGGATTTTCTGGATGCGTAAGGTGCATGGATGACACAACGTATCGCCAGCTAGATAGAGATCCTGGGTCTTCGAAAACCATGTTCATGGGACATCGAAGGTGGCTTCGCGACGATGACCCGTGGAGGAAACGCAAGGATCTGTTCGATGGTGAAACTGAACCCCGAAAACGCCCGTGTACGAGGAGCAGCGAGGAAATAGACAAGCTGTTGAAAAATTGGAAAGACTGCCCACTGCCAGGAAAGAAGCAAAAGGCGCCAGAGCCGCTGCTGAAGGTATGGAAAACGAGGTCTGTTTTCTGGGACTTGCCGTACTGGAAGATCCACCATGTGCCTCACAACCTTGATGTCATGCATATCACGAAGAACGTGTGCGAGAGTCTGCTTGGTACCCTGCTCAACATGCCAGAGAGGACCAAAGATGGGCCGAAAGCAAGGGCAGACTTGAAATCAATGGGCATCAGGCAGGAGCTTCACGCTATATATGATGATGATGATGATGATGATGATGATGATGATGATGATGATGAGGCGAAGCAGGACACAGAAAGTCGTCGCAAAGGCAAAAAGGCCAAGAAGACCGGAAATGACTACCCTCCCGCGTGCTTCACTCTAAGTCAGGAGGAGATCGAGCAGTTTTTCACCTGCCTCCTAGGAGTAAAACTTCCTTACGGTTACGCGGGGAAGATAAGCAGATACCTAGACCCAGCGAAGCAGAAGTTCAGAGGGATGAAGTCTCACGACTGTCACGTGCTGATGACGCAGATACTTCCAGTTGCAATCCGTGGGATCATGGACGTGCACGTCCGTGAAATGCTATTTGGCCTATGCAACTTCTTCGACGTCATCTCTCGGAAGTCGATTGGCGTGAGGCAACTCAGAAGGCTACAGGAAGAGATCGTGGTGATACTATGCGAGCTTGAGATGTACTTCCCGCCCGCATTCTTCGACGTTATGGTGCATCTGCTGGTCCATATAGTGGAGGATATCATCCAACTCGGGCCGACGTTCCTGCATAGCATGATGCCGTTCGAAAGGATGAATGGTGTCATCAAAGGATACGTTCGCAACATGTCACATCCAGAGGGAAGCATAGCCAGGGGCTTTCTGACCGAAGAGTGCATCTCCTACTGCACGAATTATCTAGGCATCGAGAACCCCGTTGGTCTGCCCGTCAACAGGCACCTCGGCAGGCTCGCTGGATGGGGTCACCGTGAGGGTCGCCGCGAAATGCATGTCGACTTCGAGGGTCGACTCGCCGACTTTGAAAGAGCAAACCTAGTCGCGCTACAACACATAGATGTGGTCGATCCTTGGGTGGTAGAGCACAAAACCTTTATTAAGAAGACGTACAATGACCGAGGCCAACAGAGGATTGTACCGAGGCCAACAGAGGACGGACGGAGATATACTCAAAGAGCACAACTCATGTTTCACGCGTTGGTTCAAGCAGAAGCTTCTGTCGTACCCTTTACATGAGGATTCTTCCGCGGAAGAACAACTCATATTCGCCTTGTCACAGGGCGCCGAGCACAACCTGATGACCTATGAGGCGTACGATATCAACGGCTACACATTCTACACCGAGGCCAAGGACATGAAGAGTGATGGTTATCAGAACTCCGGGGTAACGATGGAATCCTACACCGGTAACGACAAGGACAGATACTACGGAAGGATCGAGGAGATCTGGGAGCTGAGCTACGCTGGAGAGAAGGTCCCGATGTTCCGTGTCAGATGGGCCAAGAGCGTCCTAAAAGAAGCCAAATCCATGACCGCGGGCGCAAACGTCACCGCGAAAAATGAGCCATGGGTACTGGCTTCCCAAGTGGACCAATGCTTCTTCATTACCAACCCGTCAAAGACCAGTCGTGTTGTCGTGAGGAGAGGCAAAAGGAAGATCATCGGAATGGATGGAGTAGCCAATGAGCAAGACTTCGACAAGTACGGCGAACCGAGGATCGAACATGACGACGATGATGAAGTAGCAGCATACACCACAAGAAGAAGCAGGACCACCCTACCTAAAGGACGTCCGTTCCACTGAAGAACTCCATTTGCAAAAAAGAAGGGCAAGAAGATTGTTAACAGATAGCTATCTAAGATCGATTGTATTTAAATCGTAGCCTTCATTTCTCGATTGTATTTCATGGGCACTTTTTGAACTATCATGAATATTTTTAAATTTCATGGACACTCGATCTCGATCCCCCTCCATCTCGATCGCTATCCCACCTCGCCAGATCCGGTCCCCCACGCCGCCGAGCTCCCCCCGGTCCACCGGCCGCCGCCGCCGACCCCCCGCACCCTCGATTCCCCTACTCAACCGCCGCCGCCGACCCCCCGCACCCCTCCCCTACTCAACCGCCGCCATCGACCCCCCGCACCCTCCCCCGCTCCACCGGCATTACTGTTTGATGATATTTTTTAAAAAAATATTACTGTCTTATAAAAACAATTACTGTTATGATTTAAACACAAAAAAGTATAATACAGCATTTTAAATGCATAAAAAAAATTTGTGGAGCCTAGGAATCGAACCCAAGACCTCCTGGTGTGAGAACGGGCACCTGACCAGTCGAGCTAGTAGAGGGGAGTTGATGTGGATAAGGTCAGGTGGGAGATAACCTGTTGGCTCGAAAAAATACTAATGGCGCACCAGGTCGAGGTGCGCCATTAGCATGTATATACTTATGGCGCACCGAGGGGTGGTGCGCCATTAGTATTGTGCCCCCCTACTTTTGATCCCCTCTCTCTCCCTCGCCCAAGCCCTCACCCTCGATCCCCTCTCTCTCCCTTGCCCGAGCCCTCGCCCTCGATCCCCTCTCTCTCCCTCGCCCTCGCCCTCGCCCTCGATCCCCTTCCCCTCTCCTCTCCCGACGCCGCCGCCCCACCTCCCTCGACGCCGGCCAGATCCGCCGCCACCTCTGCTCGAGCTGCTCCCATCAACCACGCTGCTGCTCGCGTGCTTCTTCTCTCCGCGACCCCGCCATTGAAGGTCTCGCAAGGTCCTCTTCTCCTCCCCCTCCCCCTTTGTTCGATTCGATTGTGCCGCCGTCAAGGTTCCCTGATGATGCTGGTTCCTCTCGCGCGCAGGCTGCACGCACCTCGGACCGCGTGTACCTAGTTCTTCCCGGGACGCTGCCCCGACCCTACTACCCACGCCATCAGGGGAGCTCGTCAAGGTATCATCCCCCCCTCTCTCTCTCTGCTCTCTCCATCTCTCATGCTCTGGCGTGTTTTTTTCCTAAGGGACTTAATTGTTTTAGACAGTTTCAGTTAACTGTTTTATGTTTGCTGAAGAGGTTCACCTATAGTTTCAAAAATTATATATGCAATAATTTACAAGGAGCAAGTGATGTAGAGCAAAAATTCAGCAAATGATGTATAGTTTCAAAAATTCAGCGAAACTGAACCTACCCTATTGCTTCATGTAGAAAAGGCGGCAATGCAAGCAAGATCATGCTTGGTTTAGCCAAATCATGCTTAGTAACAATGGGAGAACAGGAAGATTCTTGAACACAAATTACTAGTTTGAACCATGCCAACTGAACTGTCTACTCTTCTCTAGTCAGCCAACCACTAGCAATGATACTTAGCGTATTTGAAATTTTTGCAATGTTGAACGGGAAGCTAATACCCAAATTGTGTGCATTTAATCCTTACACTGAGTACTCAATTTCAAATTCATGTTACTGAAATTTTCTCAACATGTTAAAATTGTCATGCTACTGAATTCTACAAAAATGCTAGAGAACACAGAAATGCTAGGGCACACAACATTTAGAGTACTCTGAAATTCAGTTCTGAAAAAAATTGTTAGATAGTGGCTACACTAATCTATAGTATCCTAATCTGATGGAGTACTCCATTTAAAACTCCTAATCTAGAGTAATATCCTAAAATCATTCCTGGAATTGCTAGAGTATAAATCATTAATCATTGATCATTGATGTTTGAGTATAAATCATGAAGAGTAATATCCATGTAACTGTAACTGCAAGCTCCAGAACAAATTCAGCATTTCAGTAACATTTCGCTACCTTCTGAACCCACATAGGCTGCAGGTAAAACAAGTTGCAGAACTTCTTCCCTGATCCATCACAAACAAAAGCAGATGTGATAAGAAACTGGAGTGCCTAGAGGGCAGGGAGCAGAACTAAAATGTGAGTTGAGGAATCTGTCACTAGATGATGCAAAATCAATTAACGCTCTTGGTGTAATAAATTAGCTGGACGGTGACCTCCTTCTGCTCCCTGATCTTGTCAACAGTAGGAAAGGCAACAAAAGGATGCCTTCAATTAAATCACTGTTTTTTAGTCCCCATTTCTGAACCTATGCTAACCTTGCAAGCAGCATAACAGGAAAATGCTAGTAACTTGTGCTTTCATATCCTAGTTATGTAGTTTTTAGGCAAATGCTAGTAACTTGTGCTTCTTTCCATAATTTTTGTTACACTGAAAATAAGGCAATTAACTAGCTACTTACTTTTTTTGCCCATTGGCATTTGACTTTGTATGGAACCTGAAGCTGTATACCAACTTATCAGATTTATTGTGCTTCTTTGCCACATTTACAGCTACCATGTTGTTTTGATACAGAAACAGTTTGGTAGCTGTCCGTGAACAATGTGGTAGCTGGTACAGTTCCCAGGTCTTTTTTTAATTGAACCAAACTAGTACAGTTACCAGGTCAGATGATGCTTAGACTAGGAAGATTGCTGCTAGATGTTAATTTGCTGGTACTAGCTACAATTTGGCACTGAAAAGCAAAAGCAAAAGCCCTTGAGTTTGCTGATATATATTTTTCCATGTTGTGATGGAGGCCTTTTTTGCCTTGTCCACCCGAGAGGCCCTTGAGTTTGCCGGAATGTCGATTAACTTCCGTTCTGGCAAATTCGGGTACTCCATATGTCCTATTTTCAGCAAAGGTCATGCTGAAATTTTCCGTGAATTTTAGCATGACTTTGCTAAAAATAGGACATATGGGGTACTTGTGACTAATGCATGGGCCGGGGTATCTTAGTAGTTAATTAAGTAGGATCAAGTGCCCCGGCGTACTTGTGACTAATGCATGGCTTTTAGGGTGCCTCGGTGTCGATAAAAACTGAAATGATGAAAGGTTAGGCTTTTAGGGTGCCTCGGCGTCGAAAAACCCTCAATGATAAAAGCTTAGATTTTAGGATGCCTCGGTGTCGACAAACCCTAAATGATGAGACCATGATCTTGTTCCTTGACAATAACCAACTTTTTGACCAAACTTTGTTTCTATTTAGAGAGAAACATGGCCCACAACGATGAGGCCGGGGGTTCGGGCGGCAAGGCATTCTGGGAGCTGTCCCAGGAGATGGAGGAACAACCTCACTTGTATGAGGCCGCCGCCTTCCCCACCGATCCTGAGACCACGGATGGTGCCGCCGAGGATGACCACACTGATGCCACCACTGATGGTGCCGCCGAGGATGCCACCACTGATGATGGCGGCGCACGCACAGATGGCAGCCAACTGAAGAGGCAACGGAAGGACCGGCGCCCGATCGTGCTCCGCACCCTCAAGGAGGAAGTTACTGAAGTGGACTCCAACGGGAATCCAATGGCGCCCGAACGAATAGTCAAGGGGTACTCGCTTCAGCTCGGGTGCATTGTCCGGAGCACCGTCTCGATCAACACCGAGAACCTTAGGCATAAGGACCGAGGGAATTTGCGCAACCTCCTCTTCACGAAGCTGCACGAACGATACAAGTTCCCCGCTGAATTTGAAAACACAAGCCTCAAAGGGAATAAAGTGAACAATGCTGCCCTCACGAAGATGAGCACGGCCCTGTCTACTTGGAAAAGCAATGTGAAGAGAATGATCGAGAAAGGTGAGAGTTATCAGAAGATCAAGGAGAAAAATCCTTCGATCACCGAAGATGACTACAACGACTTCAAGATCAATTGCTCGAGCACCGCAAGCTCCCAATCAAGTGAGTGGGGGAAACAAATGCGGGAGCTGAACATAGGGGAACACACACTCGGTCCTGGCGGTTACAGAGTGGCGGAGCCTATATGGGACAAGGAGGAGGCGGACCGTGCCGAGCAAGGCCTACCGCCCCTCTTCGATAAATACGGTGACAAGCAGACCAGGAACTTTGTCAGGGCCCGGTACAAGAAGGACCCGAAAACAAAGGAGCTTACCACGGATCCGAAGACCAGGCAGCTTGAGCTTGTTCTAGTAAGGAATACACCCCCGCGTAATTAGCTCCATATGGTTGCATTCTAATTAATGAAGCCAAATTTCTAAATGGTTCACATTCCTTCCGCAGGCGACTGAAAGCAGTAGCGCGGGGTCGACTAAGAGCAACCCTTGGGACACCACTCTAAATAGGGGGTTGAATGTAATGAAGAACAAGGATAAGCTTAGTAAGCCGACGTCAGCTGGTCGTGTGGCCGGCAAAGGCTTGTCGACAAAATGGGGGTCATACTATACCGCTGGTGTGCGGAAGGAGAAAAAGACCAGCTCGGAAAGCCAGGCGCGAGAGGTTCAAGAACTCAAGGCACAGGTGGCGCGGATTCCAGAGATTGTCCAAGAGCAAGTGGAACAACGACTCGGAGCGACGATCACCGCCCTTGTGCCTACCTTGATCTCGGGGTTGAGTGCGTGGATTGCGGGCGGCCAATAGGGGCCGCCCCCGATTCCTAGCTTCACGGCCAGCAACTCGCATAATGCGATGGCGGGGCCATTGGTGCCTCCGGCGGAGGCGGCATTGGTGTCTCCGACACCGGCACGGGAGCTTAATGCACACGGGTGTACGCCGGCCGGCACCTCTTCAGCAAGCGGCCCCTCCGTCAACTGCACGCCCGCCGTTGGCGGTGCCTCGACATTAGCCGAGCTCGACGCCATCATCACGGTAACTAATTAAGCCTCTCTCGGCCGAGGACTTCATCTCCTTGCCTTTGACTGGGCATCCCTGACGCCCTACATGTTTTCGCAGGGCGCCGCCGACGTTCCGTGCACTCTCCTCCACTTCATGAACAACGAGTTGGTCGATGTCGCCAAGGGCAAAATCGTTCAACCGGGCAACCCCTTGTTCCACAGTACCCAGATGCCACCCAACTTGTTTAGGGTTCAACTGGCTCGGGTGCTGCCAGCCTGCGACGACTTGTTACCTCCGATTCGACCCGTCGGGGCCGACGATGAAGACGTGATGACCCTCAGCGCCTGCCTGAGCTGGCCCCTGCTTTGGCCGAAGAGCCAGATTCGTTTGGGGGCAGGGGACACCATCCCAAAGACAACACCACCAGTCGTGCCGGCGCCAAGTCGGCCCCATGGCAAGACCGCCGTAACGGTGCCGGACATCCCTATGCCACTGGATCCAAACATGCATATGGCACAGGATCAGAATGACGACGACTACGACGATGATACATTTGGCAACGTCGATCAGTACTTTGCCGAGCATGGGTACGATGGCGACTTCATGGGGCCTCCTTCTCAAGAACCAAACCCAACAAAAGACGTGTGCGATCTAGCTCGTACCGCGGAGAAGCCAAGTTGCAACAGGCGCCGTCTGGCGTTCAGCTCTCAGGAGACGCCTCCAGCTGCCGACTTCACCGAGCCTTAGATAGGCGAGGTGCAAAATATTATCAGCCCCAACACACTCAAGAAGGCGGTCTGTGAGCAGAACTCGGTCCCATTACAGGAGAAGAAGAAGGCACGCAAAAGAAAGACTAAGAAGGGTGCGAGCCAGCCGGCACCGAGTACGATCCGTGCTCAGGACGGGCGACCTTCACCGCAGGATATCTCGAGGAGGGTGCATGTGGCGGGTAGGGCGATGCTACCGACAAATATGCTCAGTGCTGCAACCGGTGCTATGCGGAGTCTGCATGACAGTGTTCTTGCTTTGGAGAAGCGGCGTCTTAGGGAGAAGGATGTGGCATACCTGGTTTTCACGGCCAAGGTGCCATAGGGCAAGGGCTTTGTGGATAACTCCATCGGGCGTACGATCGTCCTGCGTTTTGATGACATCCACGCTATGTTGAACCTTCATCCGCTGCACTACACCTTCGTTCGGCTATTTTCGCTGAGTATGGAGATGCGGATCATTCGCGACAAGACCCCGGACATCGTGATAGTCGACCCCTTCTACATGCGTGCCAAGATCTTGGGCAGCGCTGGGGACCGGCAAGTCGCGAGTTCTTACCTCGAAGGCGTCATTCTGGCAAACCAAGATAAGGATAACTTCCTCGTGCCTTACTTTCCCGAGTAAGTCCTCCCCTAAACCGGCCCGTAACATATGAATTCTTACATTTCGATCGTTTTTCTTTTAACATTCCGTGTTTTCTGCAGTGACACACGTTGCACGCTCATCCTCCTAAGCCCCAAATATTCCATGGCCACGTATTTCGACCCGGACCGTCAGTCGAACGTAGACTACACAAATGTCAAGAAGGTTCTTGATGATGTTCTCCCCAGCTACGCCCAATCTGGAGGCACCTTCACCAGGCCTATTCGTAAGTACGGCAAGCACGTGTTCTCCCACAATACGACGTTCTGCTGCGTCAAGCAGCCGCCTGGCAGTCAGAAGGGTGCCTACTACGCCATCCATCACATGCGGGCGATCGTACGGGACCATCATCAACTTCTGCTACCGAGTAAACTCAAAGATTGGGCCGCGAACGTGTCGGCAATCCAGGACGCGGACCTCCGACAAGAATTCTTTCGCATCCAGTCGGAGTTTGCGGAAATCATCCATCAAGATGTCCTTCGTACCTCGGGGCAGTTCTACCTCAGAAATCAACCGTCCAACAGTGACATCGACACAATGCTACAAATGCAGGATGACAACGCCCGTTCTTTCATGACTCCCACGATAGACGGCGGCTTCATCCACGCTCCGGTCCCTTGAGTCGAGTTGTCTAGTTCTGAAACATCGATTGGTTCATGTTGTAATTAAACTTTAATGAACTTGTAGTATGTCTCTTTGGTTTCGAGAGTCGTTCAACTTAGATGTAATCGATGCTATTAATGTCTTGCTTTTCTCTTCCGATCGTTCTGTTGCATAATTATATATTGCTTATGTATTGTCTGTGAATTGGTACTAACGTTTCGTTTGGCTAGTGCATAGCGATGCCGACGTATGTCGTGTACACGGGTAAGGTTCCCGGAGTCTACGATGACTGGGAGGAGTGTCGGAGACAGGTTCACCGATTCAGCGGTAACAGTTACAAAGGGTACACCACTAGGGCCGAGGCCGAATCTAGATACGCCCGCTATCTAGCGGGAGAGGGGAGGGAGCGTTGGAGGAACCGGATGAAGACGAGTTTCATCGTGATGATGCTCATCGTGATGACCGCAGCTCTCTTCTATGTGATGGTACTTTAGATGATCGATATCGACTTGTAATGTGAAGACAAACTCGCTACTCGCGGTCTCGAGACTTGTAATATAATGTTCTATCTTTGTTCGGTCTTTTTAATTCGGAGACTAATATGATGAATTGTATTCGGAGACTAATATGATGAATTGTATTCAAAGACTAATCTTCTATTGTATTCGATGAATCTGTTGTTGATGTGTGCTGTCTATATTTTGTCAAATTATACATTTTGTAACCTGTGCAAAAAACAGAAAATAAAAAAAATAAAAAAACCTAATATTCATACTAATGGCGCATCACATGACAGTGCGCCATTAGTATGACAGTGCATACTAATGGCGCATCACAGGGCAGTGCGCCATTAGTATGTCGCGGTTACTAATGGCGCATCCAGTGGTGGTGCGCCATTAGTATGCCAAAGCACCTGGGTATACATGGCCCCTGGGAGGCATACTAATGGCGCACGCTGGCCTATACTAATGGCGCACCCGCGGTGCGCCATTAGTATACCAGATACTAATGGCGCACCAGGTGGTGCGCCATTAGTAAAAATTACTAATGGCGTGCTGTTAATGGCGCACCACAGATGCGCCATTAATGGCCATATTAGGTGCGCCATTAGTAGTGGTTTTTCTAGTAGTGACAGTTCAGACTTTGCAGAAAATAACATCAGGTTGCAATGTTTAGAGCTATCAAACAACATGTTACAGGAACTTATCATGGCAAACAAAGGCATGGAATGAATCTACTAATTGCATAGATCAAAATTCCCTTACTGACCAAGAGTCAAAAAGGATCAGAAAATATGATGGCACCCATGTAAACATGGCAAGTTATATTACAGATTCAAACATGGTAGGAACAACGATAAGTAGGCATGTTGGTGAGCTTGAACAACTCATTACAGAGCAATGCAGGGCATGGAAAGGCAACCAACAGTAAGAATACATGTTTATGAAGCTAAGCATGGCAATAGCAAGGTGATAGGGTTCATGGAACACTAGCAAAACAAATGGGAACAAGTGAACTTAATGTTAACAGGATGACAGCAACATTATGAAGCAAATTTGGAGCATGATATGAACAATCTAAAGCAAGCTATAAATGCAACCAGAGGTATGGATGGTTAGAGGATGCCATGTAGACCAAAACATGTTTATAGAACATCTCCAGATTATGCATAGAATGATTAGTAGCAACATGTTTGTAAAGCATCACGAAATAACAGATTCAGCCTAGCAAAACAGCAACATCATGTACACTACTTAACAAGCTCGATTCACTCACCACAAGTCATTGCATGACAAGATAAGCATAGCATCATTAAGAAGACATGTTTGTGAAACAAACCAAGTCAAGAACAAGTCCATAGCATGCAAGGATCAACTATAGCAACCTTGGCTAAATTGAATAACATGTAAACAATCTGCCAGGAAACATTTTGAAGCAAAAGTAGAGCACGAAAATGACATGCTAGACTACTCCATAATTGCAAACAAGGGCATGAATGGATATACAATAACCATATGTTCAAAACACCCTTACTGAAGTATCTCAAAATATGCATGGATCTCTCTGTAGCAACATGTTTACATGGCAACAAAATAACAGCAGAACAGGGACTAAAATCAGCAATATCACGATGCCTAGTTTGCATGCTTGTGCTAGTCACCACATTGATCACAAAAATACATGGCATACACCCTTGGAAAGATGGCATGGCATAGATCAAAACACATGTAGAGTTCAACCTCATAGGATGCACACATAAAACATGGCAAAAATGACAAATGAGCAAGTTATAACAGTTTCAGCAGGTTAACATCAACATGCACTCTTCCAACAGCATTTCGGGCATCAAGATGAGCTCAAATGAAAATGATGCAATGAAAAAAAATGAAGTAATCATTAAGGCGAACAATTTGACATATTACACGCACGAAACGGAGCTACGGATGCAGAGATACAGCATGATGAACATGGCATGATTATGCAAAACTCAGGGACTTGGGCGTTTTCGGGGGTCAACCTTCATATCTCCAGATCTGGATTGCAGATCGAGGTGGGGCCGGGCTCGCCGGAGTAGGGCACCAGAGCAGAGGAAGGAGGCGGCCGGAGGCGCTCGAGGCCGGCGGGTCCGGCGGCGGGGCAGGAGGCCGGCGAGGTCGGGGTGGCGCACGGGGGCGCGTGCGGCGACGCGGGGAGGTGCCGGCGAGGTGGCGGCCGGCCGGCGGCGCATGGCGGCGGGGCGGCGCGGGGCACCGTGGCGGCGAGTGCCGGCGATCGCGGAGCAGAGCGGCGGCGGAGCTCCGCGGCGGCGGGCGCGGGGCGCCGCGGGAGAGCCGGCGAGCGCGGGACGGTGGGCGGCACCGGCGATGGCGGCGGCGGGCGCCGGCGCGGGGCCAGACGGGCGGCGGCGGGCGGCAGCGCGGGCCCCGCGGGCCAAATCTGGGCCGCGCGGGCCCTGGCGGCAGAGACGGCGGCGGGAGCGACGTGGCGAGGTGGGATTGGCCGGTGGCGACGGCTGCGGACATGTCCGGCCGTCGCGGACGCGTCCGGTGGCGGTGGAGGGCGATTTTAGGGTTTCGTCTGCGAAATCATCCGCGAATTTCGGCGGAGGGGCTAGTTTTATAGGTAGAGGGAGGTAGGAGAGTCCAAATGAGGAGCGGTTTTCGGACACGTGATCATGATCAAACGACCGAGAGCATGGAGGGGAGTTTGCTGGGCTTTGGGCCACTTTGGAAGGGTGATGGGCTGCAAAGAGAAGGAGGCCTTCTACTGTTACCCGGTTAACCGTTGGAGTACCAAACGACCTCCAAATGGCACGAAACTTGACAGGCGGTCTACCGGTGCTATACCAAGGCCGCTTGGCAAACCTCGGGCCATTCCGAGAATGTTTAATACCCGCTCACAAAAAGAGGTAAAGGGGGGCGCCGGGGAGCATAGGAGTGCCGGATTGCAAAATGGACAACGGGAAAAATGCTCGGATGCATGAGACGAACACGTATGCAAAATGAAATGCACATGATGACATGATATGAAATGCATATGATGACATGGCAAAGTGCAACACGCAAGCAAATGACATGGCAACAACGACGAATAACTGAAGGACACCTGGCGCAACGAATCCGGGGTGTTACACATGGGTACTCAATACACCCACATGGGATAACTGGCGTTATTGGCATTTCGCCACGGCAGATTAATGCACGTACCTGGAAATACAGGGTTCATAATCAAGGGCGCTACTCAGCCCAGGTCCGAATACCTTCGGGAGTGTTCGGCGTCGCGAGTTTGGCCCTATATGCATCAGCTCCGAATCATGTCTTTGGTCAAATGTTGGGTTTGCCCGACTCCTGGGTTTGCTGCCTTACGTTCTGCTTCTATCGGCTAAGGCAGCTGAGGGAGTCCTGGACTAGGGGGTGTCCGGACAGCCGGACTATCATCGTCCGCCGGACTCCAAGACTACGAAGATACAAGATTGAAGACTCCGTCCCATGTCCGGATGGGACTTTCCTTGGCGTGGAAGGCAAGCTTGGCGATACGGATATGTAGATCTCCTACCATTGTAACCGACTCTGTGTAACCCTAGCCCTCTCCGGTGTCTATATAAACCGGAGGGCTTTAGTCCGTAGGACATAACCTCCATTACAACAATCATACCACAGGCTAGCTTTTAGGGTTTAGCCTCCTTGATCTCGTGGTAGATCCACTCTTGTACTACCCATATCATCAATATTAATCATGCAGGACGTAGGGTTTTACCTCCATCAAGAGGGCCCGAACCTGGGTAAAACATCGTGTCCCTTGTCTCTTGTTACCATCCACCTAGACGCACAGTTCGGGACCCCCTACCCGAGATCCGCCGGTTTTGACACCAACATTGGTGCTTTCATTGAGAGTTCCTCTGTGTCGTCACCGATAGGCTTGATGGCTCCTTCAATCAACAACGACGCCGTCCAGGGTGAGACTTTTCTCCCCGGATAGATCTTCGTATTCGGCGGCTTCGCACTGCGGGCTAATTCACTTGGCCATCTGGAGAAGATCGAAAGCTACGCCCCTGGCCGTCAGGTCAAATTTGGAAGCCTAAACTTCACGACCGATATCCACGGGGACTTGATCTCCGACGGACTCGAGCCACTGCCAGGCGTGCCGCACTGTCGCGATGGGCATGATTTAGCTCTGCCGCCGGACAGTACCTTGGTGGCTGCACGTGAATCCGCTCCGGCCCTTAGTCCGGAACCGATCGCCCAGATCGAGGATCGGTGGCTGGACACCGCCTCAGGGGCTACAACTTCCATGGCGATGGAGCCGAACAATGACCTTGTCCCCTATAAAGCCCGTGACTCCGAGGTGCTGGACTCCCTGCCGGACTCCGAACCTCCTGCGCCCCTGCCAATCGAATCCGATTGGGCGCCGATCATGGAGTTCACCGCTGCGGACATCTTTCAGCACTCGCCCTTTGGCGACATCCTAAATTCGCTAAAGCATCTCTCGTTATCTGGAGAGCCCCGGCCGGATTATGGCCAGGATGGTTGGGATGCAGACGACGAAGAAATTCAAAGCCCACCCACCTCCCACTTTGTAGCCACTATCGACGATCTAACCGACATGCTAGACTATGACTCCGAAGACATCGATGGCATGAACAACGATGCCGGAGACGATCAAGAACCAGCGCCCATAGGACACTGGAAGACCACCCCAACACATGATGTATATATGGTGGATACCCCAAAAGGAAGCGGCGATGAGGAACAATGGGGCGCGGCAAAGGATATTCCCGCCGATAAACAACCAAAGCGGCGACGCAAGCGCCGCCCTAAGCCCCGCCTCGGCAAAAACAGCATCCCTAATGACCCAACGTTAGAGCAGGGCAAACCAGTGGACGACAAACACGCAACCAAGCAACCGTCTGAACAGGACGAATCGGAATTAATCCAATCCCGGCGAAACCAACAGTCCGGACGACCTCACACCGGGCATACTACCAGAGCATAAGAACCTTCACGGAAGGCTCGTCGCCACCGCAAGAAGCTTGAAGAAGGAAAACGGAAGCTCAAAACAGCGGAAGACATACTAAGAATGAGGTGGAGCAAAGTGCTCAAAACCGCAGACAAATACGGCAATGGCCATCAATCAAAGAGCTACCCGAAGCGCAAGCTGCTGCCAGAATTTGACGAGGAAGCCATAGAGCCCCCACAGTCAAAAAACAAAGTGGCCGCCTGGCCGGATAGACGGCTAGATGATAGGCCAAAATCTACAAGCGGCGCCGCACACAAACCGACTCATGACCCTGGGAAAATAGATGGCCCAGCCAGGTCCATTTACGGGCCAAAAAAGAGGGCCCCAGGAAGCAACACAACACGTCAAGTGTTCGAAGATAGCGGTACACCCAAATACAGGGGCACCGCACACCCACTATGTTTCACCAATGAGGTGCTGGATCATGAATTCCCAGCAGGGTTTAAACCCATAAACATAGAGGCTTACGATGGAACAACAGACCCTGGAGTCTGGATAGAGGATTATATACTACACATACACATGGCTAGAGGAGATGATCTCCACGCCATAAAATATTTACCCCTCAAGCTCAAAGGGCCAGCCCGTCATTGGCTCAAAAGCCTCCCAGAAAACACTGTTGGAAGTTGGGAAGAGCTTGAGGATGCGTTTAGAGCAAATTTTCAAGGGACTTATGTCCGCCCTCCGGATGCAGACGATCTAAGTCATATAACTCAACAGCCCGGAGAGTCAGCGCGCAAATTCTGGAACAGGTTCCTTACTAAAAAGAACCAAATAGTCGACTGTCCGGACGCCGAAGCTTTAGTAGCTTGTAAACACAACGTCCGAGACGAATGGCTCGCCAGACACCTCGGCCAAGAGAAGCCGAGGACAATGTCCGCGCTAACAAGCCTCATGACCCGCTGTTGCGCAGGGGAAGATAGCTGGCTAGCAAGATGCAGCACCAGCGACCCGAGTACATCCGAGATTAGAGATGGAAAAGGAAAATCATGGCGCAGAAAGGATCAGCGCCGGAATAAAGAGAAAAGCCCAAAGAATACGGCGGTCAACACCGGATTCAAAAGCTCGCGGCCAAACAACAAAACACTGCCTCTTAAGGATAACAGTGATGAGCTATCCAACTTAAACAAAATTTTGGATCGGATATGTCAAATCCACAGTACCCCCGGAAGGCCTGCAAACCACACCCACCGAGATTGTTGGGTTTTCAAACAGTCCGGCAGACTAAACGCCGAACACAAGGGGCTCGACACATCAAGCGAAGACGATGATAAACCCCACCAGCAGAGCACCGGAAAACAAAAGGCTCTCCCACAAGAAGTCAAAGAAGTAAACTCACTTCATGTGATAATATGGAAAAACAATGCGACACCCGCTGAGACGGGTCTCGCATGGTCCACCCCAGCGGAACCTCGAGATTGGATGTCAAAACCAATCACTTTTGACCACCTGGACTATTCCAGAAGAGTTCGGAATGCAGGATGGACTGCTCTGATATTGGATCCTACAATCGACGGACTACAATTTACACAAGTCCTGATGGACGGAGGCAGCGATTTAAACCTGCTATATCCAAACACAATCCGCAAGTTGGGGATAGACCTTACTAAAATTCGACATAGCCGCACTTCCTTTAAAGGAGTGACGCCAGACACTTACGCCAAGTGCACAGGCTCCTTAGTACTAGAAGTCATGTTCGGGTCACCGAAAAACTTCCGACGCGAAAAACTAATCTTTCATGTCGTCCCATTCAAAAGTAGCTATCAAGCACTATTGGGACGTGAAGCTTTTGTCCGCTTCAACGCCATACCACATTACGCATCTCTTACACTTAAAATGCCTGGTCCACGTGGCATCATTTCATTACGAGGGTCACTTAAAGACCCCGGACACGGCTAGACGAGTCCGGCATAAATAAGCTAGGGGCTCCCCAGCCGCACACCCCTTCACAAGGGGCTGTGCGTACAAGCAGCAATGAGTTAATATAGACTCCGCTTTACTTATTTATTAATATTTTTCATATACCTTTTTCGCATGATTTCCTTTCAAGCTAAGTTCCTCTCTTTTTACAGATGAACAACGTGCACTCCCGTCCAGGATAACGGCACAACGGAGACACAGGCGCAGACGTGCAGTAGGGACCCGTCGCAAGGATTCTTTTCAGATTAAGACCCTGCGTAAACCTTTTTTACTGTCTCTTGTTGCTATAATCCCCTAGTTTTTCATTATAACCGGAGTGGAGCCTGACGTTTTGGCATCGGCCGCGTCAGAGGACCATGCCCGTACCTGGACAATAGGGGCTTAGGGCATTGTTCTGCCCATCATCATAAAGACCGAACACCTCAGGGAGTGTTCGGCGTCTCGAGTTAGGCCTTATATGCATCAGCTTCGAATCATGTCTTTGGTCAAATGTTGGGTTTTCCCGGCTCCTGTGTTTTGCTGCCTTACGTTCCGTATCATCGGCTAACGCGGCACCAGGAGAACTACTGCGATTGTGCCCCAGTTCGGCTGGGTGAGCACCTCAGTAGAGAAAGCCGAAAACTGACTGTGATGATACAGCGAGAGACTAGTCGACCACTCGACCGACCATCGGAATGTTTAGAATTCCTCCGCTTTGACGAAGGACCGTTTCCCGGTCAGGCACACACGCGCCCTGAGTTCGGAGAGCGCGGTGCCCCCAGGGGCTATATCGTAGCCCCACCCTCGAACTCCAATGGCTAAGTGAAAGTGTTAAAGCATCATAGTCCGGTTGCCTTGTTTTCTACGCTACCACCTCCTCAACAGGACCGAGACGTCGGATTAAGTGTGACAATGCGCTATTTTTGCGAACACCCCCGCACCTTGTGCGTGGGGGCTGAAGCCGAAGACTGCCATCTTTCAGGTTATACACACGTATACATAAACGGCCGCATAGGAGATATTTCAATACTTGGAACGCACAAGTATAAAAAGCGATTACATCATAACCATTGTTTTACAAAATACAACGTTCATTTGAACGTGACATTTTTCGAGCATTGCGACTCTATTACACGAGCACCACGCATAACTTCCCCAAAATAGTGCTCGGCGGGTAACCGGCTTTCATCCGAACCCTGGGTTGCTACAGCGGTGGCATCCATCTCTGTCCAATGTGTCTTCACACGGGCAAGGGCCATCCACGCACCCTCTATGAAGGCCGACCGCTTCATCTCCTCGATATGCGGCACCGCCCCAAGAAATTGCTGCAATAAGCCAAAATAGCTCGTCGCCTTGGGCCTCTCTGGCCAGACATGAGCCACGATATCCGTCATGGCAAGTCTGGACAACCTGTTCAGCTCAGCCCATTCGTCCAACCGATCGGTCAGCAAAAGTGAACGATCCGGACTATGGAATTGAGACCAAAACAGCTCTTCCGTCTTGTGATCCTTTTGACTCCGGAAGTGCACAACGGCATCCGCCGCACTTGCCGCTAAGTCCATATATGGATCCTCCGGACCCCACAACTGGCCAAGCTGGGCATAATTTGGATCCGTAAACCTGCGGCGCAACAAAAAAGGCTTGCCAGCCACAATGTCTCCGGCTTGACGCAGCTCCTCCTTCATAGCCCGCATTGCAGAACGGGCATCCTTGGCTTTGGCGGTGGCCTTCCCCAGGTCTTCTCGCTCTGATAGGCGCTCCTTTTCAAGAGCCGTATTACGGTCGGTAGCATCCTTCAACTTATGGCCAATTCGGCCATCTCTTCCCTGCTTCGGCAGTGTGCAGCCCTTTCGGCTTCTAACACCTCGGCCGCCCTCGAGGCAGCTGCATCACTCCTTCTGGCTTGCTCCTTGGCTTGAGCAAGTTCTGCCCGAAGTCTCTCCATAGCAGCAGCACCATCTGCGTCAAGCATAAATATTGTAAGAGGTGGGCTTTGGCTCCCTTAATAGGTGACTGCGGAGAAACAATTTACCTTGCGACTCGTCAAGTCGCTTGTTGACTAGCGCGATGTCGGCATCCGCTACATCGAGTTGCCGCATTAATTCGGCAACTCCATCAGTCCGGCTAGCCCCCGGACTATCTGCCACCTGCATAGGAAAGGCGACACTCAATACCTGCGATTTTGATCCTCGGCACGCTGTCGCTTTCGACAACCTACCGAGTCTCAGGGGCTACTATCTATACAGGGCGCACTTTTATGTGCAAAACTGTCAAAAAGGCGCGTCATTTTTATGTACCTCAAACCCCGCCAGCAAACTCCTGACGGCATTATGTAATCCGCTTTCGGCGGACGAAATCCTTCCAATCACCATGCTCATAAATGCACGGTGATCTTCTGAGACGGACACCCTCTCAAGCAGATCCTTCAGCTCCCCCGGCCGAATACTAGTCGGCGCCGAACTCTTCGGCTCTGCCGGACTCGGGGATACCCTCCGTGACGACACTTCAGGCTCGTCCGCCCTATCTGACGGCGCAGCAGACGGATGCGTTTCGCTCTCCATCATCTCCGGACGAAGATCCCCCGAAGACGAGCTCATCTGAGAAGGTTGCAGATCCGAACTACAAGGTAAAAATTTTGGTTACCCTCAGAAGCACAAATAGGGATGTTTCTCATTAATGACTTCCCCTTTTCCTACTCACGGCTCGTTGGAGGGCTGATTCTTTAGAGAAGATTGTACGGCCGGGGTCTCCCCGGACGCAGGACCCTCTGGTGAAGATTTCTTCCCCCGCTTAGAGGCTTTGGCCTTCGGGTCTTCGGAGGCGGTTCTCTTCTCCCCCTGGAGGGAGGGATTCTCGATCCCCCCTTCTTCAAGTGCCCCCTTGGGCAAGGCGGTAGCTCCTCTATTTTCCCCTTCGCCTCCTTCTGAAGGCGCAACCTCCAACATTCCGACCAGCACGGGCTCCGGTGCGGTCTCTAGGAGGGGGCCCGGACACCTTATCAACTTTGCTTGCGCTATCCACTCCTGTTGGAGGATAACGGGTTAAAAAGCGAATTATAAAAAGCAAACAAACGGTACGTCCGAGCACTGAGCTACTTACTCGAGTATCCGGGCGATTGCAGCTTAGGCCGGCATCCTCGGTCAATTCCGGACACACCGCCTGTAATCCGAAGAACAACTTGTACATCTCCACGGGTGTCATACCCATGAAGTGTTGGAGAATCCTTGGTCCCTCCGTATTGAACTCCCATAGCCGGAGAGGACGGCGTTTGCAGGGCAGGAGACGCCTAATTAGCATAACCTTCATCACCACGACCAGATCGATCTCCTTCGCCTGGAGGTCTCGAATCCGGACCTGCAGTAGGGGCACGTCTTTTGACGGCCCCCAATTGAGCCCTTGGTTGACCCACGACATCAACCGTCGTGGAGGTCCTGAGCGGAATAAGGGCGGCGACTTCTGCCTGCTGCCCTTCGGAGCGGTGATATAGAACCACTCCCGTTGCCACAAGCTGAGCTCCTCTTGGAAGGAGCCCTCGGGCCACGGGGCATCGGCCCTCCTGCTTATGGCCGCCCCGCCGCACTCTGCTTGACGCCCCCCGATTATCTTCGGCTCCACATTGAAGGTTTTTAGCAAGAGGCCGAAGTGGGGGGTAACGTGGAGAAAGGCTTCGCAGATGACAATAAATGTGGAAATATGGAGGATGGACTCCGGAGCCAAGTCGTGGAAATCCAGCCCGTAGTAGAACATGAGCCATCTCACGAAAGGATCCGTTGGGAAGCCTAAGCCCCGACGGAGGTGGGAAATAAAGACGATGTACCCCCCGGGCTCGGGGGTGGGGATGGCCTGCCCTTTGGCGGGAAGCCTTTGCGAAACCTCGTAAGACAGGTACTTGGCCTCACGCAGCTTTAGCACGTCCTCCTCTGTGACGGAGGAGGGCATCCACCGGCCCTGAAGGTCAGAGCCAGACATTGTTGAAGGTCCGAAGCGCTCGAATCTGGGGCTCTGAGTGTTTGGAACTTGGATCAAGGAGAGGATTTGATGGAAGATTGAAGAGAAGAAACGAGCCTTGGTCCTATTATAAAGAGGGGGAATACCAAGAGCCGTCTCCGTGACCGTTCGGGATTCGCCTTTGATAGAGGAGGCGTGGCGACGGGCGCGGTTGGGTTACCCACGCCCGTATTGATGAGAATCCCGGAATAAGGGGAACACGATCTCTGCTTCGACAAGACGTGCCAAGAAAACCGCTTCGCTAAACGCGCTGAGGTGGTATAATAAAAAACGATTCAAATGAAGTCTTGGTAGTGGCATGACGTCGTGCCGCAAAATACGTCAGCAGATTGGACTTGTGTATATTTTATTCTCTCTATGGTGGAAAGTGGAATTTATTTTGCAGAGCCGGACACTATCCTAGTGTTCACAATCTTCTATGGATTATTTGGAGGAGGAACCCGCCTTGCAATGCCAAACATTATGCGCGCCGGAATCATCGTCATTGAAGCCAGGTTCAGGGGCTACTGAGGGAGTCCTGGACTAGGGGGTGTCCGGACAGCCGGACTATCATCGTCCGCCGGACTCCAAGACTATGAAGATACAAGATTGAAGACTCCGTCCCGTGTCCGGATGGGACTTTCCTTGGCGTGGAAGGCAAGCTTGGAGATACGGATATGTAGATCTCCTACCATTGTAACCGACTCTGTGTAACCCTAGCCCTCTCCGGTGTCTATATAAACCGGAGGGCTTTAGTCCGTAGGACATAACCTCCATTACAACAATCATACCATAGGCTAGCTTTTAGGGTTTAGCCTCCTTGATCTCGTGGTAGATCCACTCTTGTACTACCCATATCATCAATATTAATCAAGCAGGACGTAGGGTTTTACCTCCATCAAGAGGGCCCGAACCTGGGTAAAACATCGTGTCCCTTGTCTCCTGTTACCATCCGCCTAGACGCAAAGTTCGGGACCCCCAACCCGAGATCCGCCGGTTTTGACACCGACAACAGCCAAAGGAGAACTACTGCGATTGTGCCCTGGTTATTCCGGATGAGCACCTCAGTAGAAAAAGCCGAAAACTGATTGTCATGATATAGCGAGAGACTGGTCAACCACTCGAGGACTCATCGGAATCTTTAGGATTCCTCCGCATTAACGAAAGGCCGTTTCCCGGTCATGTACACACGTGCCTGTATCCAGATGCACGTGAAGGTACTAGGGGCTACATAGTAGCCCCACCGTCAAACTCTTATGTCTAAGTGAAGTGTTAAAGCTATATAGTCTGGTTGCCTAGTTCGACATGCCGATCACCTCCTCAATGGACCAAGACGTTGGATCAAGTGTGATTACGCATATTTTTGTGAACACCCCCGCATTATATGCGTGGGGGATAAAGCCAACGACTGCTAACTTTCAGATTATATATATACATCAAACGGCCGCACAGGAGGCACAATAACACTTTCGGGCAAAAGTATAAACATAGCCTCCATAATTAAAATAGAATTGTTTTTAAAATTGAACAACTTGTCACTCGAACATGACACTCTTCGAGCACTAAGCCTCTACTAGACGAGCACCTTCTGTTACCTGCTCCAAGTAGTGCTCGGCCGAATCCTGGCTTCCCGCCGGATTCTGGGTTGCAATGATGGTGGCCTCCATATCTGCCCAATATGTTTTAACACGGGCAAGAGCCATCCGCGCACCCTCTATGCACACCGACCTCTTCATGGCATCGATTCGTGATACGACGCCAAGGAATTGTTGCACTAAACCCAAATAACTATCCGGCTTCGGACCCTTCGGCCATAAATGGTCTATTACAGACCTCATTGCAAGACCGGATGTCACGACCGGTTTTCCAATAAAAATATTTATTGAGAAACCAATCGTTTGAGTCCAGTATGAGAGAAATCCTCCTCACTGGTAGACAAAATCTTGATACAATAAGCCAGTAGCATAAAATATATTACAGGGTCGAACTACGGTTGCTCAACCAAATTATTACAAGCACGCCAATAATTATACATAATGGCGGACATGACACAGTGGTGTGGAGGCATACTACTGACTCGATGATAGGGTGGTGGTGGATAAACACAGCGGGGAGAGGGATACAAGACTCTAAAACTGTCATCTCATCGAGCGTTGAGGTGAGGCTCGATGAATTTATTTGGTAGCGGAAGCGGATATAATACAGTGACCAAATCCAGGGTCGCAAGAGACTGACTGGGACTCCTCTAGGCGTCAGACTCGCTATCAAATTCTTCATCCATGAGATCGCCTTCGTCAGCATCTGGCCAAATCAACAAGCCAGTGAGTACTTTGAAAGTACTCGCAAGACAGTTCAGACGTAAGATATAACAAATGCATGCATGGATGCGTCATGATTAATTCACCAATGTACATTAAAATAAATTAGCATAACGAGGTAAGTAAAAGGGAAACGGCGGTAGTCCGCCTGAAATCCCAACAAAACATAAATGAAGACCGATCGGGTGTCTGAAGCGACGCCTCGAAAGGTGAACAAATAAATATAAGGAAATGATGCCACAGTCGGGCGTCTTAGCGACACCACATAAAGGGCTTTAAAAGAAATACCACAGTCGGACGTCGGGGCGACATCACATAAAGGGCTTTAAAAGAAATGCCAAAGTCGGGCGTCTGAGCGACGCCACATAAAGGGCTTTAAAAGAAATGCCACAGTCGTGCGTCGGGGCGACATCACATAAAGGGCTTTAAAAGAAATGCCACAGTCGGGCGTCTGAGCGACGCCACATAAAGGGCTTTAAAAGAAATGCCACAGTCGGGCGTCTGAGCGACGCCACATAAAGGGCTTTTATCCACAAGTAAATATTACTCATAATAAACATTCAATTCATGAAAATAAATGGGTTAATCCATCCACAGGAGTAATCATTTAACCGGACTTAGCACTCATGCGATTCACCGGAGTCTCTGTCATCAAAACTGACATTTGGTCAGGATAAGATAATATCGAACTTGGACATGGAATAGATGATTTGGAGGAATATATGACTCTGCAGAGTTTGTACAAAATTTTTCCCACAGCCAACGGATTTCCGTAGTCACGAAGGACTAGTTCCGTTTACGGTTTTTCGGAAGAGAACACAGCTAACCAGTACACACCCATCCTACCTCTCGATGCTAGGAATCAACCTAGATATCGTCCAAGAAAAACTTTTGAGATGGGGAGATCACAATCTCGAATAGCATGGGATCAAATTTATATACGCGCGCTCTAAGGGGTGCCCCCCTCTCGGTCCCAACCGGAAACACCCATGCCCCCTGACCGGATGACTGGCTTTAATCCAGGGCCATCGACCCATCATCATGGCCTCTCCTTTTGGTGTGTACCAGGAAAGCGGTTTGCAACTTACTAAGCCATATTCCTTGCGGAAAACATGTGGTAGTACAGGGAAGGAAATGGGAGGAACTGGACCGATACGGTTTGACACTGCAGTCACATAGTCTGGCATAAGACTGGCATGCTACAACACTACCATCTTACCCATCCTCATGCCAACACATGGCCATTCATATCCACATCCATCCACTTATGGATCATCGAACTCACTTACCTCAACAAGGCAATGGAAATAACGTTCATCGGTATGCTCATCAACATGCCATGAGACTAACTAAATGCAAAACATGCCAAGACACTCATCATATCAAAAGTTCAAACATGCTTGCCTGGTTCGGAGTAGTCGGAGCCTAGCTCGGTGAAGTTTGCGGTCCCGTCACCTCCTTCGGTATCTACGGTATAAAGGAAATATACGTGCTATCGTGAATACCGTGAGGTGCACAAAATTTATACCAAATATTTTTCAAATAAATCTGATAAAAAACTAGACAAAAATCTGAAGAGGACAGAAAAAGAATCAATCAAAAATACTATTCTGTTTAAAAGTTATAAAGGTTTTTGTCCAGGGACTCATCTGTAATGAAACAGAAGGTTTCCAGGGGCTAGCTTATAAAAATAGAAAGCGCTTCGGTAGCGACTACGCCAGCCCAGAGGGAAAGCGTATTTGGCAGAAGGCGTTTTCAGAAAGAGATTCGTTTAGACAGGATAGAGAGGCTGACAGGCGGGTCCCGCCCGTCAGGTTTGAATGTTCAAACGGGGCGGCAGAGCTCGCCGGTGCCCGAGAGCCGCGGTGGTCGCCGGTGGTGATCCACGGCGAGGCAGGGGGATCGGAGGGTACCTCCGTGTTCAGGGCGCCATTCCGCGTCGGTTGGTGGTGGTGGTGGTCGCCGGCGGGTACCACGTCGACGGCGAGCTTTGCTCCAGCGGACGGCGGTTCGGGTGGTCGTGGGACTCGTCGGAGAGAGCTGCGAAGGACAAATTGATGCTGGCGTTAGCTTACTGGGTGCTAGAGGGAGTAACTGCCGGGGTTTGGGCGCCGGAGACGGCCTCACCAGAGCGAATCGTGGTGGAGGCCGAGGCGGATCGGGGCGGCCGGACTTGGGGGAGGAGACCTCCTCGAGGTCCTCCGGGTGGCTTGGCAGAGCTTTGGTGAGGTGTAGAGGTGGTGCGTGCTCGAGGGTGAGCTCGGGGGCCCTTTTTATAGGCGGCCCGAGGCGGTCGCCATGAACGGGGATCTCCGGTGAAGATTACGGCGGCGCAGGGCTTGGTCAGGGGTAATTAGGACGTTGGGCGTCATCGTGGAGGTCCACGGTTCCGTTTAGGTGCTAATCGAGCTGGGGTTTGGTGCTTTGGGGTGAGTTCGACAGAACGGGGCGGCGCGGGCCCGTCGGCGGCAGGGAGCACATCCCGTGCTTGCCGGGCCACGGTGACGGTGCCACGGGCGTGCGCTGGCATGCATGAGGCCACGCGGAGAGCGGAGAAGCGTTGGGCGGCGCCGAACGGTGTTGAGCCGCCGTTCTTGTTCCCTGTCGGCTGTAACGGGGTTTCGGCCGCCGCAATACACGCCGGCGCGGGTGGCCAGGGGCGCCACCGACGCCGGGAAGACGCCAAGCGCGCGTGCGTGGGTGCTGGCCAGGGGGAAGAAGCCGCGTGCAACGCGCCAAGCGCACTGTCAACGCGTGAGTGAAGCTGACGGATGAAAGACGACACTGAAGTCTGAATTTTCTGAATTTGCAAAGGAACAGTGCAGCTCAGGTGTTCAACAGAATGTTTTAGGCATCTGGGGATTTTTCCTTGAGCTGATTTTTGGTGGAGCGGCTACTCATTGCTCAAGAAGGCTGCCTGAATTTTTGTGGAATTTTTGGAGGAGTGTAGATATGAATTTCACCAAATTTGGCAAATCTGGTCCAAACTTGTAGAGACTGAAATTTGAAAAATTTGAAAAGAGGAGGAGTGGATCAAGATGGTTCTGGGTTGTGGGTTCAAAGGACTATCCAGGAGAGTTGGTTTGAGGTCAAAACTCAAATGAAAAAGGGTACTTGCTTTGAAAATCTCTCAGGCTCCAAATAATTTTCAGAAATGATTTGAGGGGAAAAATAATTAGAATAAAATCCAAAACTTGCTTGGATGAGTTGGGACAGAGAACTTAGGTTGATTTCAAGGAGGAGGGGAGGTTTTGGAGGGGTTTTACCACATGGGAAAAATACAAAGTCATGGGTGGTTTCTAAGATATGAAAATCCAAATTTTCATAGAGTTTCTTTTTAAAAGAAAAAGATTAAACTCCCAAAATAATTTGAGAGGGAACCAACAGAGGAGAAGTTTCAAAAGATCAAACACCATAGTCTGAAGAAAAAATAAAATCCTTGCCAAAGAAAAGAAAGCTTTTAAGAGGAAGGTTTTCTGGAAAATTTTAAATGGCCTCTTTTCAAAAACCACAAAGTTTTTGCTGAAAACCAAAGTAAAAATTTTGGAGTGTCACAACACCTACCCCCTTAGGAAAAATCTCGTCCCCGAGATTTCAACTGTTCCTCAAATAAGTGTGGATGCTCTGTCCGAAGAAAATCCTCTCTTTCCCAGGTTGCTTCACTTTCGTTGTGATTGCTCCACTGAACTCTGAAAAACTTGATGGTCTTTTGTCGGGTTCTCCTTTCAGACTCCTCTAATATTTTTACTGGGCGTTGCCGATAAGTGAGGTCTGGCTGCACGTCAATGTTCTTATGGAATACTTGTTTCTCTGGTTTGCTTACGCACTTCCTTAATTGAGAGACGTGGAACACGTCGTGAATGTCGGACAAATCTTCGGGTAAGTCTAGCTAGTAGGCTACAGTGCCTCTTCGTGCCACTATGCAGAATGGTCCAATGAATCTTGGTGCTAACTTTCCTTTAATCTTAAACCGTTGCAGTCCCTTCATAGGTGATACTCGTAGGTACACAAATTCACCGGGTTCAAAATTGACCCCACGATGTTTCTGATCGTAATAACTCTTCTGTCGGCTTTGAGCAGTCTTGAGTCGGTCCCTGATTAGCTTGACTTTTTCCTCGGCTTCTTTGAGCACGTCTGGGCCGAAGATACGGCTGTCTCCGGTCTCGGACCAATTTAGCGGGGTACGACATCTCCATCCGTATAGGGCTTCAAAAGGTGCCATTTGCAGGCTGGCCTAGTAACTGTTGTTGTATGCGAACTCGGCATATGGCAGGCTTTCTTCCCAACTGGTTCCATAGGTGAGGACACATGCTCTCAGCATGTCTTCTAAAATTCGGTTTACGCGTTCAGTCTGTCCATCAGTCTGTGGATGGTAGGCTGTGCTGAAGGCCAATTGAGTTCCCAGAGCCTGTTGTAAATGATCCCAGAATCTCGAGACAAACTGAGTGCCTCTGTCGGATATTATAGTCTTCGGGACTCCATGCAGACAAACTATACGGGAGAGATAAATCCTGGCAAGCTTCTGAGTGTTGTAGGTTGTCTTCACTGGAATGAAATGTGCCACCTTGGTTAATCTATCGGTGATGACCCATATGGCATCATACCCGTGTCGTGACCGAGGTAGTCCGACAATAAAATCCATCCCTATTTCATCCCATTTCCACTCAGGTATTTTGTTTGGTTGCAGTAGTCCGGCTGGTTTTTGATGCTCAACTTTTATGCGTTGACAAGAATCGCAACATGCAACGAATGTGGCTATGTCCCTCTTCATACCGTGCCACCAAAATCTTTCCTGAATATCCTTATACATTTTGGTTCCTCCAGGGTGGATTGAATATGGAGTGGTGTGTGCTTCAGCTAGGATTTGCTGCCTGAGGTCCTCTATGTTTTTCACACAGAGTCTGTCCCTGTACCGTAATATTCCATCATCGCCTATGACAAATTCCGAGGCCTTGCCCATACTCACCTTTCTTTTAATTCCTTCAATGCTGGGGTGACCAGGCTGAGCTTCTTTAATTCTCTCCACAAGGTCGGGCTTTATTTCCAAGTTTGATATGGTGCCTTCCGTGATCATTAACAAGTTGAGTTTGGCAAATTCTTGTTGGAATTCAGGTCTCAAACTTTGCAGATTGTTTTCGTCGGAGCTGGGGTTTCGACTAAGAGCATCGGCCACTACATTTGCTTTCCCTGGATGATAGTGGATACCAACATCATAATCCTTTACCAATTCCAACCAGCGTCGTTGCCGTAAGTTTAGTTCTGGCTGTGTGAAAATATATTTGAGACTTTTATGGTCCGTGTATATTTCACATCGATTCCCAAGTAAGCAATGCCTCCATTCCTTAAGTGCATGAATGACTGCTGCCATTTCTAAGTCATGAGTGGGATAATTTTCCTCATGCTTGCGGAGTTGTCGTGAAGCGTATGCGACAACCTTGCCTTCCTGCATCAACACGCACCCGAGACCTTTTCGGGATGCGTCACAATACACCACAAAGTTTTTGTGTATGCCTGGCACAATTAATACCGGTGCTGTGGTTAATTTCCGTTTTAACTCTTGGAAACCTTTTTCGCAGGCTTCTGTCCATTCAAACTTCTTGTCCTTCTTGAGCAACTGCGTCATTGGCTTGGCTAGAGTGGAGAATCCTTCAATAAATCTGCGGTAATATCCTACCATTCCCAAGAAACTTCGTATGTCCGTTATGCTGGCTGGTGCCTTCCAGTCAAGTATGGCCCTAAATTTCTCCGGGTCCACTGCGATACCGTCTTGGGTCAGCACGTGACCTAGAAAGCCTACTTGTCTTAGCCAAAATTCGCACTTGCTGAACTTGGCATACAATTGATGCTTTCTGAGTTCTCCTAGCACAATCCTGAGATGTTCTGCGTGCTCTTCTGGTGTTTTGGAGTATATCAGAATATCATCGATAAATACCACAACGAACTTGTCCATAAACTTCATAAATACTTTGTTCATGAGGTGAACAAAATATGCGGGGGCGTTTGTTAATCCAAAAGGCATAACTGTGAACTCATATAGTCCATATTTGGAGGTGAAGGCTGTTTTGGGGATATCTTCTGTTCGCACTTTTAATTGATGGTATCCTGACCTTAAGTCAATCTTTGAGAATACCTTGGCCTGAGCGAGCTGATCAAATAAATCATTTATCCTTGGCATCGGGTATTTGTTCTTGACTGTGACCATGTTAAGTGCTCGGTAGTCTATGCACAATCTTAGTGTTCCATCCTTCTTTTTGGCAAATAAAATTGGTGATCCCCAAGGTGAGGAGCTGGCTCGAATGTATCCCTTGTCCAGTAATTCCTTTATTTGTTTCTTCAACTCGATCAACTCGGATGGTGCCATTCTGTATGGTTTCTTGTATATGGGGGTGGTTCCTGGTGCTAGCTCAATGCTGAATTCTATTTCTCGGTCTGGTGGCATGCCTGGTAGTTCTTCGGGAAATACGTCTGGAAATTCACATACTACTGGAACCTTGCTTAACTCAGAAATGTCCACTTTATTTAATCTCGGCTGCCGGGGTATTTTTCTTTCCTTGGCTGATACTTTTATTGTCTTCCCGTGGTGGTGCGTGAGAATTACGGTCCGGTTGAAACAGTCAATAAAACCTTTGTTGGTGGTTAACCAGTCCATCCCTAGGATGACATCCAGTCCTTTATTTTCCAACACAATAAGATTGGCGTAAAATTTCAATCCTTCGAACTCAATGACCACATTCTGACAGTAACTCTGAGTAACTTGCTGAATCCCAGGGGACTTGATGATCATGGATTTTTCCAAGGGATACATCGAAAAATTATTTTGCAAAGCAAAACTTTTCGAAATGAATGAGTGAGAAGCTCCAGAATCAAACAAAACCGTTGCAGGTATTGTGTTGACAGGAAACGTACCGAGTACGATATCCGAAGCATTTTGTGCTTCTTCTTTGGTCACGTGGTTTAGATGACCCTTCCCGTGGTTGTTGTTGGGGTTGAAATTATTGCGCTTGGGCGCTAAATTACTGCCACCGTTGTTTGGCTTCGGGGTCGAGTTCCTTGGCTTGGGGCACTGTTTGGCGTAGTGCCCTTCTTCTCCACAAGCGTAGCAAGTAACGCCTGGGCGATATGTGAACTCTTTGTCCCTTGCATGGAAATTCTTGGTTGGGCGAGAGATGTTTGTGGTAGGTTTGTGTGTCCCACCTTTCTGAAAATCTGTCCTGCTTCGGTGGTTGCGTGCAAGAGTAGTCTGGTCTCTTTTTCGCTTGCGTAAATCCTCCAAGCTACGTCTCTCATTTTCCAGAGTAATGGCTTTGTCCACTAGTGTTTTAAAATCTGGAAAAGTGTGCACTACCAGTTGGCATTTAAGCGCGGGCGCCAGACCGTCAAGGAATTTCTCCATCTTCTTGCTTTCAGTCATACGTTCTTCATTGGCGTAGCGAGACAATAGAGTAAATTGACCGTTGTATTCTGACACTATCATGTTCCTTTGTTTGAGGTCATCGAACTCTCTCTTCTTAATTTTCATAATACTCTTGGGAATGTGTGCACCACGGAAACCTTCCTTGAAATCATCCCAGGTTATATCATTCTCGTTGGGGTGCATGTGCAGAAAATTCTCCCACCATGATGCAGCTGCTCCTGTGAGATAGTGCGGAGCATATAGTACTTTCTCGAGATCTGAACATTTTGCAATAATTAATTTTCTCTCCATATCTCGAAGCCAATTCTCGGCTTCAAGAGGCTTGTCAGTATGAGAAAATGTTTGGGGACGTGTCTTCTGTAGCTCAGATAACTTGGAATGCTGCTGATACTGCCCATGGTGATTTCCCATGTTGATGACTTGGTTCATCATTTCCCGATGTTGTTGCTGACTCTGCTCATAAAGGCGGCACATTTGTGAAAGTGCTGATTCACTGCCCTGTTGGCTTGACTGTCCCTGAGTGAACTCGTTGCTGGGTTGCGTATCAAAATTTTCCTCTGGTGGAGTTGGCATGGAGCGAGTCCAAGGACAAGACATTTTTCACTCTGGGGATATATTTTGTAAAACCCATAAGAAAAGCGGAAAGAGTCGTAAAAACAATTCCATAAATGCATAAAGCTGGCAAATAAAATTAAATAACCAAGCTTACTTAAGAAAAACAAATCGACTTGCGCACGGAGAAGGACTGCTCATTACATATCTTACACGCGACGGTAATTTTACAATACATCACTCAGGATATGCGTACATAATCCTGACATGTTATTTAGGCTAGTGCACTTCTCCAGATCCTACATGATGCGCAAACAGGCTACTTCTCACAACCTATGTACATATAAACATATCATACAAAGCGGTACATTACATGGCGGCTAAGCGTACTCAGGCGGAGATGTTGACGACCTCCTTTGCCCTGCCGAGGGTGAGGCGTAGCAAGGCTGGGGACTCGACTTCCTCCTCGCTAATAGGCTCCATACGTGTAGTGTTGCGCAGAGAGGACGGAGCGGGTGCCAGGGGCGGAACAACACGAATAGGAGTGGGCGCGAAGGGTGGTGCAGTGCGCGCTGGAGTGGGCGCAATAACTTGGTTGAATTCTTCGGTAGAAGGTAGGCGACGAGTAGGTGCATAAGATGCTGAGGACGCGACAAAAGTCTGTGGCGGTGCGGTGGGTAGGAGCTCCCTCCTGTTGGCAGCACAGCCATGAACTGAGTCCATGCGGGCAGCCACGAAGTCGTCCACCAGGTTGTCGAAGGCTGCCTCCAGGGCCCGGAGATACTCAATAAGCATCTCAAAAGCCTCGTCTCGTTCTCCTCTGGGGCAGGAGAATGCGTAGTGACAGGTGTAAGGCACATGGCATGGAAGATAACGGTAACGACGAGTCTTCATCACGGGGAGAACATCCCTGAGACGAGCTATCGCCTCGCGGGCTGCATCTGCATAGCATGCCTCTCCGTAGGCATGGCTCTTCCCAAGAACCGGAAGCGGCGTAACTCACCACGCCCTCCCTTGAACTGCATCGCGGCCTGGTGCATGGTCAGACTGTCGTTGACTCGGTGCTGGTAGAGTGTGAAGACGGGGCGCACAGATGGCCCCATCGCGACCTGAACGATGAAGGAAAGAAGCTTGACGAACCCATCGGGCACGTTGGCGAAGGTCTGAGACTCGCAGCTGTTGTCGGCCATCTACAAAAGTAGGCAAAAATTCTACATGGTCAGATCATTAATTTATGCTGACTGTCAGAAATGTCTACAATTGCAGAAAAATATAGAATGGCTCTATTATGCTAATAACCAATTAGCGGTCGCACCTAGTGGCTTCCTACAGTCAGCCTGGCTCTGGTACCAAGCTTGTCACGACCGGTTTTCCAATAAAAATATTTATTGAGAAACCAATCTTTTGAGTCCAGTATGAGAGAAATCCTCCTCACTGGTAGACAAAATCTTGATACCATAAGCCAGTAGCATAAAATATATTACAGGGTCGAACTACGGTTGCTCAACCAAATTATTACAAGCACGCCAATAATTATACATAATGGCGGACATGACACAGTGGTGTGGAGACATACTACTGACTCGATGATAGGGTGGTGGTGGATAAACACAGCGGGGAGAGGGATACAAGACTCTAAAACTGTCATCTCATTGAGCGTCGAGGTGAGGCTCGATGAATTTATTTGGTAGCGGAAGCGGATATAATACAGTGACCAAATCCAGGGTCGCACGAGACTGACTGGGACTCCTCTAGGTGTCGGACTCGCTATCAAATTCTTCATCCATGAGATCGCCTTCGTCAGCATCTGGCCAAATCAACAAGCCAGTGAGTACTTTGAAAGTACTCGCAAGACAGTTCGGACATAAGATATAACAAATGCATGCATGGATGCGTCATGATTAATTCACCAATGTACATTAAAATAAATTAGCATAACGAGGTAAGTAAAAGGGAAACGGCGGTAGTCCGCCTGAAATCCCAACAATACATAAATGAAGACCGATCGGGTGTCTGAAGCGACGCCTCGAAAGGTGAACAAATAAATATAAGGAAATGATGCCACAGTCGGGTGTCTTAGCGACACCACATAAACGGCTTTAAAAGAAATACCACAGTCGGACGTCGGGGCGACATCACATAAAGGGCTTTAAAAGAAATGCCACAGTCGGGCGTCTGAGCGACGCCACATAAAGGGCTTTAAAAGAAATGCCACAGTCGGGCGTCGAGGCGACATCACATAAAGGGCTTTAAAAGAAATGCCATAGTCGGGCGTCTGAGCGAAGCCACATAAAGGGCTTTAAAAGAAATGCCACAGTCGGGCGTCTGAGCGACGCCACATAAAGGGCTTTAAAAGAAATGCCACAGTCGGGCGTCTGAGCGACGCCACATAAAGGGCTTTAAAAGAAATGCCACAGTCGGGCGTCTGAGCGACGCCACATAAAGGGCTTTTATCCACAAGTAAATATTACTCATAATAAACATTCAATTCATGAAAATAAATGGGTTAATCCATCCACAGGAGTAATCATTTAACCGGACTTAGCACTCATGCGATTCACCGGAGTCTCTGTCATCAAAACTGACATTTGGTCAGGATAAGATAATATCGAACTTGGACATGGAATAGATGATTTGGAGGAATATATGACTCTGCAGAGTTTGTACAAATTTTTTCCCACAGCCAACAGATTTCCGTAGTCACGAAGGACTAGTTCCGTTTACGGTTTTTCGGAAGAGAACACAGCTAACCAGTACACACCCATCCTACCTCTCGATGCTAGGAATCACCCTAGACATCGTCCAAGAAAAACTTTTGAGACGGGGAGATCACAATCTTGAATAGCATGGGATCAAATTTATATACGCGCGCTCTAAAGGGTGCCCCCCTCTCGGTCCCAACCGGAAACACCCATGCCCCCTGACCGGATGACTGGCTTTAATCCAGGGCCATGGAACCATCATCACGGTCTCTCCTTTTGGTGTGTACCAGGAAAGCGGTTTGCAACTTACTAAGCCATATTCCTTGCGGAAAACATGTGGTAGTACAGGGAAGGAAATGGGAGGAACTGGACCGATACGGTTTGACACTGCAGTCACATAGTCTGGCATAAGACTGGCATGCTACAACACTGCCATCTTACCCATCCTCATGCCAACACATGGCCATTCATATCCACATCCATCCACTTATGGATCATCGAACTCACTTACCTCAACAAGGCAATGGAAATAACGTTCATCGGTATGCTCATCAACATGCCATGAGACTAACTAAATGCAAAACATGCCAAGACACTCATCATATCAAAAGTTCAAACATGCTTGCCTGGTTCGGAGTAGTCGGAGCCTAGCTCGGTGAAGTTTGCGGTCCCGTCACCTCCTTCGGTATCTATGGTATAAAGGAAATATACGCGCTATCGTGAATACCGTGAGGTGCACAAAATTTATACCAAATATTTTTCAAATAAATCTGATAAAAAACTAGACAAAAATCTGAAGAGGACAGAAAAAGAATCAATCAAAAATACTATTCTGTTTAAACGTTATAAAGGTTTTTGTCCAGGGATTCATCTGTAATGAAACAGAAGGTTTCCAGGGGCTAGCTTATAAAAATAGAAAGCGCTTCGGTAGCGACTACGCCAGCCCAGAGGGAAAGCGTATTTGGCAGAAGGCATTTTTAGAAAGCGATTCGTTTAGACAGGATAGAGAGGCTGATAGGCGGGTCCCGCCCGTCAGGTTTGAATGTTCAAACGGGGCGGCAGAGTTCGCCGGTGCCCGAGAGCCGCGGTGGTCGCCGGCGGCGATCCACGGCGAGGCAGGGGGATCGGAGGGTACCTCCGTTTTCAGGGCGCCATTCCGCGTCGGTTGGTGGTGGTGGTGGTCGCCGGCGGGTACCACGTCGACGGCGAGCTTTGCTCCGGCGGACGGCGGTTCGGGTGGTCGTGGGACTCGTCGGAGAGAGCTGCGAAGGACAAATTGATGCTGGCGTTAGCTTACTGGGTGCTAGAGGGAGTAACTGACGGGGTTTGGGCGCCGGAGACGGCCTCACCGGAGCGAATCGTGGTGGAGGCCGAGGCGGATCGGGGCGGCCGGAGTTGGGGGAGGAGACCTCCTCGAGGTCCTCCGGGTGGCTTGGCAGAGCTTTGGTGAGGTGTAGAGGTGGTGCGTGCTCGAGGGTGAGCTCGGGGGCCCTTTTTATAGGCGGCCCGAGGCGGTGGCCGTGAACGGGGATCTTCCATGAAGATTACGGCGGCGCAGGGCTTGGTCGGGGGTAATTAGGACGTTGGGCGTCATCGTGGAGGTCCACGGTTCCGTTTAGGTGCTAATCGATCTGGGGTTTGGTGCTTTGGGGTGAGTTCGACAGAACGGGGCGGTGCGGGCCCGTCGGCGGCAGGGAGCACGTCCCGTGCTTGCCGGGCCACGGTGACGGTGCCACGGGCGTGCCCTGGCATGCATGAGGCCACGCGGAGAGCGGAGAAGCGTTGTGCGGCGCCGAACGGTGTTGAGCCGCCGTTCTTGTTCCCTGTCGGCTGTAACGGGGTTTCGGCCGCCGCAATACACGCCGGCGCGGGCGGCCAGGGGCGCCACCGACGCCGGGAAGACGCCAAGCGCACGTGCGGGGGTGCTGGCCAGGGGGAAGAAGCCGCGTGCAACGCGCCAAGCGCACTGTCAACGCGTGAGTGAAGCTGACAGACGAAAGACGACACTGAAGTCTGAATTTTCTGAATTTGCAAAGGAACAGTGCAGCTCAGGTGTTCGACAGAATGTTTTTGGCCTCTGGGGATTTTTCCTTGAGCTGATTTTTGGTGGAGTGGCTACTCATTGCTCAAGAAGGCTGCCTGAATTTTGGTGGAATTTTTGGAGGAGTGTAGATATGAATTTCACCAAATTTGGCAAATCTGGTCCAAACTTGTAGAGACTGAAATTTGAAAAATTTGAAAAGAGGAGGAGTGGATCAAGATGGTTCTGGGTTGTGGGTTCAAAGGACTATCCAGGAGAGTTGGTTTGAGGTCAAAACTCAAATGAAAAAGGGTACTTGCTTTGAAAATCTCTCAGGCTCCAAATAATTTTTAGAAATGATTTGAGGGGAAAAATAATTAGAATAAAATCCAAAACTTGCTTGGATGAGTTGGGACAGAGAACTTAGGTTGATTTCAAGGAGGAGGGGAGGGTTTGGAGGGGTTTTACCACATGGGCAAAATACAAAGTCATGGGTGGTTTCTAAGATATGAAAATCCAAATTTTCATAGATTTTCTTTTTAAAAGAAAAAGATTAAACTCCCAAAATAATTTGAGAGGGAACCAACAGAGGAGAAGTTTCAAAAGATCAAACACCATAGTCTGAAGAAAAAATAAAATCCTTGCCAAAGAAAAGAAAGTTTTTAAGAGGAAGGTTTTCTGGAAAATTTTAAATGGCCTCTTTTCAAAAACCACAAAGTTTTTGCTGAAAACCAAAGTAAAATTTTTGGAGTGTCACACCGGACAACCTATGGAGCTCGGCCATAGTGGCATCCTTTCACTCAATGGCAACGGGCGCGTTGGAGCACTGAATTGCAACCAGAACAACCTTTTTACTTCACTATCTTTTTTATCCTCGAAAAACTTGGTCGCATCAGCCGTACTTTTTGCTAGATCCGCATACGCGTCTGCAGCGCTCTAGCGCCGATCCAGAGGAGCGTACTTTGGATCTAAGAACTTCATCCGCAACAAATAGGGGCTTCCAGCCGCGATTTCTCCGGCCTGTTGAAGCTCCTCCCGCGCATCCCTTATTTCGGAACGCGTCTCCTTGGCCGCATCAAGGGCCTTCTTCAGGTCAGCCGACTTCTCCTGATTCTCCTTTTCAAGGAGTTCATACCGGCCTACGGCGTTTTTTAGCTCCACATCCATCTCGGCTATTTTATCTTCGCTTCGGCGATGAGCAACCTGTTTGGCTCTCAAATCTTCGCCGCCTTTAGGGAAGCCGCATTGCTAGCCCGGGCTTGTTCCATAGCTAGGGCAAGCTCCGCCCTCAGGGTCTCCAAGGCAGCAGCTCCACCTGCAGTTGAAGCATATCACATTAACATTATGCTCCTCTTAATATTTCCTATAAAAATAAGGAAAGCAGAGCACATACTTTGTGACTCGTCAAGCCGCTCATTCACAAGCATGATGTCGGCGTCGACAACTTCAATCTATCGCCTCAGTTCGGCGACTTCAGCGGTCCGGTCTGCCGCCGGACCCTTAGCCACATGTGCATGAATGAAGTGCAGTCATTACTTAAGAGTGTGATCCTCCGTTTGCCGCCTAGGGCTGGCAACCAGAGTCTCAGGGGCTACTATCTATACGGAGCACATCTAGCGTGTGTGGTACAACCAAAAAATTATGTATATGTACCTCAAAGCCTTCGAGCAGGCTCGTAAAAGATTCATTCAACCCGCTCGTGGCAGATGAAATCTTCTCAAGCACCGTGCCCATTAATGAATGGTGATCCTCTGAGAGAGCAGCTCGCTCCAGAAGGCCCGTCAGCGTGTCCGGCCGGTCATCTGACTGTGCCAGACCCTTCTTATTGCCCCCCGTGGGAGCTGAACACTCTGGGCTCAGGGTAGCCGAAGTATTAGCTTCTGGCCTCGGCAAATCTGGACTCCTCCATGAAGACACCTCGGGGTCGCCCGCCCCATGAGGCAGAGAGGCAGGTGGGGTTTCACTCTCCATCTCTGGAAGAAGATCCCCCGAAGACGAACTCTGTCGAGAAGAGCTACTAGCCGGACTTCAAAGAATGGATCCTGGTTATTGTTCTCGGAGGAGGAAGCAGCAGCTTTGTATTTACGATTAACTTGCAGCTCGGCTGAGGGCTGGCCCATTTGCAGGCATGGTGCGGTGAGGAAGCCCTCCGGGGCAGGGCCCCTTGGTGAAGTTTTCTTCCCTTGTCTAGGCACCTCCGTCTCCAAGTCTTCGGAGGCGGCCCTCTTCTTCCCGCGGGGGGAGGAGACCGTATATTCCCCTCCCCGACTATCCTCCTTCTTGGAGATAGTAATTCCCTAGTTTGGATGTGCAATGTGTGAGGCTCTGCTTCTCTGTTCTTCCATTCGTCTTTCCCCGAAGGCACTTGACTTAGCACACGACTAAGCATCCTGGCTATGGAAGGACTAGGCGAGCCTTCGGGAAGCGGTGCCGGACACCTGATTCTCTCCGCCTTGCTGAGCCAATCCTGGCCGCGGATGGTTTTCAGAATAATGTTATGATAAATATAAACGAAGTGTTTGGTTTCTGGGTTACTTACTTGGGTATCTGGGCGGTTGCAGCTCAGGCCCGCATCCTCGATGGTGTCCGGACACTTTACTTGTGGTCCGAAGAATAACTTACACATCCCTTCGAGCGTCATGCTAAAGAAGTGCTGAATAGTTCACGAACCTTCCGGGTTGAACTCCCACATCCGGAGAGGCCGACGTTTGCACGGCAAGATCCGTCGGACTAGCATTACCTGAATTACGCTGACAAGACTGATGTCCCTCTCAAGAAGCTCCCGAATGCGACTCTGCAATGTCGGTACGTCATAGGAAGGCCCCCAATCCAGTCCCACGTTGGCCCACGACACCAGTTGAGGAGGAGGGCCCGAGCGGAAGTCGGGGGCATCCACCCACTTTATGCCTCTGGGAGCCGTGACGTAGAACCACCTCCGCTGCCATAGATCGGATACTTCCAGGAAGGAGCCCTCTGGCCATGGGGCGTCGGCGTTTCTGCTTATTGCAGCGCCTCCGCACTCCGCGTGTCGCCCCTCAATCACCTTCGGCTTTACATTGAAGGTCTTGAGCCATAAGCCGAAGTGAGGGGTGATGTGGAGGAAGGCTTCGCACACGACGATAAACGACGAGATGTGAAGGATGGAGTCCGGAGCTAGATCATGAAAATCTTGCCCGTAATAGAACATGAGCCCTCTCACGAAGGGATCAAGGGTGAAACCTAAGCCACAGAGGAAGTGAGAAACAAATACGACGCTCTCGTTGGGCTTGGGAGTAGGGATGACCTGCCCTGGAGCAGCAAGCCTGTGCTTGATGTCGGCGGTCAGATATCTGACCTCCTTAAGCTTCGCAATGTCCTCCTCTGTGACAGAGGAGGCCATCCACCATCCTTGAAGGTTGGATCCGGACATGATTGAAGGTCCGGAGTGCCTAAGCTTGGGCTTCGGGTGTTGGAACTCGAGATGAGGAAAGGCGCAAGCATGGTAGGAAAGAGGGATAGGCCTCGGCCCCTCTATAAAGGGGGTGAATATCAAGCGTCCTCAGCCTAACCGCTTGGGACTTGCCTAAAAACACGGAGTCATACCAACAGGCGTAGTGGGGTTGCCCTCGCCCATATTGATAGAGGATCCCGCAATAAGGGTAACACGATCTCTGCTTCGAAAAGGCGTGCCAATAAAACCGCCTCGCAATGCATGTTGAGGCAGGCCGAGAAAAACCGATTCGTATTGAGCCAGGCCGCGGTGTAAGGGCACACCGTAAAAAACTGTCAGCAGATTAGATTTGTAAAGTGTTAGCTCTCTACGGTGGTGTGCGGAAATTATCTCACAGAGCCGGACACAATCCTTAATCTACTTTGGAGTATTTGGAGATGGAACCCGCCTTGCAATGCTGAAGACAATTTGCGCGCCGGACTCATCGTCATTGAAGCCTAGTTCAGGGGCTACTGAGGGAGTCCTGGATAAGGGGGTATCCGGACAACCGGACTATATACTTTGGCCAGACTATTGGACTGTAAAGATACAAGACTCAAGACTTCGTCCTGTGTCCGGATGGGACTCTCCTTTGCGTGGAAGACAAGCTTGGCGATCCGGATGTTAGATCTCCTTCTTTGTAACCGACTCTGTGTAACCCTAGCCTCCTCCGGTGTCTATATAAACTGGAGGGTTTAGACCATAGTGGAACAATCAGAATCATAGGCTAGCTTCTAGGGTTTAGCCTCTACGATCTCGTGGTAGATCTATTCTTGTAATACTCATATCATCAAGATCAATCAAGTAGGAAGTAGGGTATTACCTCCATCGAGAGGGCCCAAACCTGGGTAAAACATCGTGTCCCCTGCCTCCTGTTACCATTAGCCTTAGACGCACAGTTCGGGACCCCCTACCCGAGATCCGCCGGTTTTGACACCGACACTAGGTACACATTCTTCCTGCATTTGTCCAGGTATATACTTCCGGTGTCATCTAAAAAGTGCGTGCATGCATGGTATCCTTGTTTGTCTGTCCTGAAAGGTTACTGAGAGCAGGCCAATCATTGATGGTTACAAACAGCAACGCATGCAGGTTAAATTCCTGCTGTTTGTGCTCATCCTACACATGTACACTGTTTCCATTCCACAGCTGTAAAAGTTCTTCAACTAATGGCCTTAGGTACACATCAATGTCGTTACTAGGTTGCTTAGGGCGTTGGATGAGAACTGCCATCATAATGAACTTCCGCTTCATGCACAGCCAAGGAGGAAGGTTATACATACATAGAGTCACGGGTCAGGTGTTGTGATTGCTGCTCTGCTCCCAAAAGGATTAATTCCATCCACGCTTAAACCAAACCATACGTTCCTTGCCTCACCTGCAAAGTCCTCCCAGTACCTTCTCTCGATTTTTCTCAACTGCGACCCATTAGCGGGTGCTCTCAACTTCCCGTCTTTCTTACGGTCCTCTCTGTGCCATCACATCAACTTGGCATGCTCTTTGTTTCTGAATAGACATTTCAATCATGGTATTATAGGAGCATACCACATCACCTTGGCAGGAACCCTCTTCCCGGGGCGCTCGCCGTCAACATCACCAGGGTCATCTCGTCTGATCTTATACCACAATGCACCGCATACCGGGCATGCGTTCAAATGCTCGTACGCACCGCAATAGAGGATGAAGTCATTAGGGCATGCATGTATCTTCTACACCTCCAATCCTATAGGGCATACAACCTTCTTTGCTGAGTACATACTGTCGGGCAATTCGTTATCCTTTGGAGGCTTCTTCTTCAATATTTTCAATAGCTTCTCAAATCCTTTGTAAGGTACACCATTCTCTGCCTTCCACTCCAACAATTAAGTGTGATACCGAGCTTTGTGTTGCCATCTTCGCAATTGGCCTACAACCCTTTTTTGTGATCCTCTAACATGTGATCAAACTTTAGCTTCTCCTTTTCACTTTCGCACTGTCTCTTTGCATCAACAATGACCCGACAAAGATCATCATCGGGCACATTATCTGGTTCCTCTTGATCTTTAGCTTCCCCCATTGCAGCATCACCGTATTCAGGGGGCACATAGTTGTCATCATCCTCTTCTTCTTTGCTGTCTTCCATCATAACCCCTATTTCTTCGTGCTTGGTCCAAACATTATAGTGTGGCATGAAACCCTTATAAAGCAGGTGGGTGTGAAGGGTTTTTGAGTCAGAGTAAGACCTCATTTCCCACAGCTAGGGCATGGACAACACATAAAACAATTCTGCTTGTTTGCCTCAGCCACTGCGAGAAAATTATGCACGCCCTCAATGTGCTAGGAGGTGCGTTTGTTACCATACATCCATTGCCGGTTCATCTGCGTGCATTATATATAATTAAGTGTGTCAAAAATCATTACAGAACATCATGAATAGATAAGTGACCAAATTAATAGAAGTTCATCATCACATTAAAACCAAAGTACATACATAGTTCTCACTGAACAACATATAGCTCTCTAGAGCATCTAATTAAACCATACATTGAAATTATCTAAAACATTTCAATGCAACAACAAATGCGATCATAATCGCAACTAAGGTAACAATTGATCCAACGGCATAATGATGCAAAGCCTCGATATGAATGACATATTTTCTAATCTTCAAGCACATTGCATCCATCTTGATCGTGATCATCGACGACATCCGCAACATGCAACTCCAATATCATCTTCTCCTCCTCAATTTTTTTCAATTTTTTCTTCAAGTAATTGTTTTCTTCTTTAACTAAATTTAACCTCTCGACAATAGGGTCGGTTGGAATTTCCGGTTCACATACCTCCTAGATAAAAAAAATCTATGTCACGTTGGTCGGCATAATTGTCATAAACACTAAATGAAACAGATAGTTATAAAAGGTAATATATACCACATCCGAATCATAGATAGGACGAAGGCCGACAGAGGCGGATACCAAAACCATCGCACTATATAATAACAAACAATAATAAAATTAAGAAAATTACACAAGTATCTATATAAATCATACAAGTAAGAACTTTTTTCTTTTAGAAATTAGATAAGATCAAGAGGCTCCCCACGGTAGTGTCGTCGATGAGATCGGCGCGGGCGATCAACGGAGGTGAGGACGGGGACATGACAGGAGGGACCGCCAAACCTAGACAAATCTCGAGGAAAATGGAGCTTGGACAAGGAGCTTCTGAAGGAAATATGCCCTAGAGGCAATAATAAAGTTGTTATTTATATTTCCTTATATCACGATGAATGTTTATTATTCATGCTAGAATTGTATTAACTAGAAACTTAGTACATGTGTGAATACATAGACAAAACAGAGTGTCCCTAGTATGCCTCTACTTGACTAGCTCGTTAATCAAAGATGGTTAAGTTTCCTGACCATAGACATGTGTTGTCATTTGATGAATGGGATCACATCATTAGAGAATGATGTGATGGACAAGACCCATCCGTTAGCTTAGCTTTATGATTGTTTAGTTTTATTGCGATTGCTTTCTTCATGACTTGTACATATTCCTTTGACTATGAGATTATGCAACTCCCGAATACCGGAGGAACACCTTGTGTGCTATCAAACGCCACAACATAACCGGGTGACTATAAAGATGCTCTACAGGTGTCTCCGAAGGTGTTTGTTGGGTTGGCATAGATCGAGATTAGGATTTGTCACTCCGAGTATAGGAGAGGTATCTCTGGGCACTCTCGGTAATGCACATCACTATAAGCCTTGCAAGCAATGTGACTAATGAGTTAGTTATGGGATGATGCACTACGGAATGAGTAAAGAGACTTGCCGGTAACAAGATTGAACTAGGTATGATTATGCCGACGATCGAATCTCGGGCAAGTAACATACCGATGACAAAGGGAATAACGTATGTTATTATGCGGTTTGAACGATAAAGATCTTCATAGAATATGTAGGAACCAATATGAGCATCCAGGTTCCGCTATTAGTTATTGACCGGAGATGTGTCTCGGTCATGTCTACATAGTTCTCGAACCTGTAGCATCCATACGCTTAACGTTCAATGACGATTTGTATTATGAGTTATGTGTTTTGGTGACCAAAGTTTGTTCGGAGTCCCGGATGAGATCACGAACATGATGAGGAGCCTCGAAATGGTCGATAGGTAAAGATTCATATATTGGACAGTTGTATACAGACATCAGAATGGTTTCGAAGAGGTTTAGGGATTTAACGGAGTACCGGGAGGCTACCGGAACCTCTCGGGAAAGTTAATGGGCATCATGGGCCATAGTGGAGAGGAGGAGGCAACCACGGGAGGTGGCGAGTGTCCCCCCAAGCCCAATCTGAATTGGACAAGAGGTAGGGGGCGTGCCCCTCCCTTTTCCTTCTCCCTCTCCCCCTCTTTCCCCTTTCCCCTCTCCGTTGGAAGGAAGGGGGGAGCCGGCTGTCAGTGTCAAAACCGGCCGATCTCGGGTAGGGGGTTCTGAACTGTGTGTTTGTGGATCGAAGGTAACAGGAGGAAGGGGACACGATGTTTACCCAGGTTCGGACCCTCTTAACGGAGGTAATACCCTACTTCCTGCTTGATTGACTATGATGAATATATGGGTTACAAGAGTTGATCTACCTTGAGATCGTAATGGCTAAACCCTAGATGTCTAGCCTGTATGATTGTGATCGCCCCTACGGACTAAACCCTCTGGTTTATATAGACACCAAAGAGGGACAGGATTGTACAAAGTCAGTTTACAGAGGAAGGAAACTATACGACTAGCCGCCAAGCTTGCTATCCACGCCAATGAGAGCCCCATCCAGACATGAGGAAAGGCCTTCTATCTTGTACCTTCATGACCCATTAGTTCGGCCCATGTCACATAGCCCGACCATCCGAGGACCCCTTAATCCACGACTCCCTCAATAGCCCCCGAACTTGCCTTCAATGACGATGTAGTATTCAGTTTTATGTCTTCGGCTTTGCAAGGCGGGTTCTCCATTATACTTGGATTGATGACAGTTCGGCTACCCATTAAATACCATGTCTTCACTATCGTCGCCTCAGCTTCCACGTGTCAAATGAATGTGAACAGTCTTGGTGTTTTACAAATAACCCCTCGACCAGGCGGGAAAGGCGCCTTTATAGAGAGATTGGATCTCAGCAACCATTCCCCATCATGCGGAAATCCTTATATTCAGCCAAAGGAAATCACCCAGACATGGCTAGTGATCCAAGCTCTTCCTCGCGACTCAACGGCCCTCAAAAGTGCGACTGGAAAAGTTGTTCGGTATCCCACACCCATCTGAGCAAGCTTCAGATGTAGGGGTACGTTCCTCCCACGGATCTAGTCCCCGTTCGGGCTGGATTAACTTCCATCGATGGCGAAGCTTTAGCGGAGAATTTCCCCAATCCTTCTAAAGAGGAGTGGGTGTGCTTTGTTTCCTTCCTCTTGAGAGGCGTACGATTCCCTATTCATCCTTTCTTCAGAGGTCTTCTGGAGTATTACGGCCTTCAATTGCACAATCTGACGCCCGGCTCCATCCTGCATATCGCAGGTTTCATTGCTCTTTGCGAGCTGTTCCTGGGCTGTGAGGCCCATTTCGAGCTATGGCATAAGTTTTTCTGCCTCGTCCCCCACTCCCAAAAGGGATCCATATTTGAGCTCGGCAGCGCCGAAGTATGGCACATAGCCGGGACTGGATATCTTTCCGGTACTCCAAAGAAGGCATCCGAAGAGTGGCCCTCGGAGTGATTTTATATTGAAGACGTCATTCTTCCACACCCAATCCGTCGTGGTCTGCCCGAATTCTCTAGCGCTCCTTTAAAGAAGCGCGCCAGCTGGCGTCCCCAAAGCCTCGAAGAAGAAGATAGCGCAGAGGTTTCGAGACTAGCAAGCAAGATCCAAATTCTTGCCAACTCTGGGCTGTCTATAATTGAGGTAATAGCAATTTCCATAACCCGATGTGTTCAGCTGCTCCAATCCAAAGGTCTCCCCATGTGGAATTATAATGGGGAGGACGATGCGTCCCGTTGCCTGCGCAAAGGTCCAGACAACTTTGCCTCCCTGGTCGCCATCCTAGTTGATCTGCACAAAGGGGAGAAGGAAGATTTCGCTCGTTTAACATGTCGGGAGGGCTTTTCCATGCACAACCCCATTCCTTGATTAAGATTTTCAATTATTGGCATTAATCAACCCCTTTCCATAGTTTGTGATAGTCGAATTTAATCCGGCTGCTTTCGACAGGAATGGAGAAAGATCGTTGAGGGGATTTACAGCCCCGCTCCGCAGCCGGAAGACCATATTCGGGACCTATACCCCAGGTATGAGGAAGATCTGGACATATTTATAGAGCTTAAGGAGGAAGTTTTTTATCTGGCGAGCTATGATGGCATGGAAGTAGACATTGCAGCCAACTACCTCGGCCTTCTTCCCTCCACCCACGTAAGTACTCAGGAGACGTTTTCTCCAAAAGAGTTTTCCGGTTGTGCCTCGCCCACCGCACTGTCTCATGCTCCGAAGGGGTGGCGCTCATCTCGCCGAGCTGTACCAAGGGTGTCTTCCAAGAAGGTGACACCTGCGCAGGGCGAGTCTTCGAAAAGAAAGGTGAACGGTGACAATACCGGGCCCCTGCCTTCAAAGAGGTATAGTTTTTGACAAGCACTTGGTGGGTAGAACGAGTTGTGACATTTTCCACTGGACCATTTTGCAGGAAGAGCTTACGCCGTACTGTATCTGGAAACCTCGCCGTCCACGTCCCGACCAATCCGGCCCCAGACCCTGCCGTAAGTACTAGGGCTAATACGGGGAAAATGCCGGACTGTCATCTCCAAGAAGATTCAAATGATGTATCGGTCACTAATTTTGAAGTGGAGGGTGCAATGAATCATCGTCGGTGAAAAGAGGCCATGCACAATCCCAGTTTTACCGTAGAGGCATTCTATGCCCTCAACTCTGCGGATGCATATATCTGAGCTGCTCGAGATGGGCTTGCCGGAGCCACACACCATCTTTCAACGGATATGCGGGTAAGAGCTTTTGCATAGATTCAATACTCATGTGCCAGTAGCCCCCGAGACTTGAAGCAGTTGGGCCCAACTGATTTAAGGATCGTTTGTGTTATCAGGTACTCACGGAGAAAAATGACATGCTATCCAAAGAGCTTGAAAAGTGTCGGACCCAGCTAACTGCTGTCACCGCTAAATTGGAGACGTCCAAGAAGGCACCGGATGGTAAGGTCAATTGTTGTCCAGAAAATATGATTCTGCGCCAGTAATGTTTATGAAATATGCACTGTTTTGTTTACGGCGGCAGAATCGCCGGATCAGCTGGAGGATAGACTGAAAGCTGCGCAGGCGGATAAATAGCATGACGAAAGGCAAGAAGCTGCTGGTCAACGTATATTGACACGGACCAGGGATGAGAAGAACAAACTACAGGATGCCAACATCAAGCAAGCCGAGGAGCTGAAGGATGTAAGAGCCCAGCTGTCAGATGCCTTGAAGGAGAACTGAAAGCTGAAAGGCGGCATATTTAGTATGTCCCTGGACCTAACTTTCATAAGATTCCCTGATGAGAATTTTTTTTACAAAATTTATTCCTATAGGTTTGTTGACTAGGAGGCCCAAAGGAGAAGTGTTTGGATTTCAAGGTGACTTGCTGCAAGAGCTATCCAAAGTGGACGAGCGAGCTCAGAAAGCAATGAGGAATATGGCTAAGGCTTTATGGCCATCCGATTCTCCTCCTGGACTGATGGGGGAGCTCGCGGAGCTATTCAAAGGAGCTCGCCTTTGCTTTGTGTTGTGGAAGGCATCGACATGTCGAGAGGGTGCACGAGAGGCCTGGGCCATGGTGAAAACTCGGTATACGGGACTTGATCCGAATCATATGGCCCGGGTCGGACCTCGGGGACCAGTTAGACAAGAAACTCCGGTTAGCTTGATGTATGATCAAGTAAAGATAGCCGCCAAATTTCCACAGCAGGACTGTAGACTAGATAGCCTGATTAGATGGCATAGATAAAGAGTATGCATGAGATTTTATGTGACAATACACTTTACCGGCAAACTTATCTCCGACCGAATTGTAAAAGATTGTCATGGCAGACTTTTCGCTTCAACCTCCAAAACCCAAGGGTGGAGTGTGTCCGAATACTATACCGATGGAAAACACCAAGTACGTTCGGATACTAGGCGATCCGGTCATAATGCTTGAACAGACAAGCTGTACTTCGGGGAGTTATGTTATATTACTTTATAATGTAAGCAACATCCTCCAGGAAGAATAGTTCCGCTGAGGGTTCCTCTACCTGGGCCGGCATGCGTTTTTGCATGACTAGGCTGTGATGCAAAAGAATCACAGAAGTCTTTGTATGTTTGGTAGTTTATATTGCTACAAAGGCATTTCGTTGTTTGTCCGCCGACCAATTATTCCCTTAAGAATGCTAGCTTTCGGCTTCACCCGTCTGAGGTACATGTCCGGATGACCCGGTTGTAACAATCGCGGAGGTGCTCCCTTTATGCCCTAGCCAAACAAGCGGGAACGTAGGGCATAAGCACAGGAGCCAGGCAACCCAGCTTGGCAAAAACTTAAGTCATAGAGGTGGATATGATGGCTAAGACAAGACGTATATGAGTAAGCAATGTACATATATAAGGTGAGCTTTATGCTCAAAATAACACTAGGCTTCTATTGAAGGAAGCCCCCAGTTATAGTGGGGTGTGTACATTTAAGGATGTGTTCCCCTAAAGTGTGCAGCTTACCCGAACACACGCTAGAAGTCGTAAAAGAAATAAAAAGAAAAGGGGAAAAAGAAAAAAGGAGAAAAAGGTAACGAACAATGTGTCCGGACTTAGGCGTAGAATCTTTGGAGTCTGGCAGCATTCCATGGGTTCGGCTCAAAGCTATTGTCAGATGCGTTGCGAAGGCGATAGGCTCCTCCAGTGAGAACTTCATCTATAATGAAAGGACCCTTCCATTAGGGCTTGATCTTGTCCTTTTTCTTCTCTGGTAGGCATAGAACGAGTTCACCGACAATATAAGTCTTAGCTCGCACTTCTCTGCTTTGGTTTATTCGAGCTTGTTGTTGATAAAATGCGAAACGGGCTTTTGCGACATCCCACTCCTCCTCCAGGTCGTCTAAGTCTTCCTGCCGATCGAGCTCGGCCTCTTTCTCCTCATACATGCGCACTCAAGGTGAGTCATGAATAATATCGCAGGGCAGGACAACCTTTGCGCCGCACACCATGAAGAACATTGTGTATCCGGTCGTGCGATTGGGTGTGGTCTGCAGCCCCCAGAGTACGGAGTCAAGATCCTTAACCTAGTGTTTATCCGACTCCTTTAAGGATCGCACTAGTCTGGGTTTAATGCCGCTCATTATCAGGCCATTGGCCCGTTCGACTTGACCATTTGTTTGAGGGTGATACACAGAGGCGTAATCGAGCTTGATGCCCAGATTAGCACACCAAGTTTTTACCTTGTCGACTGTAAAGTTAGAGCCGTTGTCAGTGATGATGCTGTGTGGGACACCATAACGGTGTACGACACCGGATATGAAATCTATCACCGGTCTAGCTTCAGCCGTTTTAACAGGTTTGGCCTCTATCCACTTAGTGAATTTATCTTCCATAACCAACATGCATTTTTTCTTGTGGCTTCCCCCTTTAAGGGGTCTGGCCATGTCCATCCCCCATACCGCAAACGGCCAAGTAATGGGGATTGTTCGTAGCGCGGTAGGTGGCATATGGCTTTGATTGGCAAAAAGCTGGCATCCTACACAGCGTTGGACGAGGTCTTGTGCCTCTGCTCGGGCCGCGGGCTAGAAAAAACCAGTATGCAAGGCCTTACTTACAAGGGCCCGAGCTGCCGCATGATAGCCACCAAGACCAGCATGGATTTTGGCCAGGAGCTGCCCCCCTGATTGCTCTCTGACTGTAGCGCCGGAAAAGCTCCTGTCTGCTAGGACTACGTCGGTATTTCTCCAAAGAGGAAGGGATGATGCAGCATAGTGACGGTAGGTATTTCCCTCAGTGAAGAAACCAAGGTCATCAAACCAGTAGGAGAACCAAGCAACACAACGTAAACAACACCTGCCCACAAATAACAACGCCTCGCAACCCGACGTGTTAAAGGGGTTGTCAATCCCTTTCGGGTAACAATGCCAGAAATTTGTAGTAGATGGAAATAATAGATCGCAAATAAAATAAAGGGCAACAAAGTATTTTTGTACTTTTGGTTTAATAGATCTGAATAAAAATGCAAAGGAAAAGTAGATTGCAAGCAAAAATATGAGAAAGAAGACCCAAGGGCCGTAGGTTTCAGTAGTGGCTTCTCTCGAGAAAGATAGAAAACGGTGGGTAAACAAATTACTGTTGGGAAATTGATAGAACCTCAAATAATTATGACGATATCCATGCAAGATCATTACATAGGCATCACATCCAAGATTACTTGACCGACTCCTGCATCTACTACTATTACTCCACACATTGACCGCTATCCAGCATGCATCTAGTGAATTAAGTTCATGGAAAAACAGAGTAATGCAATAAGAACGATCACATGATGTAGACAAGATCCATTTATCTATTGCATAGATATAGATCCCATCTTTTTATCCTTAGTAGCAACGATACACACGTGTCGGTTCCCTTTCTGTCACTGGGATCAAGCACCATAAGATTGAACCCACTATCGGGCACCTCGTCCCATTGCAAGATAAACAGATCAAGTTGGCCAAACAAAACCCAAATATTGGATAAGAAATACGAGGATATAAGATATCATGCATATAAGAGATCAAAGAAACTCAAATAACTTTCATGGATATAAAAATATATGACTGATCATAAACTCAAAGTTCACCAGATCCCAACAAACACACCGCAAAAAGAGTTACATCACATGGATCTCCAAGAGACCATTGTATTAAGAATTCAAAGAGAGAGAGAGAGAGAGAGAGAGAGAGAGAGAGAGAGAGAGAAAGCCATTTAGCTACTAACTACGGACTCGAAGGTCTACAAAGAACTACTCACGCATCATCGAAGATGCAGCAATGGAGGTGGTGAACCCCATCCGAGATGGTGTCTAGATTGGATCTGGTGGTTCTAGACTCTGCGGCGGCCGGATGAATATTTCGTCGACTGTACTAGGGTTTCTGGAATATTGGGGTATTTATAGAGCAAAGAGGCGGTCCGGGGGGAACCCGATGTGGGCACAACCCACCAGGGCGCGCCTGGGCCTCCTGGCGCGCCCTGGTGGGTTGTCCCCTTTTCGGGACACCCCCAGGTGCAACCAGGGCCCGTTGTGTTCCTTCTGGCCCATAAAAATTCTCCGTAAAGTTTCGGGGCATTTGGACTTCGTCTAATATTGATTTCCTGCGATGTAAAAAACATGGAAAAAACAGCAACTCGCACTTGGCACTATGTCAATAGGTTAGTACCCAAAAAAATGATATAAAATGACTATAAAATGATTATAAAACATCCAAGATTGATAATAAAACAGCATGGAACAATCAAATATTATAGATACGTTAGAGACGTATCACGCCCCTCCTCTTCGGAGATACATCTTTGAAGGACTCCGGTAGTACTTTTCTTGTAGAGCTCTCCTTCATGAACCTTGAAGGCTTTCGAGCGTCGAACGATGCAACGAGCCTCATTCTGGTCCTCAGGGAGCTCCGCCTATTAAGGTAGGCCAGGAAGGGTTCGGTCCATGGAGCGATTACCGCCATGATTACATGGGCGGAAGGCATTGTTTCTGTGCCCGGGCCCCGGATGATGTCTGAATCATACATCTGGGGGCGTGATCGGTGCCGGACTGGTGTTTCTGCTCTCCTCCTGCCATACCACGGAAGGCTTGAGGAGCCGTTCCACGAAGGTGTTAGGCGAGACGGGGTCGCGTTTAGCGCCCATTCGAGCCAGGATGTCCGCTGCTTGGTTACTGTCCCGGGCCACATGATGGAACTCGAGCCCCTCGAACCAAGCTGATATTTTGAGCACAACATTGCGGTAAGCTGCCATCTTTGGATCCTTTGCGTTGAATTCTCCGTTTATTTGGGATATTGCGAGATTTGAATCCCCTCGCACCTCGAGGTTGTCGTATGCCCATAGATACAGCCATCCGGAGACCATGTAGTAGTGCCTCATATTCGGTTGCATTATTGGAGTCCGTATACATGATCTGCAACATGTAACGGACTGTGTCCCCCTGTCGGGGATGTTAGGATGACACCGGCCCCCGATCCGGCGAACATTTTAGAGTCGTCGAAGTACATCACCCAGTTGGAGTATGTGTCGTACTCTTTAGGGAGTTCGGCTTCTGTCCATTCGGCGATGAAATCGGCCAACACCTGAGATTTGATTGCTCGGCGTGGTTTGTATGTTATTTCAAATGGTAGGAGTTCGATGGCCCATTTTGCAATGCGTCTGGTGGCGTCTCGATTGTTTATGATGTCATTGAGTGGTACCTCGGAGGCCACCGTGATCGAGCACTCTTGAAAGTAATGTCGTAGCTTCCGATATGCCATAAAAACCGCATATGTTATCTTTTGATAGTGCGGGTATCGGGATTTGCATGGTGTGAGAACAGCTGATACATAGTATGCAGGTTTTTGAAGTGGGAATTTATGTCCCTCTTCCTCTCGTTCGACGACGAGTACTACGGTCACCACCTGGTGAGTTACAGATATATACAGGAGCATAGGTTCGCCGACGTTACGCGCGGCGAGGATTGGGTTGTTTGCTAGAAGAGTTTTCATCTCTTCCAACCCGGTTGTTGCCTCATCCTTCCACTCAAAGTGGTCAGTACGTCGAAGCAGGCGATATAGCGACAACGCCTTTTCTCCCAATCTGGAGATAAAGCGGCTCAAGGCAGCCACGCACCCGGCTAGTTTTTGGACCTGTTTGAGGTCTATTGGTATTGCCAACTGTGACAGGGCTCGGATTTTGGCTGGGTTTGCTTTGATTCCTCTATTGGAAACGATGAACCCGAGCAGCTTTCCGGCCAAAACACCGAAAATGCATTATTCCGGATTGAGCCATATGTCATATGTTCGAAGGTTGTCAAATGTAAGACGTAAGTCGTCCACCAATGATTCGACATGTTTAGTTTTGATGACTACATTGTCTACATATGCCTCCACCGTCTTGTCGATTTGTTTTTCCAGGCATGTTTGAATCATGCGTTGGTAGGTGGCACCAACATTTTTGAGTCCTAAGGGCATAGTATTAAAGCAGAAAGGCCCTTACGGAGTGATAAATGCCGTTGCGGCCTGGTCAGATTCTTTCATCTTGATCTGATGGTATCCGGAGTATGCATCGAGGAAACACAGTGAATCGTGTCTGGAGTTGCATCATTGATTTGGTCAATGCGGGGAAGTAGGAAGGGGTCCTTGGGGCAGGCCTTATTAAGGTTTTTAAAATCAACACAAAGGCGCCAGGATTTGTCCTTTTTTGGCACCATAACCAGGTTTGCTAGCCAATCCGGGTGTTCTATTTCTCAAATAAACCTGGCTTAAAGTAGTTTGTCTAGCTCCTCCCCCATAGCTTGCCGCTTGGGTTCGGAAAATCACCATAGCGCTTGCTTAACTGGCTTGAACCCCTTTATTATGTTGAGGCTGTGTTCGGACAGTCTGCGTGGGATTCCTGACATATCCGAAGGGTGCCAGGCGAAAATGTCCCAATTCTCACGCAAGAATGCTCTTAGCGCGACGCCGATCGTCGGATCCAGCTGTGCTCCAAGGGCTGCTGTTTTATTAGGATTCGTCGGGTGAACTTGGAATTTGACTATTTCGTCTGCTGGTTTGAAAGAAGTGGATTTTGACCTTTTGTCGAGGATTACGTCATCTTTATCCACTGTGGAACGCAGAGCGGTGAGCTCCTCGGCTGCAAGGGCCTCGGACAATGCCTCGAGGGCTAGGGATGTGGTTTTGTTTTTGGCGCGGAGTGTTATGTCCGGATCACTGGCGATAGTGGTAACTCTGTTGAGCCCGGGCATTTTGAGCTTCATGTACCCGTAATGAGGTATGGCTTGAAAGCGTGTGAATGCATCTCGCCCCAACAGGGCATGATATCCGCTTTTGAAAGGTTCCACCTAGAAGATTAACTCTTCGTTGTAGTTCTCGGGCGTGCCGAATACCACATCAAGTTTTATTTTTCCTGAACACTGCGCTTCTCGGCTAGGGATAATACCTCGAAAGGTTGTGCTGCTCTGCTCGATGCGGCTCTTGTCTATTTGCATTTTGTCGAGCGTGTCCTTGTAGATGAGGTTTAGTCCACTGCCCCTGTCCATGAGCACTTTAGTAAGCCGAAAGCCATCCACAATTGGATTTAGAACTATGGCGGCTGGTCCTTGGACTTATCGGGCCTGTGGTTTGTCAGTGGCGTTGAAAGTTATTGCCATGTCGTTCCAAGGTTTTATTGCGGCTACTTGGTTGACTTCGGCGAGGTTGTGGAGCGCTCTTTTATGACAATTATTTGAAGAAAAGGTCTCGAAGACCGTAAACACATTGAGATCGTTACCCTCAGAGGAGTGCCTCACTGGGGTAGGGATGGTGAGGATGGCCTCGGCGCTTTTAGCCACCTGCCGGAGTATCCAACATGCCCGAAGGTTAGTACCAAAAAATGATATAAAATGACTATAAAATGATTATAAAACATCCAAGATTGATAATAAAACAGCATGGAACAATAAAAAATTATAGATACGTTGGAGACGTATCAGCATCCAAGCTTAACTCCTACTCATCCTCAAGTAGGTAAGTGAACAAAAACAGAATTTTTGAGGTGGAGTGATGTTTATCATGTCATATCATATTCTTTTCCATATAGCATGGACATTTGGACTTTTATGTGATTCAAAGCAATAGTCTAGTTTTGACATAATAATTTAGATACTCAAGCATATCAACAAGCAACCATGTCTTTCAAAATATCAATGCTAAAATAAGTTATCCCTAGCCCATCATGCTCAAACATTGACCCATTCATGAAACACACTCGAATATTAGCTACACCCAATACTTAAGTACGATCATATTGCCTCCTAGTTGGTGCATTTTATGAGAGGAGATGGAGACTCAAATTTCAAAATAAAAATTGCATAAAGTAAAAGAAAGGCCCTTCATAGAGAGAAGTAGGGATTTGTAGAGGTGCCAGAGCTCAAAGCGAAAAACTTAGAGATAAATTTTTTTTGGGAGGTGTATCCATCCCACCAACAAAAATGACTCAGAGTTCCAAACACTTTCCATTCTAGATATGCCATAGGCGGTTCCCAAATAGAAAATAAAGTTTATTCCTTTTTTCACCATTCTTTCACTTTTCATGGCTAGCCGTATCCAGGGTTGCCCTCCATACCAACACTTTCTAAGGAATTTATTATTTGACAACATAAAGTAAATTCATTTTTTTTGCATTTCAGGACTGGGCATCCCTAATACCTTTGCCTTAGTCTCGTGCAATGACAAGTGAATAAACACTCATCATGAGAATAACACATCTATCATGGAAAATATTAGCCACCCGTTACCGTCCGCGAGTGAAACAAACACACAAAAGAGAAGTTTATTTTGAAAATTAGAGATGGCACATGCAAGGCAAAAGAATACCACATATAGGTAGATATAGTGGACTCATGTGGCAAAACTGGTTTAAGGGTTTTTGGATGCACAAGTAGAGGCCATACTTAGTGCAAAATGAAGGCTAGCAAAAAGATAAAGAAGCGACCAACCAAGAAACGAATAATCTCATAAGCAAGCATTAAGCATAATTAACACCGAATAATGCACCACAAGTAGGATCTAATTTTCATTGCATGATTGTTGACTTTCGTGCATGCATAGGGAATCACAAACCTTAACACCACTATTCTTACTAGAGCACAATTACTCCTCAACATAACTCACATATCACATCATCATATCTAAAAACTATTACTAAGAATCAAATTTATTTTGTCCAATGATCTTCATGACATTTTCTTTCTTTCTTTATCCTTCTTGGATATCTATCACTTTGGGACTAATTTTCATGTATTGCTTTTCATAAGCTCAAACAAATATAAGTGAAGATCATGAGCATAACAAATTTTCTTTCTCTCAAAATAATTTAAGTGAAGCGAGAGAGAATTTCTTTAAAATTTTACTAGCTCTCAAATAAATCTAAGTGAAGCAAGAGAGCATTTCTTCAAAAATACAAAGCACACCGTGCTAAAAAAGATATAAGTGAAGCACTAGAGCAAGTCCATTGCTCATAATAATTTAAGTGAAGCATAGAGAGCAATTCTAACAAGTCATGACATAATTTTGGCTCTCTCAAATAGGTGTGTCAAGCAAGGATTGATGACTTAAAACACAAAATAAAACAAGTAAAGACTCATATCATACAAGACGCTCCAAGCAAAACACATATCATGTGACGAATAAAAATATAGCCTCGAGTAAAATACGATGGTCGTTAGAAGAAAGAGGGGATGCCACTCGGGGGCATCCCCAAGCTTAGTTGGTTGCTCATTTTTGGATAATGGCTTGGGATGCTGGGGCATCCCCAAGCTTAGACTCTTCTATCCTTCCTACATCCATCGCAAGATAACCCAAAACTTGAAAAATTCAATCACACAAAACTCAACAAAACAACCGTGAGATCCGTTAGTGTAAGAAAGTGAACTGCTACTATAAGTGTTGTATCAAACCAATTCATATTTTGTTTTTGTACTATATCTACTGTATTCCAACTTTTCTATGGCAAAATCTCATCGAAGAAAATCATAGAGCCATCAAAATAAGACACAACACAAAGAAAACAGAATCTGTCAAAACAGAACAGTCTGTAGCAATCTGACTTAAACGAAAACTTCTGAAACTCCAAAATTCTGAAAAAATAGGACGACCTGAGAAATTTGTATATTAATCTTCTTCAAAAAGAATCAGGGCAAAAGCACTTTCTAATAAAAAATGAGAATTATTTTCGTGAGTGCAAAGTTTCTGTCTTTTTCAGCAAGATCAAACAACTATCACCCAAGAAGATCCTATCGGTTCTACTTGGCACAAATACTAATTAAAACACAAAAAACACAATCATAACAGTAGCATAATTGTGTAAACACACAAGAACAGAAAGCAAAAAAACAAAAAAATATTATTCATTGGGTTGCCTCCCAACAAGCGCTATAGTTTTACACCCTTAGCTAGGCATAAAGCAAGGATCTAAGTTTTATCATCCGAAGTTTTGGCAATTTTTGTAAGGGTTTTCTCAAACCCTGGAGGATCATTACGCTTTCCTAAATTCTCCCGGAAATAAACCATCTTAAGATCCCAAATATCCAATCGCTTATTGCAAAGAGTAATCAGGGTATTCATGCGATTGATACTACCATTGAGGTGTTTGAGGGGTTCATTATATTTCTGTATTTCAACCATATGTTTATGCAAATCACCAAGTTTGTCCAACATTTGAGCTCCCTTGGGGGTAAAAGGAAACCCCTTCTTTTGAGATGGAATTCCCAGAATTCCCTCTAAGATTTCATAGGCAGCATTGGCATCAAGTTCAATGAAATTTCATTTAGCGGCAAAATCGAGAAGTTGTCTATGATGCAAAGCCAATCCTATGTAAAAATTACGAAGCAAAACTTTAGCCTCCCCCTTTAAGTTGGAAATACGATAAAATTCCATAAGCCTATACCAGGCATCTTTCAAATTTTCTCCTTGTCTTTGCTTGAAGTAAAGAACTTCAAAATCTGGTGACAAAGAGGAGTAGGGACGCTAGCCATCGAGACTAGAAAGCAAGAGAACGGCGGACAAAAAAGAGAGGCGAAAAATTAGAAGTTCCCCAGCAAGCAAAGAATATGCAACTGAAGATTCCATAATAGAGATCAAATTAGTCAGTGAACTTTCAGAAGACTGCAAGATTGTGTTGGAAGATGCTTTGTGTGTTAAAATCCAGATGGACGAAGTACAAAATAAACTGGCATATGTACAAAGCATAGTGATCGAATTAGCCAAGTGAACGGTCAGAGGATCACAAGATGTGTGGACAGATGCAACTGAAGATTCCATGATCCAGATTCCACTGAAGAAGCACCAATGAGAAGAACATTCTCTTCCATAAGCAACAAACCAGAATCATATTTAGCAAAGATGACACTAATCAAAGATATGAGAAAGGTAGAATGTTCAAGGAAAACTATTTGTTCAAGAGGCACCAATGAGAAGAACATTCCCTTCTAAAAAATCAATTTGATAAGCAACAAACCAAAATCATGACACTAATCAAAGACATGAGAAAAGTAGAATGTTCAAGGCAAACTATTAGTTCAGAACCCTCAACTCTGCATTATTTTAGTTTATAACAACAATTCCTAACACCTCTCTGCATATAAGTCATCAACATTACCCAGCTACAAGTAAGGTAAAATCATCATTAAAAATATTCGTTCATGTTCACATGTAGATAAAAGGAAGCGAATCGGACATACCCAAGTGAGATTCTCAAGTACTGCCAGGCATTGCCCTCTTTTGGATTCATGGAAACCGCCCTTACATAGTACCGAATGGAATCTTCGTACAGACCGTGCATAGAAAGCAACTTAGAAAACAATCTTGCAACAGGGGTTATATGTGAATAACTGTTATATATTATCACAATGAATTTCTGTGCTGAGTTATCACACCGTTGGATAAAGATAGATTTCAGGGCCACAAATAGCTAACCTTCCCGCTCGCTCCCGACCCATCCTCTCCCGCTAGGGTTTCCCCGCCGCCGCCCTAGCCCCCTCCCACCACCGGCGCGTGCGCCCCGGCCCACCCCACTCCCCTCTCCCCTCCCCCCCGTCCCGCCCCTGCGCCATCTCCCCGGGAGGCGGCCTGGGGCGGCGCACGCCCCTTTCCCCCTCGTCCCTCACCCTCCTTCCTGCCCTCCCACCGCTGCCGGCGGTCGCCCCCGGATCTGGCCGGGTGGTGTCGGCGGCGGCGGGTCTTCCAGTACCCGCGCATGCTCCTCCTGCCCGGGGCGATCTCCGGTGGATGCAGCGGTCGCGAGGCTTCTTCATTTTTTATCGATCCGCCGTTGTCGGCATTTGTTTCTCTTGTATTTTCTCTTTCATTTCTTTTGGGCGTGACTGTGCTGCTTCTGCCCCAGCACCTATCGTTGGTTGTCTCGGTTGGTTGCTTTGTATACAAAGCGGGGGGGAAACCCTTTTTCGGTAAAGATAGATTTCAGTGTTCATCGCTATAGTAAGTTAGGTAAATGAGTAGTTCACATTATAACCGTCTACGCTTAATCAACATTATTCACTAGGTAACATTCATTGTACAAAAAGTGCCCAGAATTTTTACAATACTGAGAGTGTGATAATAAGACGACCATTTCAATACTAGAAGTGAAAGAACATAAACTCACTTATGTAATGATGACAAGCATGTTAGTGGACCAGTGGAGTAATGTTAACTCAATATAAGGTTTCTTATTTCGCAATCGCAGGGTATTTGCGAAAAATGCAATTATACAGTCAACAACATGATCGAGTGATCATTGTGCTACACAAGAATTACCTGGTTTCGCATAGCTATTTCTCATATTAGCCCATGCACGGACGTAGTTGGGCTTCAAATCTAGAGCCTGAAATAACAAGCAACAATTTGGGGTTACTTCCAGGCACTTTTTGGTATACCACAATCACCATCTAAAGTAATAAGCCAAAGACCTGGGGAACTCTTTAGTATACCCGTATTTTCTGTAATGAGCGCTAAGATGGTTTTGATCAGTCATCCACTTTATAGTTTATTTATACTAATAAAATAAGTGAAGGATGCAAATAAACATGTATTTGTAGGATTGGACACAAAATCAATGGGATTACACTGCATCATAAATAATTTGATTATGATGCAAGAAGCACTTGGGACATAGCATACATTCAGCCGCAAACACAATCTTGGTGTCAATCACACAGAAACTTATCCACATTCCACATAGAGGGATTTAGCTGCCCCAATCCCAATTCTTGTGATATGCGACATTGTCTATTAGTTGATCATTTCAAAAAAAAAATATATAGTTCCAACATGTATAGAGACACTATATTATAAAACTGTTTTTGTTAGACAAGAATCATGCTGCTAGCGTTTGCAGTTTGCACAGCAAATACAACTGCCAGAGCATTCCTTAAAAAGGAATAACCAGAGTCTGTGATAGAGACAAAGTGCTATACTTCTTAAACCAAGCATATAAATATACTTAAAAACAGAACGAAGCTTTCACCAAAGTTGAAGTTCAAGCACGTTCCAAAAAATAATTACCTGCTGGTATGCCAGTACGACATCAGCAGTCTGGATGCTGTTTGCTTGGGTCGCACCGAGCTTGTTCCAGAGAGAATAGTCTTGTGGTTTCAGCTGTAGTGCCGTCTTAAATGAAGCTATAGCTTTATCTAATTCTCTTGATAAGTTGTACAAGACACCCAGAACTATGTGGACATCAGCATCCTCAGGCGACATCTGAGCAGCTTCATTAAACAATATAACAACATGGTGAGAGGTAGGTTGTTTAGTATCCGAAACTAATAAACTTTAGTAAGATCAGAAAACAGATTGTACAGACACATGATTACAGTTAATAATATCTCATAGAAAGGTACAATAAACTGAGACAGTTATACAGAATACCATTTGGAAGCTGGAGATGGAAAGGGTTTAACAAGTTAAAATTGTTTGTTTGATACACCATCATTATGAATTACATATCCCTCACTTACATCTGGACCATATGGTGAATCAGTTTGGTGGGGAGGGGCGAGACCTCCGTACTTTGAATGATTCTGGAATCTGGAGCCACCTCGAAAGATATCTTAATGCTTCTCCTGTTCCAATGTTGCAGTGATCATATAAGATAAATAGATCCTCTCATGATGGTATACACAAATATTGAAATATAAAAACCGCAAGTAGGGCTATTTCAACAAATTTCCTGCTTTAACAGAACCTCAAAATATATTAGAACATGTTATGAGCACAACTATTGCGGCATTATTACACACTGGGGAGGAGGAGGATTTGAGCATTGGGAAGTTTTTCTAACTATAAATGAAAATTGAAAAACCTGGAAGATGGCTTAGTTTATATACAATTGAAACTAGCTTGCACAATGCAGATACCTGTTACCTTCCAATCCTACCTTCTACCACTTCATTTCTTATAAGAGCAACTCCAGCAGATTAAGCAAGAAGAACTTCCAAGTTGGTAGGATTGGCCTCCTGGGCACGCAGCATTGCCGCAATGGCCTGAAAGCAAGGGAATAAATTAATAATAGCAGACTCTTCTAGCAAAGAAGCAGCATGTAGCCCATCCCACATATCCCAAGATTCTTAGAACGAACATTCTTTATTTATTTTGTATATATGAATATCTTGTGAGGTAAACTACATTAGAGAATGGTTCACATCATTAGTCACGAGAATTAGCATATTGCTTTGGTCTTTCAGACAAGATAAAACAATATTCCTTGAAAATGATCTAAACTCGGTAATGAACAAACATGATGCATCCAATACATCCATGCTGGACTACCATAGTGACAATAATCCGTTCAACATATGCCAAACATGTACTATAATACTTGGTATGAAAAAGGAGCCGAATCTTTTTCGTCTGGTGCGCAGAAAAAGGGAAACGGAAAAAAAAATGTGGAAATGGAAATCTTGTGCAACGGAATTTCTTAGGCAGAAAGGGAAACAAAAACGGTACAACATTTTTCGGCGGAGCAGCCACGAAAACGAAATATCTGTTTCCATAAACACAGAAATTTCCGTTAATACCATGTGTGTGGCCCAATAATCCAGCAGGCAACAATGAACAGCACACATGCAATGTGTGGGCCAACCGGAATGTAAATACAACCTTAACCTAATCCTCTGTCCCTAATTGACAAAGGACAGACCAGGCGAGCACGCCGCCGTGGGGCCATCCAATCATCCCAAGCCCACACGCTGCCACCCATCCATCCTTGCTGCAGTGCGATGGCAACCAAAGCACCTCCACCACTATCGTCTGTCGCGGGCTCACTGCCCTCCTCCGTTGACATTGATGCCCTATGCCGATAGGGATGGAAACGGATCGGATAGTGCCCTTCCCACTTCCGTTTTCATATTTTAAAAACAAAGATGAACACTAATATGCATACGGAGTGGATGTTACTCGAATATGGATACGGATCAGGTGTTTTCTCAATTCAGAACCGACACAAATATCTTATAATTTACTGACCTATTAGGTAAAAGAAATAAGTCAACAATTATGTGACCTAAGATAATCGACTCACACCATACAATAAATCAATGATAGATCAGTAGACGGAGAAACACTGATGAACTATATGGGGAATGCCCAACTTTCTCAATCAATTCGGACTTTTGGAGCAACTGGTTGGTGCATGAAGCATGGTATGCTATCAGAGACAGAGGTCTCGAGTTCGAGTCCTGGCTAGTGTGATTGTTTTCTACAATTGCTGCTCGCTCCCTTCCACGTTTGAGGCACGCAACAAGACAGAGAGACTGCACACGAGTGGGGGTGTTGAAGTATATGTAGAATGCCCAACCTTAACTTCTCCAACAGTTTGGACTTTTGGAGCAACTGGTACATACTACTATAATGCATAATACTCCCTCCGTTTCAAAATAGATGACCCAATTTTGTACTAAAGTTAGTACAAAGTTGGGCCATGTATTTTGGAACGGAGGGAGTAGTTTCTAAGTTGAATCATACCAAAAAAAAGAGTAAGATTTGACAACTTTTTAGGCCTTTAGAGCATCTCCATTACATGCCATAAGGCACCAAATTATGGTTGGAGCAAAATTTGCAACACCTAAAAGTGCTTTTTTACAACACCAAAATTGTGTGGTCCCCCTGGTGTTGCAAAATTCGCAACACTTGGTGTAGGTGTTGTATATTTGGAGTAATACTTTTGCATATATGGCTCCTGTTGGAGCAGCGTTTTCCTCTCGTGATGTAAAAAGTGATCCTGCACTATTTTAGGGCACCTATTGGAGATGCTCTTATGTTGGATACCCCCTCCGTTTCCTCTGTATATAAAATTTGTTTGAAGTCAAACTACGTAAAGTTTGACCAAAATGCATCATGAAATTAATTTTCATACTACAGAACTTTGGTATTCTAAATGTTGATATTTTTAAGATAAATTTGGTCAAACTTTACGAAGTCTGATTTCAAACAAATTTTATGCGCAGACTAAAAAGAAATGAAGGGAGTACTTAGCATATAGGGCTAGAATTGTTTAAATTGGCTAATATTTTTTTTGGATACGGATATATCCAATTCCATACAACATTTGTTTCAAAATCTCATACAACATTTGTATTTGTAAAAAGGATCCAGATATTTTCCATATCCATTTTTCATTTTAGTTCGGATGCCAATGTGACTTGCAATATATGGTTTTCTCGAATATGACTATCGCATATTTCAAATTTTCCACCGCCACTTTCCACCCTTTTATGCCGGTAAACCTTTCGGACACTGACGTGCCACGCCTGCATAGTTTAAATGTTTTTTTTGCTCCAGCGAGAGTCTACACGTCCATACCGTATTCGCTCCATACCTCCTTCCCAGGGTATCTGTATTTGTTTCTGCTCCAACTAAAAAATATGGAAACAAATGTGATACAACTCAATTCAGGTTGTTTCCGCTCTATTTTTCATCCCTAACTCGGCATATGTACATCAGAACATCACTAAAATTAATGAGGCACAATTACCTGCTGGTCATCATCATTTTCAGCATGTGTTACTCCAAGCAACCTCGAACCTTCAGCATTACCAGGGTTCTTTAAGACTTCAGCCTCCAGAGCAAGAGCAGCTTCACGTTGGTCCTTCCGAAAGAGCTCCTGCTCTTCCTGCATTGGATTAGGGTGAGCAACATATGGGTTCATCTCGGAAGAAACATAAACCCCTCGAGAAGCGCCAGAACTTTTGGAAGCTAGACAGTTGGTTCTGAAACCTACAAACAATGTATAATAATAGTTAATGATAAGCTGTAATTGCTATACATAAGGGGCTTCTTTAAAAAGAACATAACCACCAACCAATGGTAAAAACAATGACTTCTGTTCCCTCTGTTCTGGCGGGAGGGAGACAAACATGCCAGCGGCCCCTGCCTGTCAGCCGGCCAGCGAGGCAAGAGCCACTGACGGGTGGGTGTCCACGCCCTTAAGTGGAGACGGTTTCTGCGGAAACCGCTTCCTCTAGGGCAAGGCATATCCCATGGAATACGCTTTCGGCGTCGACAGCTCCCCGCGCACCTGACCACTGGACTGGGCCTGTGAGCGTCATATAGCTTGGGCTGCGTCCAGTGCACGCCTCTGCTCTGTCAGATCCAGCCCATCAGGTTAATCCTTGTTCTTTTTCTTTTATCCAGAGGCTTTGCAAATTCCTAGAACATTTAAATGAAGTCCAAATTTGATGATTCAAATTTCCAGAGATTTCTAAAATCATGCCCTATCCGATGGACTAGCTTGCACATATATATACCTCATGACTGGTATGTTCAAAATAAGGTCAATCAGAGATTCTCAGATAAGTTAATTCACAGAGTACTTGAACTTAAACCGGTGAAATGAGTGTGCTAAAGGTTAGAATCCTAGCACGATGAGCTCTTTTAACCCTTTACTCTTTTTTTAAAACAAGATAACATCATAGGAATAGAGAAGCCTACCAATATTATAGCAAACATATATAGTAGCTTATAATTTACAAAGCACTGGCTCAAGTATCTCGCCCAGCACTTTAGAGCATGGTTTCAGAGTAAGGTAAAAGGGAAGAGACACGGAACCTTGAACCAGTAATAGCTCTGGCCCGTCTAGTCCGTCGAAATCAATACACCAAACAATCAGAGACATGCGACAGTACAGCCCACGAATCAACCATATTCTTCAGCGCATCTAGACCGCGCGGGATACAGCACTGGCTTCGCGTAACGGAAGCAGCATATGAGCACAAAAGACCTAAAGGGCGCCAATTGATCCAGGCCACCGCAGATGCAGAGGACAAGCCCTTAAGCTCGAGAGTCTTGACCGACGGGGCGACGGACTTAGGGTTTACCACCGCTTTGTTGGACTGCCCGAGGAGGGTGTTGGCGAGGGCGCCAAATGGGTTGGAGGAGGACGCCCCGTCCGGGGCGCAGTTGTTCTGGCCGGTGATGAGGTGGCGCGTCCCCATGTCCGCAGATGGCCCCCGCGGGCGCCGGAAGGAAGCGCTGGCGCTGCTCCGATCGCCGGCGGCGAGAGGCGTTCAGCCCAAGGAGATGGGGAGGGAGGGGGAGGAGTAGGCCTGGACGGAACGAGCGGGCTTTTGGGCCCGCTCGTGGCCCGTTGAGGACCGGACCGCACGGTCCAGGACCGGTAGGAAAACTGGTCGGTCCGGGCTGCGATAATGGGCCCGAAAAAATGTCGGTCCGGTCCGGTCTTTAACCGAGCCGCTCGGTCGGACCGAGGGATCGCTGTCACCGCCGCCGCCGTTCCTCGTCGTCGCGGACACCGGCAGCCCCTTGGCGAACTACCATGTCCCCGAGCTTCCCCATTCCTTCCTTCCTCTCCTCCCCGTGCGCCGCATCTTCTTGCCGCCAGTCGCCATCGCTGTCGTGCTTAGACTGCTGCCGATCTGGAGTTCTCGAACATGACCTTGACCCCAACTTGCGGCTGCATGAGCTGAAATCGTGCCATGAAAGGAGCTGCAGGTCAAGATGTTTCCCTTACAACTGAAAGGAACGAAAAGTGGCATCCCACGTCCACCCGTACGTAGCTATGTTGCCGCTGCATGAGCTGAAATCATGCCATGCCACGATCTCCCACAACCGCCTGATCTAACCTGAAACTAAGTCAAGAGGTGGGCATGCACACGTTGCATGGCGAGTGATTTCTCCGGAAGTGGGCATGCACCAGGCATCAGCTCTGAACACGAACTGGGAGATTCAGAAAATTCAGTTTTGTCAGATTCAGAAATTCAGTCGTCAGTTTCATCCAAGATTCAACAGATGACTAAGCTGTAGCTAACCAGGACCTAAACTGCAGCTAACTAGGAGCCAAATAACTAACTAGGACCTAAACAACAGCTAGCAGAACTAGTGGCATCGGTCCACACGGTCCTCAAAAGTTGACCGAGCCAGCACCCTTTCGGTCCGGTCCTGGAAAAGGAGCTCGCTGAACAGCTCGGTCCGGTCCGGACCGGACCGCCAGCGGCCGGTCCAAACGCCGGCTCGGACCGAGACCGGACCGGACCGGACCGTGTCCAGGCTGAGGGAGGAGTCGTGCTGCGTGCGTCGCGGTGGCCTGGCGGGCATGGGGAGGAGTAAGCGTCCCTTTAGGGCGGATTCACACACGGCCCCACCAAATACCGAATAAACGGCCCGGCCCGGCCCGGCCTGTAAAATTTAGAGCGGCCCGTAAACCGTCCTCGATTCCCGCATATATACCGGAGCGACCGGCGTTTAGGGTTCACGTCTGCTTTTACCCCTTTCCCCTTCCGCCGCATTTTTTTAGCTCCGACGGTAAATCCTCATTTCACCTTTCGTGATTTGTCGCGCACGCGGGCAACCAAAGCTCGCCCCGATGTCAAGCTCCGGTGGCGGGATGGGTGGCCGAGGGGGCCGTGGCGGTTCGCCGCCGCGGAAGCGCCGCAACGACGACGAGGCCGAGAGCTCCTCCCTCAGCCCGTCGATGAAGGAGTCGCGCAAGGAGCAACCATGGAAGCGTGGCACGTTGTCCCGCAGCTTTGCCGGGCGGGCGCGGAGCAACTTCGACCGCCTCAACTGGATCTTCTCGCCCGCGCACAAGCGACTCCGGGCGGCGGAGCGCGCGTTGTTCGACGCGAAGAAGGCGGCCGCTGCCGAAGACGAAGCGGCATTGAAGGAGGAGTATGACCTGGCCCTAGCGTCCGTCCTCTCCGACTCGCCGATGGAGTACCATCTCGACGTCAAGAAGTCCGGTGATGATGATTGTGCGTAGATTTAGGATTTTATTAATTTTAGCCAGTATGAACGAACTCCGGCAATATAATATGTGGCGCGAACTGCTAGTTTAAATTATGTCGTATGTGTTATCGGATATGTTCTTTCTCACTGTCCGCGGTACCGTAATGCTAAAAATTCTCTAACCTCTTGTGGACCCGATAAGGCCAGGACACACGAGAGATTTTTTTTTTCTGTGAGCGTATGGGTGGTTGTGTTTTTTTTTTGGGTTCACACACGAAAAAACACAGGGAACAATTGTTTCCTTTAAAAAGTTCCAAATTTCAGGTTGGTTGAAGACTTGTATTCTAGTCCAAAGGTTCTTTCTTTTTTTCATTCGTGAAAACAGGAAATGTTTTTCTTCTCTTTAATTTCAAGTTGGTTGAAGACTTGAAGTCTTCCTATTTTAGTCCGAAAAAGAGGATCTTCCCATTTTTCTTCGCATTGCAGTGTGAAAGCACTGGAATTCCCTCGATTTTGCTCTTCCAAAATTTGTGCACTTATCAGCAAAGTGCTTAGGATTTTCTTTGTTCAAAATGCGCCATGTGAGGTTGAACCATCGACGTTAGAGGTCAGTGCAAAAGGGCTCGAACCGGACGTGCGAGAGGTTGTCGACGGAGCAGTGGGCTATGGTGGAGAAGGACGACCTCGCTGTACAAGTCAATGGCGCCAGCACTATGTAGAAGGAGGAGATCATGACGCCAAGAGCAAAACAGGGGAAAATAAGGGAAATTCACCGCCTATGTGGCAATGTACAATCATCACTAAAATGGGAAAATGAATGGGGTTATTTGTGCCACAAATTTGCTTAATTTGTGTAAAAATGTGGGAAAACAGTTAAATGGGTTGATTTCTCTCACAAAATGAAACTAGAGGTAAAAATAAAATTCACTCTTTTCTGCTATGTTAAAATATCTAGCTCTAAGGGCACCTGGCATCTCCAACGGCGGACCCCTAAAACGGACATGATATTTGTCCGTGGACCGATCCGGATGGTTTCCAGACATGGGGATAGGAGTCGGTCATCCAACCTATATCTCAAATGTCCGTTTCTATTAACTTAATAGAAAAAAGGAAATAGTTTAGCAACTTTCCACCGTGTCTAGCAACCTTTAGCCAAAGCACTAAACCTTCTGCCATTGAAGCACAAAAAGTTTTAGCAACCTTCTGCCAAAGCTAGTAATGTTTGGATAGCAACCACCTTGAAGCACTTGAAACTTCAAATAGTTTAGCAACCTTCCGCCAAAGTTAGTGTTAGTGACCGTGTGATTAATGGCTTCCGTTAAACATGCACTACTAGGGAAAAGCCTATACACAGAATCTTAGCAGCAGCGCGGCTCAAAAAGGAGCGCTGCTGCTAACTAGTAGTAGCGCGTGTGCGGGAAACTCGCTGCTGATAAGTTTTTAGCAGTAGCGCGCTCGGCGTAAAACGCGCTGCTACAAATATCGACCGACGGTGTTCACTTAACTCTATTTAGCCGTAGCGCGGGCGCGCGAACCGCACTACTGCTAAGGATGTAGTAGTAGCGCGCTTTTTCTGAGATCGCTGCTGCTAAATTTCAAATTGCCACACTTTTTTTGTCCCAGTTAGCAGTAGCGACGTATCCCAAAGCGCACTGCTGCTAATTCCTTAGCAGCAGCGCGTTTTAGATCCCGCGCTGCTGCTAACCCGCACCAACCCACCACATTTCCCCACACGTCCCTCCCCTCCCCCTCCTCTCTTTCCCTTCCCCCTACCTCCCCCTCCCCCTCCTCTCTTCCCTTGCCCCTACCTCCCCCACATGCTCCCACTCTCACTCTTCTTCTTCCTCAATACTTCTCCCCCATTACTCTCTCTCTATTCTATCC
>NC_041391.1:144239177-144243733 GCF_002162155.2 Triticum dicoccoides
TTCTCTCTCTTCATTACTCCTACCTAACTACACCACCTCCATTAATGCATCTCCTTTCTCTTTTTCCTTCCCCCTCCACTAGTTGAAGTTGTCTCCTCCCAAATTAGGTAGCTAGGTAGATGTAGGATTTAGTTAAGTGACCTATTTGCCCCCTAACTAGATCTCCCTACAACATCATCTCCACCGTGTGCTCGATCTCGATCGAGATAGAGGTGATGAAAATTTCATGCTTTTGCAAAATGGAAATATGTTTATGTGTGTGATATGTTTGTGGAAATTGTGTGTGTGGCATGAGTTGACGCCAAATTGTGCTTTTGAGTTTCCTATGTTTTGCCGAAATGTCGATTTATTTCCGTTTCAGCGAATTCCGGGCAAACTCTAGATCCATATATGTCCTATTTTTAGGGAAGGTCATGCCAAAAAAATTTATGACTTTGATGCATGCATGCATTTTTATAATCAATTTGTTTATTATTACCGTGCAGAGTTGACGATGGTCAGTGAAACGATGGTGGACAGGTGGTTGCGGTCAGCGGTGCAGGACATGAAAGAAAATAACCGGACAGAGGTTTTATGTCTGTGTCGAAAATGCAAAGGAATAGTTTGGCTCGACCCCCATGCCGATGGTCGTGTCGAAGCGCACCTGCTCATGACTGGTTTCATGGATGGCTATACTCGGTGGATAATTGAAGATGAGGATGACGATGTTGAGGATGTCGACGGGGCAGGCAATGATGACACGGGGCAAGACGAAGAGATGATCGATAATGGCGGCGGGGAAGAGGCCGGACATGGCGGCGGAGAAGGGGCCGGACATGGCGGAGGAGAAGGGGCCGGACATGGTGGCGGAGAGAACGACATGGACTCCACGCAGCAGAATTCGTTGGTACTAAGTTCAATTGTGTGGGACCCTCATGTTCAAGCATTGCTTCGCAAGGAGACGAGTACTGAGAGAGCTGCTTCTAGAGAGGAGGCTAAGCTGGAGCAACTGGTGGTAGACTCGAACACTCCATCGTATGATGGTTGCAATCCTGAGGTGACCCGCTTGAGTTTCACGCTCCAACTCCTGAAGACGAAGGCTAAAAACAAATGGACCGACACTAGCCTCGATGAGCATCTCAAGTACCTAAAGGATGTTCTTCCCGCGGGTAATCTATGTCCTACTAGTGTTGATGAGGCCAAGAAGATCGTGTGCCCTCTTGATCTGCCACACGTTAGATACCATGCATGCATCAACGATCGCATAATTTATCGGAAGGAGCACGCGGAAAAAACAAGTTGTTCGGTGTGCAATGCTTCTCGATACAAGAAGGCCGGGAAGAAATGTCCCCAAAAAGTTGTATGGTACTTACCGATCACTCCCCGTCTCCAGAGGTATTTTGTAGATCCCAAGGAAGCTAAGCTAATGCGCTGGCACGCGGAGAGGAAGAAGCCCGACGATGGAGATGATCCGAAGCTGAGACACGTGAAGGATGGAAGCCAGTGGAGAGCGTCGAACAGCTTCTATCGGTATTTTGAATGTGATGCAAGGAACATCTTGCTCGGCGCGTGTACCGATGGCATGAATCCGTTTGGCAACCAGAACACCAACCATAGCACATGGCCCGTGTTTGTATGGATGTACAACCTCCCCCCTGGTTGTGCATGAAATTGAAGTACATTCACATGAGCATGCTTATTCAAGGGCCGAAACAACCAGGAAATAATATTAATTTGTATCTGGGGCTACTTCAAGAGGAGTTAGACACGTTATGGAAAACACCGGCCAAGACATGGAACGCCAGCAAAGGTGAGTATTTCAACATGAGAGCCGCGCTGATCACGACAGTGCAGGACTATCTCGGTTACGGATATGTGGCAGGCCAGGTGTGCCATGGATATTGCGGATGCACGCGGTGCATGGATGATACAACATCTCAGCAGCTAACGTCAAGGAAAGATGGCGGGTCTGGGAAAATCGTGTACATGGGGCATCGAAGATGGCTTGAACAGGACGACCCACGGAGAAACCGTGGAGATCTATTCAATGGTCACGCTGAGCATCGAGGACCTCCACGTAAGCGGAGCGGTGCCGAAATCGATGAGCTGTTGAAAAACTGGAAGGAGTGCCCCGCGCCGGGAAAGACGATGAGAAAGGCGCCGGAGCCGCTGTTGAAGGTATGGAAGACGAGGTCTGTGTTCTGGGACTTGGAGTACTGGCACAAACTCTATACACCTCATTGCCTTAATCAAATGCATATCTGTAAGAATGTCCTTGAGAGCTTGCTCGCAACACGGATGAACATGCCGGATAAGACCAAGGATGGGCCGAAGGCAAGAAAAGACTTGCAAGATTTGAAAATCAGGGAAGATCTGCACATGCCGCCCCGTAAAATGTTAGACAAGACAGAGACGGAGATAGAGGCACGGGAGAAGAAGGGCAAGAAAATAAAGAAAGAGGATTATTGCCCCCCTTCTTGCTTCACCTTAAGTCAGGCCGAGATCAATCAATTCTTTAAGTGCCTTACCGGAGTCAAAGTTAGTTCCGGTTACTGTGGCAAGATAAGCAGATATCTAGACACGGACAAGAAAAGGTTCAGCGGGATGAAGTCTCATGACTGTCATGTGATGATGACGCACATACTACCTGTTGCCCTTAGAGGGATAATGGACAAGCACGTCCGTGACACGCTTATTGGTCTCTGCAACTTTTTTGACGTCATCTCTCGAAAGTCGATCGGTGTGAAGCAGCTCCAAAGGCTACATGAAGAGATCGTTGTGATACTGAATGAGCTTGAGATGTACTTCCCGCCCGCGTTCTTCGACATGATGGTGCATCTGTGTGTCCATATTGTGGATGACATAATAGACCTGGGGCCGTCATTCCTGCACAACATGACGCCGTTTGAGAGGATGAATGGGATCATCAAAGGATTCGTTCGTAACATGTCCCGTCCGGATGGAAGTATCGTCCAGGGCTATTTGGCACAAGAGTGCATCTCTTTCTGTGAGAATTTTCTATATGGCGCAGACCAGCCGCCTGGTGTTAGTGTTGGTTTTCCCGTTAACAAGCACGATGGGAGGCTCGAAGGAGATGGTCACTGCAACGGTCGCAGGGAACTGCACGTGGCATACTCAGATCGACACAACGACTTTGACAGAGCAAACTTGGTAGTGCTACAACACCTAGACGAGGTAGATCTTTTCGTGGCACTGCAGAAAGAAATTATCGCAAAGAAGTATCGTGACCGGGGGGTATGCAGGACGGACGCCGAAGTTACTAGAGAGCACAACTCCACTTTTCTGCATTGGTTCAAAGAGCATATTATTGCTAATCCCCCAGAGGAGGGCTCTAAGGACGGATTGCTCATATACGCCTTAGCACATGGCCCCTCGCCCAACCTCGTAACCTATCAGGCATATGATATCAACGGATACACGTTCTACACTGAGGCCAAAGATATGGACAGTGATGATCAGAACTCAGGGGTGACGATGGAATGCATGACCAGCAGCGACAGCGGCACAACTGAACGATTTTATGGAAGGGTCGAGGAGATCTGGGAGCTTGACTACTCTGGACTGCACAACACGATGATGTTCCGTGTCAGATGGGCTAAGAATGTCGAAAGAGAATGCCGGATTTTCACTACCATGACTATACCCGACGCCATGGGTACATGCTAAGCACGTGACACAATGCTTCTTCATAACTGACCCACGCAATCCTAGCCGTGTTGTCGTGAGGAGAGGCAAAAGGAACATCATTGGAATGGATGGAGTCGCCAACGAGGAAGACTATGATCAGTACGGCAACCCAATGAGGGAAGATGACGATGATGATGAAGTATACGTCAAAAGAAGAATCAATACTACATTACCTAAGAAAAATCGTACTCCATGGAAAAGGCAAAGTCACAATGAGGGTCTCAATTATTCTTCGACGAATAAGAAGGGACAAAAGCCGACTCAAAAACGAAAACGTCAGCACTGAGGAAACGTATGTTATCGGTCCAATGATGTGTAATATATATATATATATATATATATATATATATATATATATATATATATATATATATATATATGTTCCTATTTTGTATACACACTTAGCCATTATTATGCATGGGTCCAATGATGTGTAATATATATGTTCCTATTTTGCATACATATTTAACCGTCAAATGATGCAATATATATCGCCCTCCCTTCGTTCACTGCCCTCGGGAAATAAAAGTGGGATAAAATAAAGGAAAAGAAAAAGGAAAATTGGCAGTAGCGACGGTAGTAGCAGCGCGTTTTGCATAAACCGCTGCAGCTACTGAAGTTAGTAGTAGCGAATTTTGCCTAAACCGCTACAGCTATTGAAGTTAGTAGCAGCGCGTTTTGACCTAATGCGCTACTGCTACGTCCACTTAACCCCAAATTCTCACTCGCCCTGCTTCATCCCGCCTCCCCCCCCCCAAATCCCCACTGTCTCTTCCCCCGTCGCACCGCCGCGCCCGACCCGGCCCCGGCGCTCGCCTCCGACTCCGGCGCTCGCCCCCGACCCGACCCTCGACCCCGACCCCGGCGCC
>NC_041391.1:144244491-144256148 GCF_002162155.2 Triticum dicoccoides
GCCGGCGCTCGCCCCCGACCCGTCGGCCCTCGCCTCCCTCCTATCCCCTCCCGGCCGTCGTCGGGCCTGCCTCCTCGCCCCTGCACCCTCTGTAAACCCCCCCTCTCTCTCTCTCTGCTAGGGTTCTTCGGTTATGTTAATTAGGTTATCTATTTAGTTATGAATTTAGCTAGGTTTCAAAATTAGCTGAATTTATATGCAAATTTGAACTGGACATGTGATATGTGCATATGTCATGTTTTGACATGTCATGTTTGGAAAATGATCCGAGTGGCCTATGTTACGCCGGAATGTTGATTCATTTCCATTCCGGTGAATTTCAGGCGCTCGATATGTCCATTTTTTAGCAAAGGTCATGCCGAAATTTTCCATGAATAAAGGCATGATTTGTGCTACATAGTTGGCATATCGAGTGCTGACACATAGATTTCTTTTTATGTCATTTCTCATTTATTCATACTTTTAGAAATAAATGAGGACACTTAATCATAGGAAACATGTCGAACAACGAAGAAACTGGGCCTTCTGACCAAGATGCAGACGAGATGGATTATGAGGGTGAACAAGAGTACCTCGACTATTTGACTGCTAAGCAAGGTTTGCAGGTCGGCCTCGATGATGGTACTGACGCCGACATCGACACCGACGGCGCCGGCACCGATGGCGGCACCGAGACCGGCGGGGAAGGTACCGGTGGGGAAGGTACCGGCCCCGATGCCGCTACCGAAAAGAGGAAGCATAAGAAGCAGATGATACGAAAACCTAACAAACTAGGGATTGGACGACTTGTGATCACAAGGATGGCACCTGGCAAGTTTGAGCCGTTAGAGCCGGAAGAACCTCGCAAGTGCTATGGGAACCAAGTAGGATGCATCCTACGGGAATGCGCGAGCATCAACGACGATGACTTAAGGAGTAAAGAACATTTGACGCAGTTGCTCCTAACGAAGTTGCACAAGAGATTCAAGTTCCCCGACCGGGATGATAACATAGAACAACCGTGGGATGATCCGAAGATGAAAAAGATTAACAATCACGCCATGGGCATGTTCAGCAATGATTTGGCCTCCTGGAAAGGGAGGGTGAAACAAGCTGTTGAGGCTGATGAACCCCTGTCCAAGATTCTGGAGGAAAATCCGACACTTACGGAAGAGGAGTTCGAAAATTTCAAGGACACTTGCGCTACCGAGGCAGCCAAGGCTAAGGCTGCGAAATTCAAGAGCCCTCAGCAAAGGAACACGGGGAAGCATCGCCTCGGAAGCCGTGGCTACCTCGGTAAAAGGCCCATATGGGATAAGGAGGACGCGGAACGTGAAGCCGCGGGTCTCCCAGACCCCTTCGCGAAGTTCGCCAACCCCTTGGAGCATGACTTCATCAGGGCCCGCTACAAGTGGGACAAGGAGAAAAAGGTTTTTTACACGGACAAGATCACGAGGAAATTGATTAGACTACTGGAGAAGCAACACCGGCTTGCAGCCGAAAGCCCTACTTCTCCGATGAGGCCCAAGTGGGACACCCCTCTCAACCGGGCCTTGAACGAACTTAAAGGACTCCCTTTGGACCAGCGGCCGCAATATGGTCATGTGCACGGCACTGGAGACGGCGCCACGTGGAAGGTGTTTTACAACGACGGCCCGGAGGCCAAGAAGTAGAAAAAGAAGTTTAGTCAGGCGGACATCGACGCGAAGGTGAAGCTTGCGGTCGAGAAAAAAGCAGCTGAGGACGCGAAAAAAGCAGCCGAGGACAAATATGAGTTGCTACAGCAGGCAGTCAATGCAGCTGTAACTGCCTGCAGAAATGATTTCGCTACTAACTTGGTTCTAGTTATCATCAACTGGGCGAAGGAAAATCCAGACAAGACGGTACATGATTTCCCGATGCCAGTTTCGTCGCGAGCAACTCCATGAACAACAACACCATCTCACCATCACTTGCTCAAGCAACCGGGCCTCCTCTCGCAGTCGCTCCCGCTCATAGCAGCCCGTCCTCAGTCTCAGGCGCGCTAGGTGGGCCTTCTTCTTTGGCTGAGCTCGACGCCGTCACGGTAATTACATGTCGCACCAACATATATATATATATATAGATAATATTCCATTTTTGTTGCCTTTCGGTTGTTTTACGCCACAAACATATGTGTTTGCAGGCGAAAGAAACCCCGTGCACCATACTCTACTTGATCAAAGGCCAAAAGGTGGACGTGGGAAAGGGGATGATAATGGACCCCTCTCAACGCACATTCCACAACCAGCCGATCCCCGCTGGGCACTTCAGGGTTAGCATGACCAGTGTGAAATCGGGGCACGAGGATTTGCCTCCTCCAGTACAGCATGTGGGAGTGGACGACGAGACCCCGCCGTGGATTGGAAGCTGCAAGAATTGGGTGCTGCTATGGCCGAAGAATCTTATTCGTCTGGAGCCGGCCGAGAGCACACCAATAACTACCACACATCAACAAGCATGTGCGGAGACCACCACCCCGCCTACGCAATTACCAGCTCCTGTAGTGTCGGGTGAGAGCGGCGGACGACATGATGAAGGGGGTGCAATAGTATTGGCTGATGTAATTTCTCCTATAGAACAGAGAATGGATGATGAGACGGAGGTCGACCCTATGGATTACCTCAATACAAACGCGTATGACTGTGACATAGATATGATGAGTCAACCATATGACGAATCGGGCTATCATCTTGCTAATGAGGATATGGATGATATGCTCGGGCAGGGTCGTACCATGGATTGCAAAAAGTCTCTCTTCATGAAACCCTCACAGGACACGCCTGAAGATGCCGCCTCAACACAGGCTCAACTAGCCGGGCGCGAGGGTCGTACAGTACTTAGCCCGGGAACACTGGGGTAGGGGTTAAGGAAGGGTCTGGAAGGTGTGCCCAAGAAAAAGGAGAGGAAGAGATCGGGGAAGGTAACTGCCTCCAAACAAGCCAGAGCACATAGCAGCCAGACGATGCATTCTGAAGAGCGTGTACCCGTGAAAGGTGCGGTCATGTTCCATCTCACGGGCGAGCCGATGCTACCGCCGAAACCGCTGGAGGCACTATATGGGGATCTCAGGAGACTGCACGACCATGTGCTGTCGACTGAGAAAAGCCTACTATTCTCAAAGGATCCAGGATATCCGACATACGCGGCTCGTGTGCCTGAGGGGAAGTGCTACGTCGACACACGGCCCACGGAGGTGTTCTTCCTGCGGTTTGACCATATCTTTGAGATGTTTCTAACAAGGCGGCTTGATTTTACTATCGTCCGCCTTTTTACGCTACATATGAGCTCTGTCATGAAGAGTGAAGAAGTCTCGCAAATCTGTGTGGCGGATCCGTACTACATGCACGAGTCTTTCTTGAGTCTCGGCGACTTTGAGCGTGAAACTGCTAGGGAGTACCTCCAAAACTTCATGGTACAGAATAAGGACCGGGAAATTGTCCTCGTGCCTTATCATCCAAAGTAAGTCAGTTCCAGACAACCCTTTCATACATTTCAATCATTCCTTCTCTCTCATATGGGGAATAATTTGAGGTGTCTTTTCCCCGCAGCAACGGGCGCGCCATCCTTATCGTTCTTTATCGGAAAGTCTCCCACGCCGTGTATTTTGTGAAGGAAATATGCCCTAGAGGCAATAATAAAGTTATTATTTATTTCCTCATATCATGATAAATGTTTATTATTGATGCTAGAATTGTATTAACCGGAAATATAATACACGTGTGGATACATAGACAAACATATAGTCACTAGTATGCCTCTACTTGACTAGCTCATTAATCAAAGATGGTTATGTTTCCTAACCATAGACATGTGTTGTCATTTGATTAGTGGGATCACATCATTAGAAGAATGATGTGATTGACATGAACCATTCCGTTAGCTTAGCACTTGATCGTTTAGTATACTGCTATTGCTCTCTTCATGACTTATACATGTTCCTGTAACTATGAGAATTATGCAACTCCCATTTACCGGAGGAACACTTTGGGTACTACCAAACGTCACAACGTAACTGGGTGATTATAAAGGAGTACTACAGGTGTCTCCGAAGGTACATGTTGAGTTGGCGTATTTCGAGATTAGGTTTTGTCACTCCGATTGTCGGAGAGGTATCTCTGGGCCCTCTCGGTAATGCACATCACTATAAGCCTTGCAAGCAATGTAACCAATGAGTTGGTTACGGGATGATGCATTACGTAACGAGTAAAGAGACTTGCCGGTAACGAGATTGAACTAGGTATTGGATACTGACGATCAAATCTCGGGCAAGTAACATACTGATGACAAAGGCAACAACGTATGTTGTTATGCGGTTTGACCGATAAAGGTCTTCGTAGAATATGTAGGAACCAATATGGGAATCCAGGTTCCGCTATTGGTTATTGACCGAGAATAGTTCTAGGTCATGTCTACATAGTTCTCGAACCCGTAGGGTCCGCACGCTTAACGTTACGATGATAGTTTTATTATGAGTTTATAAGTTTTGATGTACCGAAGTTTGTTCGGAGTCCCGGATGTGATCACGGACATGACGAGGAGTCTCGCAATGGTCGAGACATAAAGATCGATATATTGGAAGCCTATATTTGGACATCGGAATTGTTCCGGGTGAAATCGGCATTTTACCGGAGTACCGGGAGGTTACCGGAACCCCCCCGGTGGGTTATTGGGCCTACATGGGCCTCGAGGGAGAAGAGGGAAGGAGGCAGGAGGGGGCCACGCGCCCCTCCCCTTCCTAGTCCGAATAGGACAAGGGAAGGGGGGCGGCGCCCCCCCTTTCCTTCCCCTCTTCCTCCTCTTTCCCCCCTTCTCCTACTCCTACTTGGAAAGAAGGGAGTCCTACTCCCAGTGGGAGTAGGACTCCCCCCTTGGCGCGCCCTCCTTGGCCGGCCGCCTCCTCCCCCCTGGATCCTTTATATACGGGGGAGGGGGGCACCCCATAGACACACAAGTTGATCTACGAATCGTTCCTTAGCCGTGTGCGGTGCCCCCTTCCACCATATTCCACCTCAGTCGTATCGTCGTAGAGTTTAGGCAAAGCCCTGCGCCGGTAGAACATCATCACCGTCACCACGCCGTCGTGCTAATGGAACTCAGCTCCGGAGCTTTGCTGGATCGGAGGCCGGAGATCGTCATCGAGCTGAACGTGTGCTGAACTCGGAGGTGCCGTACGTTCGGTGCTTGGATCGGTCGGATCGTGAAGACATACGACTACATCAACCGCGTTGTGCTAACGCTTCCGCTTACGGTCTACGAGGGTACGTGGACAACACTCTCCCTTCTCGTTGCTATACCATCACCATGATCTTGCGTGTGCGTAGGAATTTTTTTGAAATTACTGCGTTCCCCAACAGTGGCATCAGAGCCTAGTTTTTATGCGTTGATGTTATATGAACGAGTAGAACACAAGTGAGTTGTGGGCGATACAAGTCATACTGCTTACCAGCATGTCATACTTTGGTTCGGCGGTATTGTGAGATGAAGCGGCCCGGACCGACATTACGCGTACGCTTACGCGAGACTGGTTTCACCGTTACGAGCACTCGTGCTTAAAGGTGGCTGGCGGATGTCTGTCTCTCTCACTTTAGCTGAATCGAGTGTGGCTACGCCCAGTCCTTGCGAAGGTTAAAACAGCACTAACTTGACGAACTATCGTTGTGGTTTTTGATGCGTAGGTAAGAATGGTTCTTGCTAAGCCCGTAGCAGCCACGTAAAATTTGCAACAACAAAGTAGAGGACGTCTAACTTGTTTTTGCAGGGCATGTTGTGATGTGATATGGTCAAGACGTGATGCTATATTTTATTGTATGAGATGATCATGTTTTGTAACCGAAGTTATCGGCAACTGGCAGGAGCCATATGGTTGTTGCTTTATTGTATGAAATGCAAACGCCCTGTAATTGCTTTACTTTATCACTAAGCGGTAGCGATAGTCGTAGAAGCAATAGATGGCATAACGACAACGATGCTACGATGGAGATCAAGGTGTCGCGCCGGTGACGATGGTGATCACGACGGTGCTTCGGAGATGGAGATCACAAGCACAAGATGATGATGGCCATATCATATCACTTATATTGATTGCATGTGACGTTTATCCTTTATGCATCTTATCTTGCTTTGATTGACGGTAGCATTTTAAGATGATCTCTCACTAAATAATCAAGAAGTGTTCTCCCTGAGTATGCACCGTTGCGAAAGTTCTTCGTGCTGAGACACCACGTGATGATCGGGTGTGATAGGCTCTACGTTCAAATACAGCGGGTGCAAAACAGTTGCACATGCGGAATACTCAGGTCATACTTGATGAGCCTAGCATATACAGATATGGCCTCGGAACACGGAGATCGAAAGGTCGAACGTGAATCATATAGTAGATATGATCAACATAGTGATGTTCACCATTGAAACTACTCCATCTCACGTGATGATCGGACATGGTTTAGTTGATTTGGATCACGTGATCACTTAGATGACTAGAGAGATGTCTGTCTAAGTGGGAGTTCTTAGGTAATATGATTAATTGAACTTAAATTTATCATGAACTTAGTACCTGATAGTATTTTGCTTGTCTATGTTTGTTTGTAGATAGATGGCTCGTGCTGTTGTTCCGTTGAATTTTAATGCGTTCCTTGAGAAAGCAAAGTTGAAAGATGATGGTAGCAATTACACGGACTGGGTCCGTAACCTGAGGATTATCCTCATTGCTACATAGAAAAGTTACGTCCTGGAAGCACCGCTGGGTGCCAGGCCTGCTGCTGATGCAACTGACGACGTTAAGAACGTCTGGCAGAGAAAAGCTGATGACTACTCGATAGTTCAGTGTGCCATGCTTTACGGCTTAGAACCGGGTCTTCAACGACGTTTTGAATGTCATGGAGCATATGAGATGTTCCAGGAGTTGAAGTTAATATTTCAAGCAAATGCCCGGATTGAGAGATATGAAGTCTCCAATAAGTTCTATAGTTGTAAGATGGAGGAGAATAGTTCTGTCAGTGAACATATACTCAAAATGTCTGGGTATAATAATCACTTGATTCAACTGGGAGTTAATCTTCCTGATGATAGTGTCATTGACAGAATTCTTCAATCACTGCCACCAAGCTACAAGAGCTTCGTGATGAACTATAATATGCAAGGGATGAACATGACTATTCCCGAGCTCTTCGCAATGCTAAAAGCTGCGGAGGTAGAAATCAAGAAGGAGCATCAAGTGTTGATGGTTAACAAGACCACCAGTTTCAAGAAAAAGGGCAAAGGGAAGAAGAAGGGGAACTTCAAAAAGAACAGCAAGCAAGTTGCTGCTCAAGAGAAGAAACCCAAGTCTGGACCTAAGCCTGAAACTGAGTGCTTCTACTGCAAGCAGACTGGACACTGGAAGCGGAACTTCCCCAAGTATTTGGCGGATAAGAAGGATGGCAAAGTGAACAAAGGTATATGTGATATACATGTTATTGATGTGTACCTTACTAATGCTCGCAGTAGCACCTGGGTATTTGATACTGGTTCTGTTGCTAATATTTGCAACTCGAAACAGGGACTACGGATTAAGCGAAGATTGGCTAAGGACGAGGTGACGATGCGCGTGGGAAATGGTTCCAAAGTCGATGTTATCGCGGTCGGCTTGCTACCTCTACATCTACCATCGGGATTAGTTTTAGACCTAAATAATTGTTATTTGGTGCCAGCGTTGAGCATGAACATTATATCTGGATCTTGTTTGATGCGAGATGGTTATTCATTTAAATCAGAGAATAATGGTTGTTCTATTTATATGAGTAATATCTTTTATGGTCATGCACCCTTGAGGAATGGTCTATTTTTATTGAATCTCGATAGTAGTGATACACATATTCATAGTGTTGAAACCAAAAGATGCAGAGTTGATAACGATAGTGCAACTTATTTGTGGCACTGCCGTTTGGGTCATATCGGTATAAAGAGCATGAAGAAACTCCATACTGATGGGATTTTGGAATCACTTGATTATGAATCACTTGGTACTTGCGAACCATGCCTTATGGGCAAGATGACTAAAACGCCGTTCTCCGGAACTATGGAGAGGGCAACTGATTTGTTCGAAATCATACATACTGATGTTTGTGGTCCAATGAATGTTGAGGCTCGCGGCGGGTATCGTTATTTTCTTACCTTCACAGATGATTTGAGCAGATATGGGTATATCTACTTAATAAAACACAAGTCTGAAACATTTGAAAAGTTCAAAGAATTTCAGAGTGAAGTGGAAAATCATCATAACAAGAAAATAAAGTTTCTACGATCTGATCGTGGAGGAGAATATTTGAGTTACGAGTTTGGTCTACACTTGAAACAATGCGGAATAGTTTCGCAACTCACGCCACCCAGAACACCACAACGAAATGGTGTGTCCGAACGTCGTAATCGTACTTTACTAGATATGGTACGATCTATGATGTCTCTTACTGATTTACCGCTATCATTTTGGGGTTATGCTTTAGAGACGGCCACATTCACGTTAAATAGGGCACCATCAAAATCCGTTGAGACGACGCCTTATGAGCTGTGGTTTGGCAAGAAACCAAAGTTGTCGTTTCTTAAAGTTTGGGGCTGCGATGCTTATGTGAAGAAACTTCAACCAGATAAGCTCGAACCCAAATCGGAGAAATGTGTCTTCATAGGATACTCAAAAGAGACTATTGGGTACACCTTCTATCACAGATCTGAGGGCAAGATTTTCGTTGCTAAAATCGGATCCTTTCTAGAGAAGGAGTTTCTCTCGAAAGAAGTGAGTGGGAGGAAAGTAGAACTTGATGAGATAACTGTATCTACTCCCTTATTGGAAAGTAGTTCATCACAAGAACCGGTTCCTGTGACAACTACACCAATTAGTGAGGAAGATAATGATATTGATCATGAAACTTCAGATCAAGTTTCTACTGAACCTCGTAGGTCTACCAGAGTAAGATCCGCACCAGAGTGGTACGGTAATCCAATTCTGGAAGTCATGTTACTTGACCATGATGAACCTACGAACTATGAGGAAGCGATGATGAGCCCAGATTCCACAAAATGGCTAGAGGCCATGAAATCTGAGATGGGATCCATGTATGAAAACAAAGTATGGACTTTGGTTGAGTTGCCCGATGATCGGCAAGCCATTGAGAATAAATGGATCTTTAAGAAGAAGACTGACGCTGATGGTAATGTAACTGTCTATAAAGCTTGACTTGTTGCGAAAGGTTTTCGACAAGTTCAAGGAGTTGACTACGATGAGACTTTCTCACCCGTAGCGATGCTTAAGTCTGTCTGAATCATGTTAGCTATTGCTGCATTTCATGATTATGAAATTTGGCAAATGGATGTCAAAACTGCATTCTTGAATGGATTTCTGGAAGAAGAGTTGTATATGATGCAGCCAGAAGGTTTTGTTGATCCAAAAGGTGCTAACAAAGTGTGCAAGCTCCAGCGTTCCATTTATGGACTGGTGCAAGCATCTCGGAGTTGGAATAAACGCTTTGATAGTGTGATCAAAGCATATGGTTTTATACAGACTTTTGGAGAAGCCTGTATTTACAAGAAAGTGAGTGGGAGCTCTGTAGCATTTCTGATATTATATGTAAATGACATATTATTAATTGGAAATGATATAGAATTTCTGGATAGCATAAAGGGATACTTGAATAAAAGTTTTTCAATGAAAGACCTCGGTGAAGCTGCTTACATATTGGGCATCAAGATCTATAGAGATATATCAAGATGCTTAATAGGACTTTCACAAAGCACATACCTTGACAAAATTTTGAAAAAGTTCAAAATGGATCAGGCAAAGAAAGGGTTCTTGCCTGTACTACAAGGTGTGAAGTTGAGTCAAACTCAATGCCCGACCACAGCAGAAGATAGAGAGAAAATGAAAGATGTTCCCTATGCTTCAGCCATAGGCTCTATCATGTATGCAATGCTGTGTACCAGACCTGACATATGCTTAGCAATAAGCTTGGCAGGAAGGTACCAAAGTAATCCAGGAGTGGATCACTGGACAGCGGTCAAGAACATCCTGAAATACCTGAAAAGGACTAAGGATATGTTTCTCGTATATGGAGGTGACAAAGAGCTAGTCGTAAATGGTTACGTCGATGCAAGCTTTGACACTGATCCGGACGATTCTAAATCGCAAACCGGATACGTGTTTTTATTAAACGGTGGAGCTGTAAGTTGGTGCAGTTCTAAACAAAGCGTCGTGGCGGGATCTACATGTCAAGCGGAGTACATAGCTACTTCTGAAGCAGCAAATGAAGGAGTCTGGATGACGGAGTTCATTTCCAATCTAGGTGTCATACCTAGTGCATCGGGACCAATGAAGATCTTCTGTGACAATACTGGTGCAATTGCCTTGGCAAAGGAATCCAGATTTCACAAGAGGACCAAACACATCAAGAGACGCTTCAATTCCATTCGGGACCAAGTCCAAGTGGGAGACATAGAGATCTGCAAGATACATACGGATCTGAATGTTGCAGACCCTTTGAGTAAGCCTCTCTCACGAGCAAAACATGATCAGCACGAAGAATCCATGGGTGTTAGAATCATTACTACGTAATCTAGATTATTGACTCTAGTGCAAGTGGGAGACTGAAGGAAATATGCCCTAGAGGCAATAATAAAGTTATTATTTATTTCCTCATATCATGATAAATGTTTATTATTCATGCTAGAATTGTATTAACCGGAAACATAATACATGTGTGGATACATAGACAAACATTTAGTCACTAGTATGCCTCTACTTGACTAGCTCATTAATCAAAGATGGTTATGTTTCCTAACCATAGACATGTGTTGTCATTTGATTAGTGGGATCACATCATTAGAAGAATGATGTGATTGACATGACCCATTGCGTTAGCTTAGCACTTGATCGTTTAGTATACTGCTATTGCTCTCTTCATGACTTATACATGTTCCTGTAACTATGAGAATTATGCAACTCCCGTTTACCGGAGGAACACTTTGGGTACTACCAAACGTCACAACATAACTGGGTGATTATAAAGGAGTACTACAGGTGTCTCCGAAGGTACATGTTGAGTTGGCGTATTTCGAGATTAGGTTTTGTCACTCCGATTGTCGGAGAGGTATCTCTGGGCCCTCTCGGTAATGCACATCACTATAAGCCTTGCAAGCAATGTAACCAATGAGTTGGTTACGGGATGATGCATTACGTAATGAGTAAAGAGACTTGCCGGCAACGAGATTGAACTAGGTATTGGATACCGACGATCAAATCTCGGGCAAGTAACGTACCGATGACAAAGGGAACAACGTATGTTGTTATGCGGTTTGACCGATAAAGATCTTCATAGAATATGTAGGAACCAATATGGGCATCCATGTTCCGCTATTGGTTATTGACCGAGAATAGTTCTAGGTCATGTCTACATAGTTCTCGAACCCGTAGGGTCCGCACGCTTAACGTTATGATGACAGTTTTATTATGAGTTTATAAGTTTTGATGTACCAAAGTTTGTTCAGAGTCCCGGATGTGATCACGGACATGACGAGGAGTCTCGAAATGGTCGAGACATAAAGATCGATATATTGGAAGCCTATATTTGGACATCGGAATCGTTCCGGGTGAAATCGGCATTTTACCGGAGTACCGGGAGGTTACCGGAACC
>NC_041391.1:144256630-144262199 GCF_002162155.2 Triticum dicoccoides
TTGGAAAGAAGGGAGTCCTACTCCCAATGGGAGTAGGACTCCCCCCTTGGCGCGCCCTCCTTGGCCGGCCGCCTCCTCCCCCTGGATCCTTTATATACGGGGGCGGGGGGGGTGTCGTGGTTCTAAGCCTGACAGTAGAGTGGGGGGTAGGTATGGAGAGGCAAGGTCCTAGCTATGGAGAGGTTGTAAGCACGAAGGATGTACGAGTTCAGGCCCTTCTCGGAAGAAGTAACAGCCCTACGTCTCGGAGCCCGGAGGCGGTCGAGTGGATTATGAATGTATGGATTACAAGGTGCCGAACCCCTCTGCCTGTGGAGGGGGGTGGCTTATATAGAGTGCGCCAGGACCCCAGCCAGCCCACGTAGGAGAGGGTTTAAGGTGAGTTAAGTCTGGGGCGTTACTGGTAACGCCCCACATAAAGTGCCTTTACTATCATAAAGTCTACTTAATTACAGGCCGTTGCAGTGCAGAGTGCCTCTTGACCTCCTGGTGGTCGAGTGAGTCTTCGTGGTCGAGTCCTTCAGGACAGTCGAGTGAATCCTCGTTGGTCGACTGGAATACGACCTCTTCTAGGGATGTCCTAGGGTAAGTTACTTGGAACAGGTCCATGACCCTACCCTAGGTACATAACCCCATCATTAGCCCCCGAATGGATTGAGGCTTCGAGTGAAGAAGGAGTTGATGTCGTTTCCGATTAACCTTTGCGCTCTAGTTGTGCGCTGTTCTGGATCAAAGAATCTCTTCGTTGACAGGGAGCAATTTGTCTTCGGTCGACTCGATCCATTCTATTTTTGCGTCGAGTGATCTTTCGAGCTTCGACGGTCTCCGAGCGACGGATCGCCGGAAACACCGCGTCTGACAGACTGATTTGTTGCTCGCGGATTCCGCGGGGCGCGAAATTTGGGGGCGCGCGCGAAGCGGGGCAGACCGCGGCGTTCGGATGGGACAGGGCATAGACGCCTCGATCTCCGCGCCACCTTTTTCGCCACGTATCCAGTCCCCATAACTGCTCCCAGATATGATTAGATCGACCGGGCCCATATGTCAGTCACTCTGAAGGGACCTTATAAATGTGCCCGGCGAGGATTTCTGTGCTGCGCCTCAGCATTCTCCCTTTCTCCCTCTGCTTCCTTCCTCCCTGCTCAGCGCGCTCGCTCTCGCCCCCGCACCACTTCCCTTCGTGCATCTTACCGGCGACCATGGCCAAGGAGAAGACGGCGGCGCTGGAGCGTGCCAAGAAGGCGTCGGCATCGGAGAAGGCGAAGGGGAGATCCACCAGCCGCAGAGGGTCCTCGTCCAGATCCCGCCTGCCGAAGGGTTGGGTCCAAGGAGACTGGATCCAGTCGACCATCACGGAGAAGGACCTCCTCGACATGGCCAACGAGGGCTTGATCCCTCACGGAGCTGCGAGGTTGCCGGGGAAGGAGTGGCAGCCACAGCCAGAAGAGGGTGAGTGTGTGCTTCTGGCCACTCATGTTGATCGTGGGTTTTCCTTGCCACCAAGCATTTTCTTCCGTGGCTTCTTGAATTTCTTTGGAGCGCAGCTCCACCACTTTACCCCAAACTCCATTGCCTATCTTGCTGCATTCGTGTCCATGTGTGAGGGTTTCTTGGGCTGCCGACCGCACTGGGGTTTGTTCAAACGTATCTTCACGTGTCGCTCTCAGACCGTGAAGAAGGCTAGCCCAGGTGATGAGAAGACCCGAGTCGTCCAAATGTGTGGGGGCCTGGGGATTCAGGTGAGGAATAATAGCACCTTCCCTCCCATGAGCTTTCCCGAGTCCGTCAGAGGCTGGCAGTCGACTTGGTTCTACTGCCAGGTCCAGTCGACGCCAGGGCAGTCGAGTGGACTCCCTCCGTTTACCATGGACCGAGTGAACAAGCCCTCCCCTCTGAAGCTGATTCCGGAGGAGAAAGCCGACGTGAAGATGTTGATGGAGCGCGTGGTGCAGTTGGTTCGGGAGGGGGTGACGGGCATGGACCTTCTGGAGGTCTTCCTCAGGCGTCGCATCCAACCCCTTCAATTCCGAGCCACTGCATGTGGTTGTACTGTGGGCCCGAAGACGAGACTAGAGTCCATCCAGAAGAAGTCGACGATGTCACTCTGGAAAGATGGATGGTAGCCGTTACCGGAAACAGGGACAACCCGCGCGGAGCCAGAAGGATTCCTCCACTCGACCACAACAGCAACCCAAACAAGGTACACTTGCTCTGCCCTCCACTGAGTCCTTGTCGTATTCATTTCTGTTAACCCTGCCGACTGGTCGACTGATCCTTGTTTGGGCATCTGCTAGGCCCTCACCGAGCTGTACTCGATGCCCAATGGGGCACAAGTCTCGACTGAGGAAGGCGAGGCGAGCGGGGGCGAGGCGAGCGGGGGCGAGGCGAGCGGGGGCGAGAGCCAGGAAGAGGAGGAGTGGGATTCGGATGCTGCAGGGGATGATGACGACGATGATGATGATGAAGGTGATGAAGACGACATCGAGGGCGAGGAGGAAGAGGAGGAGGAGGTCGTTCCACCGCGCTCAGAAAGGCGGTCGAAGCTTGTCCACGACCCTTCGACCGAACGTGGTAAGGGGGTTGCGACCGCCACTCAGTCGACCAAGCGTCCTCGGACCACCTCTCCGGTGCCTACTGAAAAGGCGCCGAAGCAGCCCAGGGCGGCCTCATCGAAGCCGACCAAGCTCCTGCCGAAGATGAAGGTGTCCATCCCCACCATATCAGGGTAATTGTGTTGCTCATATTTTCTTATTCTGTGTGAACTTTAGCTCTGGTCGACGCTGAGGTTAGTCGACTGATCCTTTGGAATTGCAGTGCTGCTACTTCTGAGACCTCGGCCCGGGCCGATGACCACGAGATGGAGGATGCAGCAACTTCGAATCCAGGTACTGTGTACTTAATACCATTCTTAGTCGACTGACTCGCGATCTCTGATCCTGATCCTTCTCCGCAGCTCCACCCAACACTGTTATCGATCTTCCTGATGATGATGAGGATGAAGAGCCGCTGAAGCACAGGAGGAGTCGGAAAGCGTCCTCCAGTAAGGTGCCTCAGGACGTGCCGGCGCCTGAAATTCTGACTGTGGAGGAAGAGAACACCACTCGACACACGGTGTCCTTCGCGAATCCACTGACGAGTGTTCAGCAGCCTTCCCTCTTCACGACGCACCACGTCCCAGAGGATCAAGCTGGTGCAGCGAAGGAGGCAATACGCCAGGCGGGACTCATGATGGAGCAGCTGAAGACCATCCGGGATGCGAGCCAGGCAGCTTATGACGCCAGCTCTGCCCTCCAAAGCAATGTCCAGGTCAGTCGACTGCTGTTTGTTCTGTTGGATATGCTACCAGAAACTTTTCTTTTCCGGAATTTATATTAGTCACCCACTGGGTGTGTCGAATAAACTCCGTGTTAGCGGGGGCACGCTGAGTGCACCCGCTGGGTGTAGTCCCCAAGGCTAAGGTCGACTGCTGGCAGTCGGCCTTAGGCTTTATGATGTCAATCTTTCTGTCAGTCGACTGGTCGACTGGATTTCGTAAACCGGTGGGGGCACGCTGAGTGCACCCACTGGGTGTAGTCCCCGAGACTGTGGTCGACTGCTTGCAGTTGATCACAGTCTTAGAGAATGCATCTCGCACACTTTTTTTTTTTTTGAGGTCGACTGGTCGACTTTGTCTTCAACAGGATTAGTGGGGGCACGCTGAGTGCACCCACTGGGTGTAGTCCCCGAGACTACGGTCGAATGCTTGTATTCGGCTGTAGTCTTAGAAACGTGTGTTTTTCCCTTTTTCACTCGGAAGTGAGTTACGTTTGACGTTTAGTCGATTGGTTCTCCGCAGAACTCCTGTGATCTTGTGGCTCGCTACTCAGAGCTGGAACAGAAGCATACTCAAGTCGAGCTGAGCTTGAAGCTGGTTCAGGAGAAGCTGGCCAAGGCAAAGGAGGAGACTGAAGGTATGTTTGGTGAGACCCTGACGACCGCTTTTCCCCTTGCTTGTTTCGGCATCTGATCTTGCTGTGACTTGCAGGTAAGGTAAGGGAGGCCCAGCAGAAGAAAGACCTTGAGCTAGCTGAGAAGATCAAGCTTGCTGACGAGAAGTTAGCTTCAGTCACCAAGCTCGAACAAGACAATACCAACCTGAAAACTGCTCTTGGGATTGCCAACAAGGAAGTCAGTCGACTGAGAACTGACAAAGCTGCCTTGACCGACCAAGTCAGCAAGTTGACTGAGAAGAAAACTGAACTGGAGGCCTTCCTGAGTGGCTTTGCCAAGAAGCTGTTTCTTATGCTTGAAGGTAAACCTCCATGTTTGGCAAATATTTCCAACTGTGGCTTCTTCCATTCGACTATCCCCTTGACTTAGTGATCACCCTTGCAGAATTTTGTCAAAACTTTGAAGAGGAAACCAGCCGACTGGAGCCAAACCTTGACCCCGTCAATTCTCCGGTGAACGACGAAGTTGCCATGGATGTTTTCCGACTGCAGTCTCGTGTTGCAGCTGTCGTGGACTATCTCGCAAGGCTGAAGGCCGCCACTTCTCGCATCGACTCGACGCTCTGGCCTGAGGAGACACTTCAGAATGACCTTGAGTCGCTGATGGCCCGCTTGAACACGATCCCTGGTCGAGTGCAAGAGTGGAAGAAGTCCTCGGCTCGGTGTGGTGCAGATGTCGCTCTGTGTCTGGCCCGAGTCCACTGCAAAGATGCACGAGAGGAGAAGCTGGCGGCCCTTCGGGTGGCCAATACCAAGAAGCACGACTTCAGGTCCTTTATGGAGACTTTCCTTGCAGCTGCCACTCGGATCGCCGACGGAATTGACCTTGATGAATTTGTTGCACCTTCCAGCCCTCCACAGGAGGGGTAAAAAACTTCTTCTGGCTCGACTCTTTAAATTTGCCTCGGTATGCCGAGTGGAATTGTAACCGACAAACTTTAACAGGCTTGACGCCTGAGCACTTTCGGTTCCTTTAGATATCGATTCAAATTTGAATTTGGCGCTTGAATATGACTGCCTTCGGCTCAAAATGTCTTTTGCAGGTTCAAAGCAAGGTGCCTGTGCTTAGGCGAGCGCTTGGACTGCAGTTAAGCCTCCGAGTGAGAGGGTCGCTCTTCACTCGGTAGGATTTTGATAACTTAGGCGAGCACGAGGCTGCAGCTAAGCCTCCGAGTGGGAGGATCGCTCTTCACTCGGTAGGATTTTTGTAACTTAGGCGAGCGCAGGGCCGCAGCTAAGCCTCCGAGTGGAAGGCTGGCTTACCGCTCGGTAGGATTTTGATAACTTAGGCGAGCACGAGGCTGCAGCTAAGCCTCCGAGTGAGAGGATCGCTCTTCACTCGGTAGGATTTTCACAACTTAGGCGAGTGCTTGGACTGCAGCTAAGCCCCCGAGTGTGAGGGTTGCTCTTCACTCGGTAGGATTTTTACAACTTAGGCGAGTGCTTGGACTGCAGCTAAGCCCCCGAGTGGAAGGCTGGCTTACCACTCGGTAGGATTTTGATAAACTTAGGCGAGTCCTTGGACTGCAGCTAAGCCCCCGAGTGGAAGGCTGGCTTACCACTCGGTAGGATTTTCACAA
>NC_041391.1:144263132-144274368 GCF_002162155.2 Triticum dicoccoides
ATGGTCGACCGGATCAGAGCCATCTCCCTTTCTTCCTCTAAAAGGTCGACTGCGTCCTGCCGCGCTTGTTCAGCTTCTGCTTCGTTGTAGATTTCGACTCGAGGAGCATTGTGGAGAAGATCACTCGGCAAGACTGCTTCGGCTCCATAGACCAAGAAGAATGGAGTTCTTCCGGTCGACCGATTGGGCGTGGTCCGCAGTCCCCAGAGTACAGATGGAAGTTCGTCGACCCAAGCTCCAGCCGCGTGTTTGAGATCACGCATCAGTCGCGGCTTCAGTCCCTTGAGAATCAGTCCATTAGCTCGCTCTGCTTGTCCATTCGACTGCGGATGGGCGACTGATGCGTAGTCGACCCGTGTGCCCTGGGAGTTGCAGAAGGTTCTGAATTCCTCTGAGTCAAAGTTCGACCCATTATCCGTAATGATGATGTGCGGGACTCCATATCTGAATATTAGTTCCCTGATGAAGCTAACAGCAGTACCGGTGTCGAGGCTCTTGATTGGTTTAGCCTCGATCCACTTGGTGAACTTGTCGACTGCCACCAGTACATGCGTGAAGCCACTTCGTCCTGTTCTCAAAGGGCCGACCATGTCCAGCCCCCAGACTGCAAAAGGCCAGATGAGGGGGATGGTCTTCAAAGCTGACGCAGGTTTGTGCGACATATTCGAGTAGAACTGGCATCCCTCGCACTTATCCACTATCTCCTTTGCCATCTCATTCGCCTTGGGCCAGTAAAATCCGGCTCGGTATGCTTTGGCCACGATGGTCCGGGAGGACGCATGATGACCACAGGTCCCCGAGTGAATATCATTGAGGATGAGTCGACCTTCTTCTGGTGTTATGCACTTCTGACTGACTCCAGTCGTGCTCTCTCTGTATAATTGTCCTTTGATGACGGTAAAGGCCTTAGATCGACGGACGATCTGTCGAGCCTCTTCCTCATCCTCCGGAAGCTCTTTCCTCAAGATATATGCGACATACGGAATCGTCCAGTCGGGAATGACTACCAAAACCTCCATGATCAAGTCGACCACCGCTGGGACTTCAACTTCAGTCGGATCTGTGGCACTCTTGGGCTGCGGAGTTTCTTCGGTGAAAGGGTCTTCTTTGACTGACGGAGTATGTATATGCTCCAAGAACACACCACTCGGAATGGCTTCTCTCTTGGAACCTATCTTTGCTAGATCATCAGCTGCTTGATTCTTCAGTCGGGGTATATGATGGAGCTCCAACCCCTCGAACTTTTTCTCCAGCTTCCTCACTGCACTGCAGTATCCAGTCATGGCTGGGCTTCTCACGTCCCACTCTTTCATCACCTGATTGACCACTAAATCTGAGTCGCCATAGACCATTAGACGACGGACGCCGAGTGAAATGGCCATGCGCAACCCATATAGGAGGGCCTCATATTCTGCCTCATTGTTGGAGGAATCAAAGTGAATCTGGAGCACATATCTGAGCTTATCTCCTCTGGGGGAAACCAGGACAACCCCAGCACCGGAACCATTCAACATCTTAGAACCATCGAAAAACATGGTCCAATGCTCCGAGTGAACTTCAGTCGGCTGCTGCTGTTCGATCCACTCGGCGAGGAAATCTGCTATTGCCTGGGACTTAATGGCTTTCTTTGCCTCAAACTTGATATCAAGGGGAAGAAGTTCAATCGCCCATTTGGCCACTCGACCAGTTGCATCTCTGTTGTGCAAAATCTCTGATAGTGGAGCGTCACTGACGACTGTGATTGAATGGTCAGAGAAATAATGGGCAACCTTCTTTGTGGTCATGTATATTCCATACACAAGCTTCTGATAATGAGGATATCTCTGCTTGGATGGAGTCAAGACTTCAGACAAATAATACACTGGGCGCTGAACTTTGAGAGCTTTTCCTTCTTCTTCCCGCTCGACCGTTAGCACAGTACTGACGACTTGTCCTGTGGCTGCGATGTAGAGCAACAGAGGCTCTTTGCTGATTGGAGCAGCAAGCACCGGCTGGGTGGAGAGCAGAGCTTTTAGCTCGGCAAATGCTGCATCAGCTTCTGGAGTCCACTCGAACTTGTCAGCCTTCTTCATCAGTCGGTAAAGAGGCGATGCCTTTTCACCGAGTCGTGAGATGAATCGACTTAATGCGGCCAAGCATCCAGTAAGCTTCTGGACATCGTGCACTCGCACAGGGCGTTTCATTCGGAGAATAGCGCCAATCTTTTCTGGGTTGGCGTCGATTCCCCGTTCGGAAACGAGAAAACCGAGTAACTTGCCACCAGGAACTCCAAATGTGCACTTTGATGGATTGAGCTTGATATCATACCTTCTGAGGTTGGCAAATGTTTCGGCGAGGTCAGCGAGCAGGTCGGAACCTTTTCGTGACTTGACAACGATATCATCCATATATGCTTCCACATTCCGACTGATTTGAGTGAGTAGACACTTCTGAATCATTCGCATAAATGTGGCTCCGGCATTCTTGAGGCCGAATGGCATGGTGATATAGCAGAAGCACCCGAATGGAGTGATGAAAGCTGTTTTTACTTCATCGGGCCCATACAGACGGATCTGGTGGTACCCGGAGTAAGCATCTAAAAAAGACAACCTCTCGCATCCCGCGGTCGAGTCAACAATTTGATCTATGCGAGGGAGAGGAAAGTGATCTTTCGGGCAGGCCCGGTTGATGTGCTTGAAATCAATGCACATTCGGAGCGACTGGTCCTTCTTAGGAACCATGACGACATTAGCGAGCCACTCGGAGTGGAATATCTCTCGGATAAATCCTGCCGCCAACAGTCGAGCCACTTCTTCACCAATGGCCTTTCTCTTCTGGACGGCGGACCGCCGAAGATGTTCTTTGACTGGCTTTGCAGACTTGTCGACTCTTAGGCGGTGCTCAGCCAGTCCCCTGGGAACACCTGGCATGTCAGCGGGCTTCCATGCAAAAATGTCCCAGTTCTCACGGAGGAACTGGATGAGCGCTTCTTCCTATTTTGGGTCGAGTGTTGTGGAGATGTGGGTCGGAGCTGCTTCGGGGTCGGTCGGGTGAATGTGAACAGGCTTCGTCTCACCGGACGACTGGAATGCAGATTCTGTGGCGGGCTTCTTGGACCGCAGCAAGTCACTCGGATCCGCGTTTTGCTTGTATTCTTCGAACTCGACCGCTGTCACTTGGGAATCGGCAATTTTGGAGCCCTTCTGAAAGCACTCCTCTGCCTTTTTCCTATCTCCGGTGACAGTGATCACACCTTTGGGACCGGGCATCTTCAATTTGAGGTACACGTAACATGGTCGAGCCATGAACCGTGCATAGGCTGGTCTCCCCAAAATGGCATGATATGCACTTTGAAAATCCACGACCTCAAACGTCAACTTTTCTTTGCGAAAATGCTTTGAATCGCCAAACACTACGTCCAAAGCTATCTGGCCGAGTGACTCAGCCTTCTTCCCTGGTATAACTCCATGGAAGCTCATGTTACTAGTGCTCAGTCGAGACATCGGAATGCCCATACCTTTCAACGTGTCTGCATATAACAGATTCAGGCCACTTCCACCGTCCATCAGCACCTTTGTCAGTCGAGTGCCTTCGACAACTGGATCGACCACCAAAGCTTGCCTCCCAGGGGTGGCAATATGAGTCGGGTGATCAGATTGGTCGAATGTGATGGGTGTCTGAGACCACTTCAGATAATTTGCCTTTGCTGGGGCAACCATGTTAACCTCTCGGTTAATCACTTTCAGTCGACTTCTGCTTTCCACATCTGCGAAGATCATCAGAGTGGAGTTGATATGCGGATATCCTTCCTCACTGTCCTCTTTGTCTTCGGCTTTGTCCGACTCCTTCTCCTTGTCCTTAGACTGTTTTCCCTGAAACTGCTGGATCAGGAGTCGACATTGGCGAGTGGTGTGTTTTGGGTAAATGATATTCCCCTCTTCATCTTTCTTTGTGTGAATATGACACGGCATATCCATCACGTCGTTCCCTTCTTTATCCTTCACCTTCTTGGGGTTCCAGGATCCTTTTGGTTTCCCCTTAGACTTTCCTTGAGTCACGGCCAGAGCCTCTCCAGGAGCTGCCGGTTCAGCCTTCCGCTTCTGTTTCCGACTGGTGTTTCCTTTTTCCGACTGACTCGGCTTGTGCTTGCTGCTTCGGAGTCGGTCTTCTTCTTCACCGTTGGCGTACTTGGTGGCAATCTCCATCATCCGACTCAAGGTCATGTCACCGGTTCGACCAAATTTCAAACTCAGTTCTCTGTTCTTGACGCCATCTTTGAAGGCGCATACTGCCTGATGGTCAGAGACATTTTCCACAGTGTGGTGCAAAGTGATCCACCTCTGAATATACTCTCTGAGAGTCTCATTGGTTTTCTGCACGCAGACTTGCAACTCTGTCAATCCCGCTGGTCGCTTGCAAGTCCCTTCGAACGTTCTGACGAACACTCGGGACAGATCTTCCCAAGTGTAAATACTGCTAGGAGGCAATTGAGTCAACCATGCCCTGGCAGAACCTTCCAACATGAGGGGCAAATGTTTCATGGCCACCTCATCGTTCCCACCACCGATCTGAACTGCCACTCGGTAGTCTTCAAGCCAAGTTTCAGGCTTAGACTCACCAGTGAACTTGCTGACTCCTGTTGCCAACCTGAAATTGGGGGGGATAACAGCGGCTCTGATAGCTCTGCTGAAACATTCAGGACCAGAAACATGTACTCGACTGCTCGTGGGCGCATCTCTGTCGAGTGCGCCTCGATGGGCTCTGTTCCGGTCGACCAACCCTTGCACGATAATGGATCGCGCGTCGAAGCCTGGCTCTCTATGGTCAACTGGAACCCTACGCCCTGTACTGTACTGACGCCTATCATCTGGCTGCCAAGGAGCGTAAGACCCACCCCTCGGAGGGGAATAGGGCACTCGACGCCTATCATCTTGGTCGAGTCTGTCGCCATATTGATCTCGCCGATTCTCACGCCCTTCGCGCCGCGGAGGCGATCTGGGGCTGTGAGCCGACTGAACCGTATTCACAGTGACAGATCGACTGTGAATTCTGTTGCGCGACTGAGACACGGCTGAATTCTGATCTCCTGCTGCCCGGAGCAGATCCCTGATCTGCAGCAAACCTCTGCCAGCCTCTGACTGCGAAGGCTGAATGGACTCTGCTATACGGGTCGCAGCTGCTAAATTCTGAATTGGGGTTCGATATACCTGAGTCGGCGGGAAGAGTTGACGTCGACTGGTGTCGGGAACTCGTTGCCGCGCGCGCTCGTCGAGTGCTCGCTGAAGGTTCTCCAGTCGAGTGCGCTCGGCCAAATTGGCCAGACGCGCCTCCTCCAAGGCACGAGCCTCGGGGGTTTCTCCTGCGATGGGAATACGCAGGGGATCCTCGTTCCTGCGGCGAAGCTCTTCTCTTTGCAGAGAGTCGAGTGGCTCGGGCTGGTACTCTTCGTAGCCTCGTGCAGGGTCGTCGCCGTCGCCTGCTCCACCACCACGGGCGAAGCCAGGAGGACTGTGGGGCCCATCGACCATCAAGATTTCCGCCGCTGGATCACTGCTTCCGCACTCGGATGCAGTCTCTCCGGAGCCAGTCGACTGATCGAACAAGCCGTAGAGAGATTCGTTGGGCTCGATTGCCGCAACTTGTGTAGTGGCCGACTGGCGAGCCACCGCGTGACTCACCCACCGCTGAAGCCTCGACCGGCCTGAGCGCTTGCGCTAGCGGGAGACCGGGAGGGTGGAAGATGGAAGATCCGACCGATACTGGGTCGATGGTTGCCGCAGCAGAACGCCGCGGACACATGCGCGAAAATGCGTCGCACCGCGGACGGGGAGCGCATCTACGTCGAGTGGAGCCTCCTGGAGCCATGCGGAGTCGTCGGCGATGAAGGTGAGAGTGCCGAGACGGATCTCTTGACCCTCGATCAAAACTCCAGCAGACACCATGATGAAAATACTCGGAAGAATCGCAACTTCTCCACAAAATCGCTAAAACACCTGCCCCAAGGTGGGCGCCAACTGTCGTGGTTCTAAGCCTGACAGTAGAGTGGGGGGTAGGTATGGAGAGGCAAGGTCCTAGCTATGGAGAGGTTGTAAGCACGAAGGATGTACGAGTTCAGGCCCTTCTCGGAAGAAGTAACAGCCCTACGTCTCGGAGCCCGGAGGCGGTCGAGTGGATTATGAATGTATGGATTACAAGGTGCCGAACCCCTCTGCCTGTGGAGGGGGGTGGCTTATATAGAGTGCGCCAGGACCCCAGCCAGCCCACGTAGGAGAGGGTTTAAGGTGAGTTAAGTCTGGGGCGTTACTGGTAATGCCCCACATAAAGTGCCTTTACTATCATAAAGTCTACTTAATTACAGGCCGTTGCGGTGCAGAGTGCCTCTTGACCTCCTGGTGGTCGAGTGAGTCTTCGTGGTCGAGTCCTTCAGGACAGTCGAGTGAATCCTCGTTGGTCGACTGGAATACGACCTCTTCTAGGGATGTCCTAGGGTAAGTTACTTGGAACAGGTCCATGACCCTACCCTAGGTACATAACCCCATCAGGGGGGGCACCCCATAGACACACAAGTTGATCTACGAATCGTTCCTTAGCCGCGTGCGGTGCCCCCTTCCACCATATTCCACCTCGGTCGTATCGTCGCAGAGTTTAGGCGAAGCCCTGCGCCGGTAGAACATCATCAACATCACCACGCCGTCGTGCTGACGGAACTCATCTCCGGAGCTTTGCTGGATCGGAGGCCGGAGATCGTCATCGAGCTGAACGTGTGCTGAACTCGGAGGGCCGTACGTTCGGTGCTTGGATCGGTCGGATTGTGAAGACGTACGACTACATCAACCGCGTTGTGCTAACTCTTCCGCTTATGGTCTACGAGGGTACGTGGACAACACTCTGCCCTCTCGTTGCTATCCATCACCATGATCTTGCGTGTGCGTAGGAATTTTTTTGAAATTACTACGTTCCCCAACATTTTGACACTTCCAGAGACTACGAGAAAAAAGACTACACCCACATAATGAATATTCTAGATGATGCTCTCCAAGGCTTCAGCTTTAGAGGTGGCCACGTGCAGATCAAGAAACAAAGGAACAAGAAGATGGGTTTCACGCATAAAACTAACTTCTCCTGCATCCATGTCCCAAAACCAAGCAAGAAGGATGGATTCTACATCGTCCATCTCATGATTCAATTCAACACGGATCACCAAAAGCTTCGCATTAACAGCAGAAATGATGATCATATCCACAAGTGGCTAGAATCTCATGGAGAAGCGGATTATAAACTTAGAGATGACTTCTTTCGCATCCAAAGCGACATTGCGACGATCATCATGAAAGAAGTCGTCGATGAGAAGGGGATGTTCCACCACGGCCCTATATCGTGAGCTAACGTCCGAACTCGCAAACGCATGCAACGTCTAGACCTCACGCTATTCAAGAAGCTAGGGTTCGTCCTCGATGATATGGAAGGATGGAACTTCTAGTGATTTATGATGCCGATGATGATGATATGTGTCGGTTGAACTTGTATACTTTATGTAGCGATGAAACTTTGTGATGTCCATGGTCCCTGCCGAACTTGCGTAACGCTACTTTGTTAGTTTGCATATGATGACCTGCGTAGCTCTAGTTAATTAATTTGCGTACTATATGTTGCATCTAGTTACTAACCCTTTCTTTTTCGGTGTTGCTCTAGTATATTTTGTTGCATATATATGATTGTACATCCTCTTCATGAACATGCATCTCTAACAGGTACCTAGTTTCTTGATGGAGAGATGGAATTGCTATGTCGTGTACAAAGGGAAGGTTCCGGGGGTGTACAACGAGTGGCATGAGTGTCAGGCGCAAGTGAATGGGTTCACGGGCACCAACCATAAAGGCTTCAAAAGCAGACAAGAAGGAGAAGCTAGTTACTTGAGGTTCACGCTAGCGCGAGAGAGGACTCGTAACCGCCACATCATGTACTACATAGTTCCGCTCTCACTCATAGTGATAGCACTTCTTGTGTATACCTTTGTTTAGATGGATGACGTTGTTGTAGTTGCAAGTATTCGAGACTTGCATGTATTGCTATTTTCGAGATGATGACAAGATATCACTTTGTGTTGGATGATGATTATGATGAGACTATTTGTATGTACATGCTATGATTACATTTGTGGTCTCGCAGGCATTTGTATGTGTATCATGATGACATTTCTATGTGCTAAAGATTCTTCTACAAAGCCTATTTAAATACAAAACAAATATGCCAAAAAAACTACTTAAATTAGCAGTAGCGAGTGTATAAAAGTTAGCAGCAGCGCCGCGATAGCAGTAGCGCGTCCAGGCAAAGTGCGCTAGAGCTACTAGCAGTAGAGAGCTTCCTCTAACCGCGTTGCTGCTACACTTGTGTAGCAGTAGCGCCGGTTGGGCAGCGCCGGTTGGGCACACGCTACTGCTATGTGTTAGCTGTAGCGCCTTATTAGTAGCGCCAATCCCCGCGTTGCTGCTAGCCTATCCCCGCGATGCTTCATCTAAAACCCATGCTGCTGCTAGCCTTTCCCCTAGTAGTGATGCTCGCAAGTCGCAACTGGTAGCAGCCTTTGGCCCAACGCCAAGCTAATCATCTTTTGGACAAAGAGGAGAGAGAGGTACGGGGTGGCTTTTGAGTTGCCAGGCCGACATCGAGACTCCCGCAAAGCCTTCCTTGTTTGCAGGATTTCGAACAGATGAACCGGTCCACGGGCAGACACGTAACGACCTTGGATGGCAAAGTGCGTATGGAAAGCTCAGTTCACACTTGCGGACGATTTGGGAGCCGATTTGGAGACGCTCTAAAGCCATTCTCACTTTCACCATGAAACATGGCTTGTGAATATATTATTTTTAGTTTTTTATACCTTCGCCACAAAGTTAGCTACAAAATCTTGCATGGCAAACGTCTCCTCCCATGTAAGAGCATCTACAGTCGGGCGCACCCCCTCAAACGACCGGACGGAAGGCCCGGTCACTGGCCAGTCAAAAAAAAAGCAACCCGGATGGACGCCACGAACGCCCGTGGTGCGGCCCAACCGCCCGTGGTAATCCACGAGTGGGGGGCTTCACGATGCCCAAAATATAGGAGCATTTTAGCGGGGAAGGCTCTTATATTATGAGACGGAAGGAGTAATTATCAATATTGTCTGAAGAATAATATTATTAAAATAATAAACTTATTAATTAAGGACCCAAAATATAGGAGCATTTTCTTTCGGGGAAGACTCTTACATTATGAGACGGAGGGAGTAGTTATCAATATTGTCTGAAGAATAATATTCTTATTAACAATAAACTTATCAATTAAGGATAGCAAAACTGAGTGTAAACCGAGTCCTCTCAGGGATTTACGTTTTGACAATATCAGCATTTCTGACCGTCAGATCTCGTTTGAAAAGCAATATGTCTTGCATTGGCCAAAAGGAAGGGCTCTGGTCAACTGGACGGTCCACTAGCCCGTTCTACTTCCTGGGCTTCAAGGGATCCATCGAAGGAGTGACCACGTCCATCTTGCCGATGCAAGGAGTTGCTCGAAAAAAGAAATTTGTCGATGCAAGGCACACAGAGGAGCTGCCGGTTACCTATGCTCCACACAGGAGGTGGATTGGTTAGGGGTGGCTGGGAATCCAGCCGCGCTCGATGCAGTCGATCCACCCTACCGACGTTCAGGAGACATCGTGGATCCGTCGAGCCGATGCGCGGGAGACGCGCCCGATCCTCATGGATCATGGCGGCCTAGATGACGGGCGACATGTTAGTGGCGACGAGGGCGGCCGATGACATGGAGGTCACTTCTTGCAGGTCACGGAGGCGAAGTAATTACAGCCTGTTGATTCAGTTTGTCAACAACTTCATTGAGAATATCACACACGACAACTGGATGGGTTTTCTTCAATTGCTCTAATCCATCGCTTTATGTCTCACAACCTCTCAAAGTCTCTTGCCATATACTTGAGACATCAACCCTTGAGCTGTTGGCAGTTGTACCGCTCGGCCAGGTCCAAAGTGAAGCCCACCGTCCCAGTGCCTTGCTCAACTTGCTCTCGCACATCAGTTTAAGTCTTTCTACCGCACATCGATCAGCTGCGACGAGCAAATGCTGCGCCATTTTGTCGCCTCTTCCGTGGTCTCTGCTGGAAATATGCCCTAGAGGCAATAATAAAATGGTTATTATTATATTTTTTTTGTTCATGATAATTGTCTATTGTTCATGCTATAATTGTATTATCCAGAAATCATAATATATGTGTGAATACATAGACCACAACAAGTCCCTAGTGAGCCTCTAGTTGACTAGCTCGTTGATCAACAGATAGTCATGGTTTCCTGACTATGGACATTGGATGTCATTGACAACGGGATCACATCATTAGGAGAATGATGTGATGGACAAGACCCAATCATAAGCATAGCACAAAGATCGTGTAGTTCGTTTCGCTAGAGCTTTTTCCAAACGTCAAGTATCATTTCCTTAGACCATGAGATTGTGCAACTCCCGGATACCGTAGGAGTGCTTTGGGTGTGCCAAACGTCACAACGTAACTGGGTGACTATAAAGGTGCACTACGGGTATCTCCGAAAGTGTCTGTTGGGTTGGCACGAATCAAGACTGGGATTTGTCACTTCGTATGATGGAGAGGTATCTCTGGGCCCACTCGGTAATGCATCATCATAATGAGCTCAATGTGACCAAGTGTCTGGTCTCGGGATCATGCATTACGGTATGAGTAAAGTGACTTGCCGGTAACGAGATTGAACGGGGTATTGGGAGACCGACGATCGAGTCTCCGGCAAGTAACGTACCGATTGACAAAGGGAATTGTATACGGGATTGATTGAATCCTCGACATCATGGTTCATCTGATGAGATCATCGAGGAGCATGTGGGAGCCAACATGGGTATCCAGATCCCGCTGTTGGTTATTGACCAGAGAGGCGTCTCGGTCATGTCTGCATGTCTCCCGAACCCGTAGGGTCTACACACTTAAGGTTCGGTGATGCTAGGGTTGTAGAGATATGAGTATGCAGTAACCCGAAAGTTGCTCGGAGTCCTAGATGAGATCCCGGACGTCACGAGGAGTTCTGGAATGGTCCGGGGGTGAAGAATTATATATAGGAAGTGCAGTTTCGGCCATCGGGAAAGTTTCGGGGGTCACCGGTATTGTACCAGGACCACCGGAAGGGTCCTCGGGGTCCATCGGGTGGGGCCACCTATCTTGGAGGGCCCTGTGGGCTGAAGT
>NC_041391.1:144274642-144281577 GCF_002162155.2 Triticum dicoccoides
CCCCCCTTGGAGATCCCATCTCCTAGGGCCGGCGCCCCCCCAGGGGGCCTATAAAAAGGGGGGAGGGAGGGCAGCTGCACCCATGTTCTTGGTGCCTCCCTCTCCCCTTGCTACACCTCTCCCTCTCGTAGAAGCTCAGCAAAGCTCTATCGAGATCACTGCTGCATCCACCACCACGCCGTCGTGCTGCTGGATCTCCGTCAACCTCTCCTTCCCCCTTGCTGGATCAAGAAGGAGGATACGTCTTCCTCAACCGTACGTGTGTTGAATGTGGAGGTGCCGTCCATTCGGCACTAGGATCTCCAGTGATTTGGATCACGACGAGTACGACTCCCTCAACCCCGTTCTCTTGAACGCTTCCGCATGCCATCTACAAGGGTATGTAGATGCACTCCCCTCTCTCGTTGCTAGATGACTCCATAGATTGATCTTGGTGAATGTAGGAAGAATTTTATTTTATGCAACGTTCCCCAACAGTGGCATCATGAGCTAGGTCTATGCGTAGTTACTATGCACGAGTAGAACACAATTTGTTGTGGGCGTAGATGTTGTCAACTTCCTTGCCACTACTAGTCTTATTTTGCTTCAGCGGTATTGTGGGATGAAGCGGCCCGGACCAACCTTACACGTACGCTTACGTGAGACAGGTTCCACCGACTGACATGCACTAGTTGCATAAGGTGGCTAGCGGGTGTCTGTCTCTCCCACTTTAGTTGGAGCGGATACGATGAAAAGGTTCCTTATGAAGGGTAAATAGAAGTTGGCAAATCACGTTGTGCCTTTTACGTAGGTAAGAAAACGTTCTTGCTAGAACACCTATAGAAGCCACGTAAAAACTTGCAACAACAATTAGAGGACGTCTAACTTGTTTTTGCAGCAAGTGCTCTGTGATGTGATATGGCCAAAGGATGTGATGAATGATATATGTGATGTATGAGATGATCATGTTCTTGTAATAGGAATCACAACTTGCATGTCGATGAGTATGACAACCGGCAGGAGCCATAGGAGTTGTCTTTATTTTTTGTATGACCTGCGTGTCATTGAAGAACGCCATGTAAATTACTTTACTTTATTGCTAAACGCGTTAGCCATAGAAGTAAAAGTAGTCGTTGGCGTGACAACTTCATGAAGACATGATGATGGAGATCATGATGATGGAGATCATGGTGTCATGCCGGTGACGAAGATGATCATGGCGCCCCGAAGATGGAGATCAAAGGAGCAATATGATATTGGCCATATCATGTCACTATTTGATTGCATGTGATGTTTATCATGTTTTACATCTTATTTGCTTAGAACGACGGTAGCTTAAATAAGATGATCCCTCGAAATAATTCCAAGAAAAGTGTTCCCCCTAACTGTGCACCGTTGCGAAGGTTCGTTGTTTTGAAGCACCACGTGATTATCGGGTGTGATAGATCCTAACGTTCGAATACTACGGGTGTAAGCCAGATTTACACACGCAATACACTTAGGTTGACTTGACGAGCCTAGCATGTACAGACATGGCCTCGGAACACGGAAGACCGAAAGGTCGAGCATGAGTCGTATAGTAGATACGATCAACATGAAGATGTTCACCGATGTTAACTAGTCCGTCTCACGTGATGATCGGACATGGCCTAGTTGACTCGGATCATGTTTCACTTAGATGACTAGAGGGATGTCTGTCTAAGTGGGAGTTCGTTGAATAATTTGATTAGATGAACTTAATTATCATGAACTTAGTCTAAAAACCTTTGCAAAATGTCTTGTAGATCAAATGGCCAACGCTCATGTCCACCTCAACTTCAACGCGTTCCTAGAGAAAACCAAGCTGAAAGATGATGGCAGCAACTATACGGACTGGGTCCGGAACCTGAGGATCATCCTCATAGCTGCCAAGAAAGATTATGTCCTAGAAGCACCGCTAGGTGAAGCACCAATTCCAGAGAACCAAGACGTTATGAACGCTTGGCAGTCTCGTGCTGATGATTACTCCCTCGTTCAGTGCGGCATGCTTTACAGCTTAGAACCGGGGCTCCAAAAGCGTTTTGAGCAACACGGAGCATATGAGATGTTCGAAGAGCTCAAAATGGTTTTCCAAGCTCATGCCCGGGTTGAGAGATATGAAGTCTCCGACAAGTTCTTCAGCAGTAAGATGGAGGAAAATAGTTCTGTCAGTGAGCACATACTCAAGATGTCTGGGTTGCACAACCGCTTGACTCAGCTGGGAGTTAATCTCTCGGATGACGCAGTCATTGACAAGATCCTTCAGTCGCTTCCACCGAGCTACAAGAGCTTTGTGATGAACTTCAATATGCAGGGGATGGAAAAGACCATTCATGAGGTATATTCAATGCTGAAATCAGCAGAGGTAGAGATCAAAAAGGAACATCAAGTGTTGATGGTGAATAAAACCACTAAGTTCAAGAAGGGCAAGGGTAAGAAGAACTTCAAGAAGGATGGCAAGGGAGTTGCCGCGCCCGGTAAGCCAGTTGCCGGGAAGAAGTCAAGCAATGGACCCAAGCCTGAGACTGAGTGCTTTTATTGCAAGGGAAGTGGTCACTAGAAGCGGAACTGCCCCAAGTACTTAGCGGACAAGAAGGCCGGCAAAACCAAAGGTATATGTGATATACATGTAATTGATGCGTACCTTACCAGTGCTCGTAGTAGCTCCTAGGTATTTGATACCGGTGCGGTTGCTCATATTTGTAACTCAAAGCAGGAGCTACGGAATAAGCGGAGACTGGCGAAGGACGAGGTGACGATGCGCGTCGGGAATGGTTCCAAGGTCGATGTGATCGCCGTCAGCATGCTACCTATACATTTACCTACGGGATTGCTTTTAAACCTCAATAATTGTTATTTAGTACCAGCTTTGAGCATGAACATTGTATCAGGATCTCATTTAATTCGAGATGGCTACTCATTTAAATCCGAGAATAATGGTTGTTCTATTTATATGAATGATATGTTTTATGGTCATGCCCCGCTAGTGAATGGTTTATTCTTAATGAATCTCGAGCGTAATGTTACAAATATTCATAGTGTGAATACCAAAAGATGTAAAGTTGATAACGATAGTCCCACATACTTGTGGCACTGCCGCCTTGGTCATATTGGTGTCAAGCGCATGAAGAAGCTCCATGCTGATGGACTTTTAGAGTCTCTAGATTATGAATCGTTTGACACATGCGAACCATGCCTCATGGGAAAGATGACCAAGACTCCGTTCTCCGGAACAATGGAGCGAGCAACCAACTTATTGGAAATCATACATACTGATGTGTGCGGTCCAATGAGCGTTGAGGCTCGCGGAGGATATCGTTATGTTCTCACTCTCCCTGATGACTTAAAGATATGGGTATGTCTACTTGATGAAACACAAGTCTGAGACCTTTGAAAAGTTTAAGGAATTTCAGAATGAGGTAGAGAATCAACGTGACCGAAAGATAAAGTTCTTACGATCAGATCGTGGGGGTGAATATTTAAGTCACGAATTTGGTACGCACTTAAGGAAATGTGGAATCGTTTCACAACTCACGCCGCCTGGAACACCTCAGCGAAATGGTGTGTCCGAACGTCGTAATCGCACTCTATTGGATATGGTGCGATCTATGATGTCACTTACCGATTTACCGCTATCATTTTGGGGATACGCTCTAGACACAGCTACATTCACTTTAAATAGGGCACCGTCTAAATCCGTTGAGACGACACCGTATGAATTATGGTTTGGGAAGAAACCTAAGTTGTCGTTTCTAAAAGTTTGGGGATGCGATGCTTATGTCAAGAAACTTCAACCTGAGAAGCTCGAACCCAAGTCGTAAAAATGTGTCTTCATAGGATACCCTAAGGAAACCATTGGGTATACCTTCTACTTAAGATCCGAGGGAAAGATCTTTGTTGCCAAGAACGGGTCCTTTCTGGAGAAAGAGTTTCTCTCGAAAGAATTAAGTGGGAGGAAAGTAGAGCTTGATGAAGTACTACCTCTTGAAACGGTGAGTAGCGCAACTCAGGAAGATGTTCCTGTGGTGCCTGCGCCGACAAGAGAGGAGGTTAATTATGATGATCAACATACTTCGGATCAAGCTCCTACTGAACTTCGAAGGTCCACAAGGACACTTTCCGCACCAGAGTGGTACGGCAACCCTGTCTTGGAAATCATGTTGTTAGACAACGGTGAACCTTCGAACTATGAAGAAGCGATGGCGGGCCCAGATTCCAACAAATGGCTTGAAGCCACGCAATCCGAGATAGGATCCATGTATGAAAACAAAGTGTGGACTTTGACAGACTTGCCCGATGATCGGCGAGCAATAGAAAACAAATGGATCTTTAAGAAGAAGACGGACGCGGATGGTAATGTTACCATATATAAAGCTCGACTTGTCGCTAAGGGTTATCGACAAGTTCAAGGGATTGACTACGATGAGACATTCTCTCCCATAGCAAAGCTGAAGTCCGTCCGAATCATGTTAGCAATTGCCGCATACTATGATTATGAGATATGGCAAATGGACGTCAAAACCGCATTCCTTAACGGTCACCTTAAATAAGAACTGTATATGATGCAGCCAGAAGGTTTTGTCGACCCTAAGAATGCTAACAAGGTATGCAAGCTCCAGCGCTCCATCTATGGGCTGGTGCAAGCATCTCGGAGTTGGAACATTCGCTTTAATGAGATGATTAAAGCGTTTGGGTTTATGCAGACTTATGGAGAAGCCTGCGTTTACAAGAAAGTGAGTGGGAGCTCTATAGCATTTCTCATATTATATGTGGATGACATACTTTTGATGGGAAATGATATAGAACTTTTGGACAGTATTAAGGCCTACTTGAATAAGTGTTTGTCAATGAAGGACCTTGGAGAAGCTGCTTACATATTAGGCATCAAAATCTATAGAGATAGATCAAGACGCCTCATAGGTCTTTCACAAAGCACATACCTTGATAAGATATTGAAGAAGTTCAATATGGATCAGTCCAAGAAGGGGTTCTTGCCTGTGTTGCAAGGTGTGAAATTGAGCTCACGGCAGAAGATAGAGAAAAGATGAGTGTCGTCCCCTATGCCTCAGCCATAGGGTCTATCATGTATGCCATGACCTGTACCAGACCTGATATAAACCTTGCCCTAAGTTTGGTAGGGAGGTACCAAAGTAATCCCGGCATGGAACACTGGACAGCGGTCAAGAACATCCTTAAGTACCTGAAAAGGACTAAGGATATGTTTCTCGTATATGGAGGTGACGAAGAGCTCATCGTAAAGGGTTACGTCGACGCTAGATTCGACACAGATCTGGATGACTCTAAGTCACAAACCGGATACGTGTATATTTTGAATAGTGGGGCAGTAAGCTGGTGCAGTTGCAAGCAGAGCGTCGTGGCGGGATCTACATGTGAAGTGGAGTACATGGCAGCCTCGGAGGCAGCGCATGAAGCTATCTGGGTGAAGGAGTTCGTCACCGACCTAGGAGTCATACCCAATGCGTCGGGGCCGATCACACTCTTCTGTGACAACACTGGAGCTATTGCACTTGCCAAGAAGCCCAGGTTTCACAAGAAGACCAGGCACATCAAGCGTCGCTTCAACTCCATTCGTGAAAATGTTCAAGATGGAGACATAGATATTTGTAAAGTACATACGGACCTGAATGTAGCAGATCCGTTGACTAAACCTCTCCCTAGAGCAAAACATGATCAACACCAGAATGTAATGGGTGTTCGATACATCACAATGTAACTAGATTATTGACTCTAGTGCAAGTGGGAGACTGTTGGAAATATGCCCTAGAGGCAATAATAAAATGGTTATTATTATATTTCTTTGTTCATGATAATTGTCTATTGCTCATGCTATAATTGTATTATCCGGAAATCGTAATACATGTGTGAATACATAGACCACAACAAGTCCCTCGTGAGCCTCTAGTTGACTAGCTCGTTGATCAACAGATAGTCATGGTTTCCTCACCATGGACATTGGATGTCATTGATAACGGGATCACATCATTAGGAGAATGATGTGATGGACAAGACCCAATCATAAGCATAGCACAAAGATCATGTAGTTCGTTTCGCTAGAGCTTTTCCAAATGTCAAGTATCATTTCCTTAGACCATGAGATTGTGCAACTCCCGAATACCGTAGGAGTGCTATGGGTGTGCCAAATGTCACAATGTAACTGGGTGACTATAAAGGTGCACTACGGGTATCTCCGAAAGTGTCTGTTGGGTTGGCACGAATCAAGACTGGGATTTGTCACTCCGTATGACGGAGAGGTATCTCTGGGTCCACTCAGTAATGCATCATCATAATGAGCTCAATGTGACCAAGTGTCTGGTCACGGGATCATGCATTACGGTACGAGTAAAGTGACTTGCCGGTAACGAGATTGAACGGGGTATTGGGATACCGATGATCGAGCCTCGGGCAAGTAACGTACCGATTGATAAAGGGAATTGTATACGGGATTGATTGAATCCTCGACATCGTGGTTCATCCAATGAGATCATCGAGGAACGTGTGGGAGCCAACATGGGTATCCAGATCCCGTTGTTGGTTATTGACCGAAGAGGCGTCTCGGTCATGTCTGCATGTCTCCCGAACCCGTAGGGTCTACACACTTAAGGTTCAGTGATGCTAGGGTTGTAGAGATATGAGTATGCAGTAACCCGAAAGTTGTTCGGAGTCCCGGATGAGATCCCGGATGTCACGAGGAGTTCCGGAATGGTCCGAAGGTGAAGAATTATATATAGGAAGTGCAGTTTCGGCCATCGAGAAAGTTTCCGGGGTCACCGGTATTGTACCGGGACCACCGGAAGGGTCCTGGGGGTCCACCGGGTGGGGCCACCTATCCCGGAGGTCCCCGTGGGCTGAAGTGGGGAGGGGAACCAGACCCTGGTGGGCTGGTGCGCCCCCCCTTGGGCCCCCTGCGCCTAGGGTTG
>NC_041391.1:144281833-144304045 GCF_002162155.2 Triticum dicoccoides
CCCCCAGGGGGCCAATATAAAGGGGGGAGGGAGGGCAGCTGCACCCATGTTCTTGGCGCCTCCCTCTCCCCTTGCTACACCTCTCCCTCTCGTAGAAGCTCGGCGAAGCTCTGCCGAGATCACTGCTGCATCCACCACCACGCTGTCGTGCTGCTGGATCTTCGTCAACCTCTCCTTCCCCCTTGCTGGATCAAGAAGGAGGAGACGTCTTCCTCAACCGTACATGTGTTGAACGCAGAGGTGCCGTCCGTTCGGCACTAGGATCTCCGGTGATTTGGATCACGACGAGTACGACTCCCTCAACCCCATTCTCTTGAACGCTTCCACACGCGATCTACAAGGGTATGTAGATGCACTCCCCTCTCTTGTTGCTAGATGACTCCATAGATTTATCTTGGTGAACATAGGAAATTTTTTATTTTATGCAACGTTCCCCAACAGTCTCCTCCATGAATGCCGCCAGGGAATCCATGTACATGTAATGCAGTAGGGCCTCGAAAACCTTATCATCCATACCCTCAATGCAGATGCGGCTCTGCTTGCTTTCCATCATGGAGCAACATTTGCTCGTCGTCCACAGTCCAAAAAAGCATCGATCGCTTCCGTCCGCTAACCGTCATGGCATATTTGCAAAAAAGTCCTTGTACTTTTTAGTAATTGAACATGCAGTCCAAAAAAGTGAGAAGAAACTATTCAATTGTTTTTCCTACATCGCTCGCTTGTCTTCTGGTCGCCCGGCAGGGCCTTCGCAGGCGCTACGCGCTCCTGCCCGGGCTTCGTCTGTTTGCTAATTGTTATTTCATCTGTTAGGTTTCATACGTTCCAGTTTCGTAAGTTATTTGCACCTTCGTGTCACATGGGCCATAATTTTTGTTATGAGCCAGAAAAGTAACACTTGGAACCACCTATTTTCCCCTGCCTTATGGAGCAAGTTTTCTTATGCCTGTGCTAAAATTTCAAATTCCAATTAATAGTCCCCCCTTCTTGTTCACATCAAATCCTACCAACTTATATACATTCACGAGTTCAAAAATCAACAAGCCAACAAAAAGCGGATGATATATGGTTCATGGTAGCCAGAGCCAGAGAAATGAAGAAAGATGCCTGATATAGAGAAAATTGGAGCAAAAAGAGGAGAGGCGCATGTCGTAAATGAGCAAACAGCGGATCTGAAGATGCTGAAATGTACAAAGATGGAACAAAAAAATGGGAGGCGCATCACCAATCGTAAATGAACAAAGAACGGATCTGAAGATGCTGATATGTACCAAGATGGAACAAACAAAATGGCCATTTGAGCTGATCTGAGGAAGGAGAGAGCCAATCTTACAGAAAGAGGCCCCATAGGCGACGAGCAGTCCGACGCTGCCAGACGCCACCTTTGGCAGCCGGGAGCTGCCTCTGGCCCACCACAGCCGCTCGGTCCCTATCACATGAACTGTGTGCATAAAGCAGTTATGTGGTAAAGGGCAAGGAAATGAACCGTTCATTTTGTTTTGTGCTTCCGCGTCAACCAGGGATTCTTTTGATTTGGCGAAATCTTATGTATAGTGCACAAGTGTATTATTTTTTGTTTTTGGCGTGATGAAGATGTATTCTAGAGGACCAGCGAAGTGTTTCCAATGTGCCATTAAATTTCTTCCAAGGAAACATTTTTTTCTCTGGCAGAATTATTTATCACTGAAACTACATTGGTTTAAAACAAAAGCAACTATTCCTTCTAGAAACTATAATATGATGATTCGTTGTGATGATAGTCGTGCTTCTTTCTCATTGTGAGCATGTTTCCTTCCATCATCACGTGGTGAGTGACATCAATAAGAAGTGGCATGGACGTAGCGAGGCTGTAACAACGATGCACCATTCGCCAAGGTCCTCGTTGACAACAAAGTAGATCAGCTGAGGATGCAAGGCATGATTTCATGCAGCCAGATCCGCGAGCTCCCGTTGCTTGATGATCCTCCCTGATGCATGTTGAGGATACATGTTAAGATGGCATCACGTCCATCTACTAAGGGGACGACGTCCCGACGTGGCGGATCATGGAGTATACCCTTTTGTGACTTGTAACTAATAGATTTTATTGACCAAATCAGTGGTCAATTATTTTGATGAAATACATGCAAGACTTATAAGATGTGTATATCTATGTGATATATAATTTATGCAGCTCACTAGTAGGAACCACCTAAACAACTCAAGTATTCCAATCAGTTCTTCAACCGAATAGTCTAAACCTCCGAGATGGTTGTTATTGGAGACTGTGTAGAAACCGCCATGGTATTATGAGTATTAGCGACCGTTGGCTAGATATGGTAAGTTAGACCGCCTAGAAGCTGTGTAGCAAACCGCCTCTAAAGTCGTGTTCTCTCTACTAGTGCTTCATCCTTAGAATTTGCCACTTAAGTTTGTTGGAAATATGCCCTAGAGGCAATAATAAAAGTATTATTATTATATTTCCTTGTTCATGATAATTGTCTTTTATTCATGCTATAACTGTATTATCCGGAAATCGTAATACATGTGTGAATACATAGACCACAATCTGTCCCTGGTGAGCCTCTAGTTGACTAGCTCGTTGTGATCAACAGATAGTCATGGTTTCCTGGCTATGGACATTGGATGTCGTTGATAACGGGATCACATCATTAGGAGAATGATGTGATGGACAAGACCCAATCCTAAGCCTAGCACAAAGATCGTGTAGTTCGTATGCTAAAGCTTTTCTAATGTCAAGTATATTTTCCTTAGACCATGAGATTGTGCAACTCCCGGATACCGTAGGAATGCTTTGGGTGTACCAAACGTCACAACGTAACTGGGTGGCTACAAAGGTGCATTACAGGTATCTCCGAAAGTGTCTGTTGGGTTGACACGGATCGAGACTGGGATTTGTCACTCCGTGTAAACGGAGAGGTATCTCTGGGCCCACTCGGTAGGACATCATCATAATGTGCACAATGTGATCAAGGAGTTGATCACGGGATGATGTGTTACGGAACGAGTAAAGAGACTTGCCGGTAACGAGATTGAACAAGGTATCGGGATACCGACGATCGAATCTCGGGCAAGTAAAATACCACTAGACAAAGGGAATTGTATACGGGATCGATTGAGTCCTTGACATCGTGGTTCATCCGATGAGATCATTGTGGAACATGTGGGAGCCAACATGGGTATCCAGATCCCGCTGTTGGTTATTGACCAGAGAACATCTCGGTCATGTCTGCATGTCTCCCGAACCCGTAGGGTCTACACAGTTAAGGTTCAGTGACGCTAGGGTTATAGAGATATTAGTATGCGGTAACCCGAAAGTTGGTCGGAGTCCCGGATGAGATCCCGGACGTCATGAGGAGTTTCGGAATGGTCCGGAGGTAAAGAATTATATATAGGAAGTGCTATTTCGGCCATCGGGACAAGTTTCGGGGTCATCGGTATTGTACCGGGACCACCGGAAGGGTCCCGGGGGTCCATCGGGTGGGGCCACCTGCCCCGGGGGGCCACATGGGCTGTAGGGGGTGCGCCTTGGCCTACATGGGCCAAGGGCACCAGCCCCAAGAGGCCCATGCGCCAAGAGAAGAGAAAAAGGGGAGAGTCCTAAAGTGGGAAGGCACCTCCGAGATGCCTTGGGGAGGATGGACTCCTCCCCCCCTTGGCCGCACCCTTTCCTTGGAGGAAGGGGCAAGGTCTGCGCCTCCCCCCTCTCCCTTGGCCCTATATATAGTGGGGAAAAGGAGGAGCAACCATACCTAAGGCCTGGCGCCTCCCTCTCCCTCCCGTGACACATCTCCCTCCTCCCGCAGCGCTTAGCGAAGCCCTGTTGGAATCCCGCTACTTCCACCACGCCGTCATGCTGCTGGATCTCCATCAACCTCTCCCTCCTCCTTGCTGGATCAAGGCATGGGAGACGTCTCCGTTCCGTACGTGTGTTGAACGCGGAGGTGCCGTCCGTTCGGCGCTAGGATCATCGGTGATTTGAATCACGACGAGTACGACTCCTTCAACCCCGTTCTCTTGAACGCTTCCGCTTAGCGATCTACAAGGGTATGTAGATGCACTCTCCTTCCCCTCGTTGCTGGTTTCTCCATAGATAGATCTTGGTGACACGTAGGAAAATTTTGAATTTCTGCTACGTTCCCCAACAGTGGCATCATGAGCTAGGTCTATTGCGTAGATTCTTTGCACGAGTAGAACACAAAGTAGTTGTGGGTGTTGATTTTGTTCAATATGCTTGCCGTTACTAGTCTTATCTTGATTCGGCAGCATCGTGGGATGAAGCGGCCCGGACCAACCTTACACGTACGCTTACGTGAGACCGGTTCCACCGACAAACATGCACTAGTTGCATAAGGTGGCTGGCGGGTGTCTGTCTCTCCCACTTTAGTCGGATCGGATTCGATGAAAAGGGTCCTTATGAAGGGTAAATAGCAATGGGCATATCACATTGTGGTCTTTGCGTAGGTAAGAAACGTTCTTGCTAGAAACCCATAGCAGCCACGTAAAAATGCAAACAACAATTAGAGGACGTCTAACTTGTTTTTGCAGGGTATGCTATGTGATGTGATATGGCCAAAGGATGTGATGAATGATATATGTGATGTATGAGATGATCATGTTCTTGTAATAGGAATCACGACTTGCATGTCGATGAGTATGACAACCGGCAGGAGCCATAGGAGTTGTCTTTATTTATTTATGACCTGCGTGTCAACATAAACGTCATGTAATTACTTTACTTTATTGCTAACCGTTAGCTGTAGTAGTAGAAGTAATAGATGACGTGACAACTTCATGGAGACACGATGATGAAGATCATGATGATGGAGATCATGGTGTCATGCCGGTGAGGATGATGATCATGGAGCCCCGAAGATGAAGATCAAAAGGAGCAAAATGATATTGGCCATATCATGTCACTATTTGATTGCATGTGATGTTTATCATGTTTATGCATCTTGTTTACTTAGAACGATGGTAGTAAATAAGATGGTCCCTTACAACAATTTCAAGAAGTGTTCTCCCCTAACTGTTCACCGTTGCTACAGTTCGTCGTTTCGAAGCACCACGTGATGATCGGGTGTGATAGATCCTTACGTTCACATACAACGGGTGTAAGACAGATTTACACATGCAATACACTTAGGGTTAACTTGACGAGCCTAGCATGTACAGACATAGCCTCGGAACACGGAGACCGAAAGGTCGAGCATGAGTCGTATAGTAGATACGATCAACATGAAGATGTTCACCGATGATGACTAGTCCGTCTCACGTGATGATAGGACACGGCCTAGTTTGACTCGGATCATGTGATCACTTAGATGACCAGAGGGATGTCTATCTGAGTGGGAGTTCATAAGATGAACTTAATTATCCTGAACATAGTCAAAAGGTCTTCGCAAATTATGTCGTAGCTCGCACTTCAGTTCTACTGTTTAGATATGTTCCTAGAGGAAAAAAAATTAGTTGAAAGTTGATAGTAGCAATTATGCGGACTAGGTCCGTAAACTGAGGATTGTCCTCATTGCTTCATAGAAGGCTTATGTCCTTAATGCACCGCTCAGTGTGCTGAACCTCGAACGTTGTATGTGGATGTTGCGAACATCTGACATACACATTTTGTAACTACGTGATAGTTCAGTTAAACGGTTTGGAATTGAGGCACCAAAGACGGTTTTGAAACGTCGCGAAACATATGAGATGTTTTGAGGGCTGAAATTGGGATTTCTGGCTCGTGCCCATGTCAAGAGGTATAAGACCTCCGACGATTTTCTTAGCCTGCAAACTAAGGAGAAAAGCTCAATTGTTGTGCTTGTGCTCAGATTGTCTGAGTACAACAATCGCTTGAATCGAGTGGGAGTTGATCTTCCAGATGAAAAAGTGATGGTTCTCCGAAGTCATTACCACCAAGCTGCTAGAGCTTCGTGATGAACTATGATATATCAGGGACATATATGATGATCCTTGAGATATTCGCGATGTTTGACACCACAAAAGTAGAAATCAAGAAGGAGCATCAATTGTTGATGGTTAGTGAAACCACTAGTTTCAAGAAGGGCAAGGGCAAGAAGGGATACTTCATGAAACGGCAAATCAGCTGCTGCTCTAGTGAAGAAACCCAAGGTTAAACCCAAACCCGAGACTAAGTGCTTCTGTAATAAGGGGAACAACCACTGGAGCAGAATTACCCTAGATACTTGGTAGATGAGAAGGCTGGCAAGGTCGATAGAAGTATATTGGATATATATTGTGTTAATGTGTACTTTACTAGTACTCCTAGTAGCACCAAGGTATTAGATACCGGTTCGGTTGCTAAGTGTTAGTAACTCGAAACAAAAGGCTACGGAATAAACGGAGACTAGCCAAAGGTGAGCTGACGATGTGTGTTGGAAGTTTTTCCAAGCTTGATATGATCAAGCATCGCACGCTCCCTCTACCAAAGAGATTGGTGTTAAACCTAAATAATTGTTATTTGGTGTTTGCGTTGAGCATAGACATGATGGGATTATGTCTATCGCAATACGGTTATTCATTTAAGGAGAATAATGGTTACTCTGTTTATTTGAATAATACCTTCAATGGTCTTGCACCTAAATGAATGGTTTATTGAATCTCGATCGTAGTGATACACATTTTCATGCCAAAAGATAGTAATGATAGTACCACCTACTTGTGGCACTGCCACGTAAGTCATATTGGTATAAAACGCATGAAGAAGCTCCATGTTGATGGATCTTTGGGCTCACTCGTTTTTGAAAGGTTTGAGACATGCGAACCATGTCTATTGGTGTATATGCATGAAGAAACTCCATGCAGATGGACCGTTTGAACTCACTTGATTTTGAATCACTTGAGACATGCAAATCATACCACATGGGCAAGATGACTGAAAGCCTCGGTTTCAGTAAAATGGAACCAGAAAGCAACTTGTTGGAAGTAATTCATTTTGATGTGTGCAGTCCAATGAGTGCTGAGGCATGTAGTGGATATTGTTGTGTTCTTACTTCACAGATGATTTGAGTAGATGTTGAGTACATTTACTTGATAAATCACGAGTCTGAATTATTGAAAGGTTCAAGTAATTTCAGGGTGAAGTTGAAGATCATCGTGACAAGAGGATAAAATGTCTATGATATGATCACAGAGATAAGTATCTGAGTTATGAGCTTTGGCATGCAATTAAGACATTATGGAAATTGTTTCACAATTAATACCGCCTGGAACACCATAGTGTGATGGTGTGTCCGAACATCATAGTTGCACCCTATTGGATATGGTGCGTACCATGATGTCTCTTATCAAATTACCACCATCGTTCATGGGTTAGGCATTAGAGACAACTGCACTCACTTTAAATAGGGCACCACGTAATTCCGATGATATGACACCGTATGAACTATGGTTTAGAGAAACCTAAGATGTCATTTCTTAAAAGTTTGGGGCTGCGACGCTTATGTGAAAAAGTTTCAGGCTGATAGGCTCGAACCCAAAGCGGATAAATGCATCTTCATAGGACACCCAAAACAGTTGGGTATACCTCCTAATTGAGATCCGAAAGCAATAGGGATTGTTTTTTGAATCGGGTCCTTTCTCGAGGAAAGGTTTGTCTCGAGAATTGAGTGGGAGGATGGTGGAGACTTGATGAGGTTATTGAACCGTCACTTCAACAAGTGTGTAGCAGGGCACAGGAAGTTGTTCCTGTGGCACCTACACCAATTGAAGTAGAAGCTTATGATAGTGATCATAAAGTTTTGGATCAAGTCACTACCGTACCTCGTGGGATGACAAGGATGCGTACTACTTCAGAGTGGTACATAATCCTGTCTTGGAAGTCATGTTGCTAGACAACAATGTACCTACGAGCTATGGAGAAGCGATGGTGGGCCCGGATTCCGATGAATGGCTCGAGGCCATAAAATCCGAGAGAGGATCCATGTATGAAAACAAAGTGTAGACTTTGGCAGAACGGCTCAATGGTCGTAAGGCTATTGAGTACAGATGGATTTTAAAAGGAAGACGGACAATGATGGTAAATGTCACCATTAAGGAAGCTCGACTTGTCGTTAAGAAGTTTCCGACAAGTTCAAGGAGTTGACTACGGTGAGACTTTCTCACTCGTAGCGATGCTAAGAGTCTGTTGGAATTATATTAGCGATTACTGCATCATTTATGAAATCTTGCAGATAGGATGTCAAAACATTGTTTCCTCGACGACTTTTCTTGAGGAAAGGTTGTATGTGATACAACCGGAAGGTTTTGTCAATCCTGAAAGATGCTAATAAGTATGCAAAGCTCTAGCAATCCTTCTAAGGACTGGAGTAAGCATCTCGGAGTTGGAATGTATGCTTTGATGATGATCAAAGATTTTGGGTTTATACAAAGTTTATGAGAAACTTGTATTTCCAAAGAAGTGAGTGGGAGCACTATAGTATTTCTGATGAGTATATGTTGTTGACATATTAATGATCAGAAATGACGTACAATTTCTGGAAAGCATATAGGGTTATTTGGAAAGTGTTTTTCAATGGAAAGCCTGGATTAAGCTACTTGAACATTGAGCATCAAGATCTATAAGGATAGATCAAAACGCTTAATAGTACTTTCAAATGAGCACATACCTTGACATGATCTTGAAGGTGTTCAAGATGGATAAGTCAAAGAAGGAGTTCTTGCCTGAGTTGTAAGGTATGAAGTTAAGACTTAAAGCTCGACCATGGCAGAATAGAGAGAAAGGACTAAGGTCGTCCCCTATGCAGAAGACGTAGGCTCTACAGTATGCTATGCTATGTACCGCACCTGAAGTGTGCCTTGCCATGAGTCAGTCAAGGGGTACAAGAGTGATCCAAGAATGGATCACAGGACAGCGGTCAAAGTTATTCTTAGTAACTAGTGGACTAAGGAATTTTCTCGATTATGGAGGTGGTAAAAGAGTTCATCGTAAAGGGTTACGTCGATGCAAGCTTAACACCTATCCGGATAGCTCTGAGTAGAGATACCGGATACGTATAATGGAGCAACAATTTAGAATAGCTCCAAGTAGAACAGTTATTTGGAATAGCTCCAAATAGAGCGTGGTAGCTGCATCTAGGAGATGACATAGAGATTTGTAAAGCACACACGGATCTGAAAGATTCAGACCCGTTGACTATAACATCTCTCACAAGCATAACATGATCAAACCCAGAACTCATCGAGTGTTAATCACATGGTAATGTGAACTAGATTATTGACTCTAGTAAACTCTTTGGGTGTTAGTCACATGGGGATGTGACCTAGAGTGTTAATCACATATCGATGTGAACTAGATTATTGACTCTAGTGCAAGTGGGAGACTGTTGGAAATATGCCCTAGAGGCAATAATAAAAGTATTATTATTATATTTCCTTGTTCATGATAATTGTCTTTTATTCATGCTATAACTGTATTATCCGGAAATCGTAATACACGTGTGAATACATAGACCACAATCTGTCCCTGGTGAGCCTCTAGTTGACTAGCTCGTTGTGATCAACAGATAGTCATTGTTTCCTGGCTATGGACATTGGATGTCGTTGATAACGGGATCACATCATTAGGAGAATGATGTGATGGACAAGACCCAATCCTAAGCCTAGCACAAAGATCGTGTAGTTCGTATGCTAAAGCTTTTCTAATGTCAAGTATATTTTCCTTAGACCATGAGATTGTGCAACTCCCGGATACCGTAGGAATGCTTTGGGTGTACCAAATGTCACAACGTAACTGGGTGGCTATAAAGGTGCATTACAGGTATCTCCGAAAGTGTCTGTTGGGTTGACATGGATCGAGACTGGGATTTGTCACTCCGTGTAAACAGAGAGGTATCTCTGGGCCCACTCGGTAGGACATCATCATAATGTGCACAATGTGATCAAGGATTTGATCACGGGATGATGTGTTACGGAACGAGTAAAGAGACTTGCCGGTAACGAGATTGAACAAGGTATCGGGATACCGACGATCGAATCTCGGGCAAGTAAAATACCGCTAGACAAAGGGAATTGTATACGGGATCGATTGAGTCCTTGACATCGTGGTTCATCCGATGAGATCATCATGGAACATGTGGGAGCCAACATAGATATTGATACATTTTCCAATAGACTTGGCCAAACTTAAAAATGTTTGACTTAGGGCGTATCTATGACTTCAAGAATGTTGGAAGAGAGGGAATAAGAAAGGAAAACTAAGTTGATGAGATATGATTCATATGAATGTGTTGAAATAGACTTCTCGCCAATCTCTTCTAAAAAATTGTAGTGTCACTTTTTGCAGATCACGAAGGAAAAGTAATTACAACATGTGGATTCATTTTCTCAATAACTTCATCGAGAATATCACACACGACAAGTGGATGGTTCTTCTTCAATTGCTCAAATCCTTCGCTTCTTTTTATGTCTCGCAACCTCTCAAAGTCTCTTGCCATATACTCCCTCCGTACCTAAATATAAGTCTTTTTAGAGATTTCACTATGGACTAGATACGGATCAAAATGAGTGGATCTACACTCTAAAATATGTCTATATACATCCGTATGTAGTTTGTAGTGAAATCTCTAAAAAGACTTACATTTAGGAACGGAGGGAGTACTTGAGACAGCAACCCTTGAGCTGTGGACAATTGTACAGCTCAGCCAGATCCAAAGTGAAGCCCACAGTCTTGACATCCAGCACCTTGCTCAGCTTGCTCTCGCACATCAGTTTCAGTCTTTCTACCGCATATTGATCAGCTGCGATGAGCAAATGTTGCGCCATGTTTGTCGCCTCTTCCGTGGTTTCCTCCATGAATGCCAGCAGGGAGTCCTTGTACATGTAGTGCAACAGGGCCTCAAAAACCTTATCATCCATACCCTCGATGCAGATGCTGCTCTGCCTGCTTTCCATCATGGAGCCGCACAGTTGTGCGCGGAAGACCGGTGACCGCGCACTCAACACGCACGCATGCACCTTGAAACTCTTGGATGAACCGACCTTGACAGTGAGGTCTGCCTTGAGGCCGCTCTCTAGAAGATCGCTGAGATCTATGCTCAAGTTGGAGGGCGGCACGGCGATGTCACCGTGATCTTCGTCATCACGAGCGGCGTGGTTGATGACTTTGTAGACTTCAACGGTGCACTTGATCACCAGGCAGTCATCCTTGAGGCACCCGGACACGGCCAAATCGTCTTAGCTCACAAAGCTTCTGGTGCCCAAACCCTTACCGCCGAACAAGAGCTTCCCGGAAAGAGAAATCGAGAAGGATATCGATCTCCACATTTTTTTGTAGGGAATCGATACAAGTACACAACAGCCCAACACGGCCGCGGTCCCAGGCAGAAAGGGCCATGCCATGCACGATCATCGCATGCACGTAGAAAGGCCCCTCCCAGGCTCAAGTCAAGGCGCAACAGCACACAACCAACCAACCCAAAGCTCGGCTCCGACACCGTGTTGACGGCGACGCTCACACGAGCCAAGCTCTTTCCCCCGCCAACAATGCCCTCCGCTCCCGAAGAAGCTGGCTGGAGTTACAGGCCTGCGCCACCAGACTTGGCGAGTGATACGGCGAATGGGGCGCATTTAAAGGGTGCCAGTTCCGCCCGAAATGGCGAGGTGGGACTTGATAAGTCTCCAACGTATCTATAATTTATAAAGCATTCATGCTATTTTATTATCTGTTTTGCATGATTACGGGCTTTATTATTCACTTTTATATTACTTTTGGGACTAACCTATTAACCGGAGGCCCAGCCCATATTGTTGTTTTATTACCTGTTTCAGTATTTCGAAGAAAAGGAATATAAAACGAAGTCCAAACGGAATGAAACCTTCGGCAGCGTGATTTTTTGGAAGAATATGATCCGGGAGACTTGGAGTCCACGTCAGAAGATCCTCGAGGCAGCCACGAGATAGGAGGGCGCCCCCCCTGTAGGGCGCCCCCTGTCTCGTGGGCCCCTCGAGCACCTCCCGACCGACTTCTTTCGCCTATATAAGCCTACGTACCCTAAAACCATCGAATATCAAGATAGATCGGGAGTTCCGCCACCGCAAGCCTCTGTAGCCACCAAAAACCTCTCGAGAGCCCGTTCTGGCACCCTGCCGGAGGGGGAATCCATCACCGGTGGCCATCTTCATCATCCCGGCTCTATCCATGACGAGGAGGGAGTAGTTCACCCTCGGGGCTGAGGGTATGTACCAGTAGCTATGTGTTTGATCTCTCTCTCTCTCGTGTTCTCTCTATGGCACGATCTTGATGTATCGCGAGCTTTGCTATTATAGTTGGATCTTATGATGTTTCTCCCCCTCTACTCTCTTGTGATGAATTGAGTTTCCCTCTTGAAGTTATCTTATCGGATTGAGTCTTTTATTTGAGAACACTTGATGTATGTCTTGCCGTGTTTATCTGTGGTGACAATGGGATATCACGTGCCACTTGATGTATGTTTTGGTGACCAACTTGTGGGTTCCGCCAATGAACCTATGCATAGGGGTTGGCACACATTTTCTTGACTCTCCGGTAGAAACTTTGGGGCACTCTTTGAAGTACTTTTATGTTGGTTGGATGAATCTGAGATTGTGTGATGCATATCGTATAATCATGCCCACGGATACTTGAGGTGACAATGGAGTATCTAGGTGACATTAGGGTTTTGGTTGATTTGTGTCTTAAGGTGTTATTCTAGTACGAACTCTTGAATAGATCGATCCAAAAGAATAACTTTGAAATGGTTTCGTACCCTACCATAATTTCTATGTTTGTTCTCCGCTATTAGTGGCTTTGGAGTGACTCTTTGTTGCATGTTGAGGGATTGTTATATGATCTATCTATGTTATTATTGTTGAGAGAACTTGCACTAGTGAAAGTATGAACCCTAGGCCTTGTTTCCTATCATTGCAATACCATTTACGCTCACTTTTATCATTAGTTACCTTGCTGTTTTTATATTTTTCAGATTTCAAATACCTTTATCTACTATCCATATTGCACTTGTATCACCATCTCTTCGCCGAACTAGTGCACCTATACAATTTACCATTGTATTGGGTGTGTTGGGAACACAAGAGACTCTTTGTTATTTGGTTGCAGGGTTGTTTGAGAGAGACCATCTTCATCCTACGCCTCCCACGGATTGATAAACCTTAAGTCATCCACTTGAGGGAAATTTGCTACTGTCCTACAAACCTATGCACTTGCAGGCCCAATAACGTCTACAAGAAGAAGGTTGTGTAGTAGACATCAAGCTCTTTTCTGGCGCCATTGCCGGGGAGGTGAGTGCTTGAAGGTATATCTTTAGATCTTGCAATCGAATATTTTTGTTTCTTGTTTTATCACTAGTTTAGTTTATAAAAGAAAACTAAAAATGGAGTTAAGCTTGTCTCATACGCTTCATCTTTTTAATATCTTTCGTGAGTTTGATGGAAAGAGAAATTGTGCTCAAGTGCTAGAAGAAGAGTGCATTAAAATGCTTGATACTAAATCTTTGAATGATGAGCATGATTGCAATGTTGTTAGTATAAACTCCTTGAATATCCATTGTATTAATGATGATTGCTCTAGTCATGATGAAAATATCTCTTATGAGCATGTAAACTTTTGTGGAGTGCATGTTTGCATGAACACACCAAATAGAGAAGATATTTATTGCAAGAGGCATAAGCATTTAGAAACTAAATGGTTGCAAGAAAGGCTAGATGTGAGTGCTGAAAATTTAAAATTCCTTTGACGTACTTGTGAACTTTGCAATGAACGTGGTCATTTACATCTCCAATGCAAATTGTTTCATGACCGAATCGTGTCCAAAAATTGTGATGATTTGATTTCCTTTGCACATTATAATGAACTTAGTTTGCTTTTGGGTTATGAAGAGTTGAAACATTTAACTAAGCCCATTCTAGAATTTAATCTTGAGCATTTCCTTGATATTGATCTAGAAAAGATTTATATGTTTTGTGCGGTGAATTGCATTGAAAATCCTTATATTGCAATTACCTAAAGAAAAGGAAGCAAATAGAAGATGAAGAGAATACTAATGAAAGGAAAGAGACTTCCCAATATCCTCCTATTATTTCTTATGATGAATCAGGCAATGAGGAGGAGCTTTCTATTCAACCAATCTCGTCAATAAGGAGCTCAAAGAGGAAGGTTGAACCCACACATAATGTGAAGAAGAAAAAGAAAAGAAGGAGCAACAAAGGTAGAAAGGTATCCCTCCCAAATGATGTTGCTCCTACTACTCATTGTGATGATGATAATTGCTATACTATTAGTGCTATCCATACTATTAATGATGAGAGTGATTATGCTTATGATATGAAAAGGCCCAAGCTTGGGGAAGCTATGTTTGATGAGTATGAAATATTTGAGAATATATTTGCTAAAATTAGTGTTTGTCCCAAGCTTGGGGATGCTATGTTTAATGAAGATGATTTTTTTAGCATCCCAGGTTTTGATATGCAAAGTTGTTATGATGATAGCATGCCTCCTACCTATGATGATTATATTTATGAAAGTGGGTTTGGAAGAGTGTCAACTTTAGGAAGTAGTGATCCCACTATTTTGGAGGATGTTGAATTTTATTGTGATGAATACGAAAGTGGATTTGGAAGAGTGTCAACTTTATTTAGTGATTCCACTATCTTGGGAGAGGTTTCAATCGATTATGATGAGAACGAAGTTGCTACTTATGATGATTATTGTGATGAAACTTATGCTATGAAAAGTAGTGATGATTATATTTATAAATCTTGTCATGATTATGATTACCCTTTTTCTGAACATTACTCTTTTAATGTGGAAGCAATTTTTAGTGTTCAAGTCTCTTATGATACTCCCACTATTCCGAATGAGAAGAATTTTGCTTATGTGGAGAGTAGTAAAAATTCTATGCTTATAGATCATGAAAAGAATGCTTTAGGTGCTGGTTATATTGTTGAATTCATTCATGATGCTACTGAAAATTATTATGAGAGAGGAATATATGCTTGTAGGAATTGCAATAATATCAAGTTTCCTCTCTATGTGCTTCAAGTTTTGAAGCTATGCTTGTTTTACCTCCCTATGCTAGTTGATTATTGTTCCCATAAGTTGTTTTCTCACAAAATCCCTATGCATAGGAAGTGGGTTAGACTTAAATGTGCTAGTCATATGCTTCATGATGCTCCCGTTATGTTTCAATTCTTATCTTTTATGTGAGCATCATTGTCACTATCATGCCTAGCTAGAAAGGCATTAAAGAAAAGCGCTTGTTGGGAGACAACCCAATATTTAACCTTACTGTTTTTGTGTGTTCACATGATTATGCTACTGTAGTAATCATGTTTTATAGCTTTTGTTTCAATAAAGTGCCAAGTAAGACCTTTAGGATAGCTTACGGTGATAGTTGTGTTGATCCTGCTGAAAATCAGAAACTTTTGCACCCAGTAAATTAGTTTTGTTAATTCATAGAAACGTGCTTATGATCTGATTCTTTTTGATCTGGATTGGTACACAAATTTCTTAGGACTTCCTAATTTGGTAGGAGTTTTGGAGTTCCAGAATTATACGTTTGATACAGATTACTACAGACTGTTCTGTTTTTGACAGATTCTGTTTTCTATGTGTTGTTTGCTTATTTTGATGAATCTATGAGTAGTATCGAAGGGTATGAAGCATAGATAAGTTGGAGTACAGTAGATATTACACCAATATGAATTTGTAATGAGTTCATTACAGTACCTAATTGGTGGTTTTATTTTCTTATACTAACGGAGCTTACGAGTTTTCTGTTGAGTTTTGTGTTGTGGAGTTTTCAAGTTTTGGGTAAAGATTCGATGGACTATGGAATAAGGAGTGGCAAGAGCCTAAGCTTGGGGATGCCCAAGGCACCCCAAGGTAATATTCAAGGACAACCAAGAGCCTAAGCTTGGGGATGCCCCGGATGGCATCCCCTCTTTCGTCTTCGTTCATCGGTAACTTTACTTGGAGCTATATTTTTATTCACCACATGATATGTGTTTTGCTTTGAGTGTCATTTTCTTTTGTTAGTATTTGCTTGATGTTATTTAGAATAATGTTTTTCATCTTTAGTTTCAATAAAAAAAAGTCAAGGATAGCCTTTACCATGCTTATTTTGCTAGTTTACATGTTGCTGTTTGAAAACAGAAAGTTTACCGCTGTTGCAAAAATTCCCTAGAAAATTCAGAGCATGATATAATGTTGAAACCTTTTGCATAATGAGCTCTGATAAATTTACTACAGTGGGAATTTTATTTCATAATTTTTGGAGTTAGGGAAGTATTGATACTCTTGCATTCTTTACAGACTGTACTGTTTTGGCAGATTGCTGTTATGTTTGCATTGTTTGTATATGTTTGCTTGTTTAATGATTATATTTGAGGATAGGAGTGTTAAATATGCAGAGAAATTTAGTATTCAATGTTGAATAATAATTTTAGTGATTTGTTACAGTGCAGAATGATAAGGTTTTGCATTGGTTTATACTAACCTATCTCACGAGTTCTTGTTGAGTTTGGTGTGGATGAAGCTTTTGATAAATAGAGAAACCATGATATGAAAGGAATTAAGGAGACACAAAAGCTCAAGCTTGTGGATGCCCAAGGCACCCCAAGATAATATTTTAAGAAGTCTCAAGCATCTAAGCTTAGGGATGCTCTGGTAGGCATCCCACCTTTCTTCTTCAACAACTATTGGTTAGTATCGGTTGAGCCTAAGTTTTTGCTTCTTCACATGAGTTGTGCTATGCTTGCAATGTAATTTTATTTTGTTTTGCTTGCTGATTGATTAAAATACCAAGATCTGAAATTCTTTAATGTTAGAGAGTCTTCACATAGTTGCACAATTATTTAGCTACTCATTGATCTTCACTTATATCTTTTTGGAGTAGTTTTTCATTTACTCGTGTGCTTCACTTATATCCTATGAGTAAATGGTTGAATGGGTTGATTGTCATAAATCTGAAATTATATATGCCTCATTTGCTTATCCCATGGGGAGTAATGACTTCACGTCTAAGAAGTAGAGGTTGTAAATTTATTGAAGGTTAGCAAGCATTGTATTGGTCATTTGAACAATTCATGAAAGAATATTGAAGGAAGAGAGATTTCACATATGAATATACTACTGTAGACATGTTTTATAATTGGGAGCACTCATTTAGTATGACTTGCTAAAGAGTTGAGGTTGGACAAGGAAGATAACGTAATGGGTTATGTTTTCCGACATCTCAGTTAAAGTATATTGTCATGGATCATTCAAACATGTTGAGCTTGCCTTTGCCCCTCATGCTAGCCAAAATTCCTTGCACCAAGTAAACATTTGGAGAACTTTCATCATCACTATCATCAATAATAGCATCTTCAATAATTTCGATCTCTCTAACCCTAGAAAGTTGTTCATCAAGAAATTCACCTAATGGCAAAGTAGTATCACGCGCAGAAGTACTTTCATCATAAGTACCATGCATAGCAGAAGTAGCATCATCAATAACATGCGACATATCAGAATTCATAGCAGTGGCAGGTTTAGGCGTTGCAAGCTTACTAATAACAGAAGGAGAATCTAGTGCAGAGCTAGATGGTAGTTCCTTACCTCCCCTCGTAGTTGAGGGCAGAATCTTGGTTCTTTCGTCTTTCAAGTTCCTCATAGTGATCAACAGATATAAATCCCAAGTGACTCAGAGAATAGAGCTATGCTCCCAGGCAACGGCGCCAGAAATTAGTCTTGATAGCCCACAAGTGTAGGGGATCGCAACAGCTTTCGAGGCTAAATTATTCAACCCAAATTTATTGATTCGACACAAGGGGAGCCAAAGAATATTATTGAGTATTAGCAGTTGAGTTGTCAATTCAACCACACCTGGATAACTTAGTATCTGTAGCAAAGTATTTAGTAGCAAAGTAGTATGATAATAAAGGTAACAGTAGCAAAAGTAATATTTTTGGGTTTTGTAGTGATTGTAACAATAGCAACGGAAAAGTAAATAAGCGACGCACAAGATGTGAAAAGCTCGTAGGCAATGGATCAGTGATGGATAATTATGTCGGATGTGATTCCTCATGTAATAGCTATAACATAGGGTGACACAAAACTAGCTCCAATTCATCAATATAATGTAGGCATGTATTCCGTAAATAGTCATATGTGCTTATGGAAAAGAACTTGCATGACATCTTTTGTCCTACCCTCCCGTGGCAGCGGGGTCCTAGTGGAAACTAAGGGATATTAAGGCCTCCTTTTAATAGAGAACCGGACCAAAGCATTAACACATAGTGAATAAATGAACTCGTCAAACTATGGTCATCATCGAGAAGTATCCCGATTATTGTCACTTCGGGGTTGTCGGATCATAACACATAATAGGTGACTATATACTTGCAAGATAGGATCAAGAACACACATATATTCATGAAAACATAATAGGTTCAGATCTGAAATCATGGCACTCGGGCCCTCGTGACAAGCATTAAGCATAGCAAAGTCATAGAAACATCAATCTCAAAACATAGTGGATACTAGGGATCAAACCCTAACAAAACTAACTTGATTACATGGTAAATCTCATTCAACCCATCACCGTCCAGCAAGCCTACGATGGAATTACTCACGCACGGCGGTGAGCATCATGAAATTGGTGATGGAGGATGGTTGATGATGACAACGGCGATGAATCCCCCTCTCCGGAGCCCCGAACGGACTCCAAATCAGCCCTCCCAAGAGAGATTAGGGCTTGACGGCGGCTCTGTATCGTAAAACGCAATGAAACTTTCTCTCTGATTTTTTTCTTCGCGAGACGAAATATATGCAGTTGGAGTTGCGGTCGACGGAGCCTCGGGGGGCCCACGAGACAGGGGGCGCGCCCCCCACCCTTGTGGACAGGGTGTGGGCCCCCTGGTCTTGATTCTTTCGATAGTATTTTTTATATTTTCCATAAAGTGCCTCCGTGGATTTTCAGGACATTCCGAGAACTTTTGTTTTCTACACATAAAACAACATCATGGCAGTTCTGCTGAAAACAGTGTCAGTCCGGGTTAGTTTCATTCAAATCATGCAAGTTAGAGTCCAAAACAAGGGCAAAAGTGTTTGGAAAAGTAGACACGTTGGAGACGTATCAAGCAGAAGGAGAGACACACTTGATGGAGTCGCCGCCGCCGCCTCGCCAGCACCATCCATGAACCCTAACGCTGCCTATCCGAGGGATCGGCAGAGACACGATGCCATCAACTCTGAGACGCCGCCATGAAGGACACCGCCAGTGTGGGAGTGGAGTTGAGGCAGATTTATTCGTCCGGACACCGCTCCCACCACCCCAACGACACACCACGACATGCAAATCCAAAACCTAACTACAGAGCGGGGGAACGGGGCCCCCCTCCCTCCTGCCGCCGGAGCAGCGGCCCACGAAAGAGGGGGCCAGCGCCCCGGCCAGTGGAGATCGGAGGAAAGAACTTGCCTCCCTAGTCGCCTAGTGGCGGCGGCGGCTAGGGTAGGAAAACGAGTAGCCGAGTATATCAGTTTTAACTGGCCAAAAACTATTTCTTGGGAGCAGTGCTACACACACGATACTGTGCGCACGATTCATGCACGACAACAGATACCTGTCTGTCCATGCATGTAGCAGAGTCCAGCAGACCGTTTGATCCCGCATCGTTCATTTGCCGTGCATACTGTTGTCGTCCACGCAACAGTTCCGATTTCTTGGTCAGGAGCCTGACAAACCTGGATTGAGGGGTGGTTTTCGTCTTCGTCTCTAACTAGGACCGCTACCAATCCACATATTTGTTCGTTTTCGTGAGTATTTTTATAACCCACAAATATATTTTTCAAATTCATGAGATTTCTTTTAAATTCGTGAATGTTTTTAAGGTTGAGAATATTTGTATAGTCTATAAAAAAATTCTAATTTGTGAACTTTTATTAAAATTCATGAACGTAGTTTGAAATCCATAAATCTTTTTTTCCATTCATGAACTATTTTCATGGCTTTTTATATCACAACATTTAAAAAAATTGTGAACATCTTTTTGCTTAACAAACAAGGATAATTGTTCTATGTATGATATTCTTGACAAATTCTCTTAAAATATAAGATTGGCAAAACAATATGCACACAAAGATGGCATGTGGTAGTGTACGTTAAAGATAACTAACAATGCCTCGCTCGTTGCCGCGGGAACCTTGTTAAAACAACTGTATTAGTATGTGCTAAAAAAACTAAACTAATGCAGAAAAAGGATATTCTCAATTTAAATTGTACCAACAAAATGTCATTTTCTTTTAATTAAAAAATACAAATCATTAACTATGTAGATATGCTTCAATTATTCAACACATATACCACATATGACAATATAGAAATTGATTCAAAAAATATAACTTATATATGGATGACATGTATGGCTTGCTAATGTGGCACGATTGGATCGCTAAATTAATGCAAAAGGTGTAATTATAATTGACATACATAGGTGCTGATGTGGCATGCTTGCATGCTTAGAAAGATTAGATAGGGGATTACATGCAAATAAATGTAGCTTAATATTTTCATAGTTGACATGCATAGAAAAATTAGCATGTAAATAGAGGTTTTCCCGCAAAACACAAAAGAAATAAAGGATTCGCTTTCCATCTTTCAAGTGACATGCGCCATAAAAAGCTTGACCTTTAACTAGACTGGATTCTAAGAGTCTAATGTAGAGAGAAGATGAAAACTAATGCAAAATTAACTCACATCTGGCATATGACTAATTTTTTTGGCATGTGCTTGTGTGTATGGTATATGTAATAATATGTAGAAACACAAGAAGGCTCAAAAACCCTTTTGGCCTACAAAAATTAAGCTTGATCTGAGCTCTTGAAGAACGACAGATTATTCTATTTACATAAAAACTTTTAAAAAACGGTGGATTATGTTGTTTACATCCAAGAGAATCAATGCAGCACTCTCACATTGATCGCTATCAGTATCAGCGGCGGAGCTTGATCGGAAATATAGGAGGGGCTAACCCATGTAGGAGGGGCCATTCACTCAAAGATTGGGCGAAACTCCATCATTTTTGTTTAATTATGTGCTAATAATGTAACAAAACTACACAAGCTGGGGGGGGCATGGCCTAGGTTGGCTCTAAAGAAGCTCCGCCACTGATCAGTATGCAGCCAAAAAACCAGAGCAAACACATCAATCCGTGTCGGCGATCCAAGACCTGCGTCTACTTCTTCTTCTTCCTCCGATTACTCCCCATTCTCTTCTTCCTCTTCTTCCACAGATTCCTTTGAGAGTCATCATCAACGAGAAAGAAGGAAGAACAACCTTGGTCCTTGTTCAGATACTTGGGGAAGACGCCAACACATCGTATTGAGCAAGTGGTTCCCTTTGATAGAAAACTTGGAGAGTGCCTCCACCACCGCACGTTTCATGTCGATAACGACGGCCCAACCATCGTCGTCTTCATCATTCACCTTGTCCATCATGTAAAGAAGATCATCATCGTGCACGCTAAATATCGAGCCATAAAGAAGTCTGTTTCTTCAGCCAGCTCTTTACGACAGTGGATCTACTCGATTCCTATGGCGATTCTGAAATCTGGTGTATAAGATGCCAGACTTTACGACGGCCTGGAATTGCTCCAATAGCGTCATGTATGTTGACAAATGTGGAGGTCACCTCCTGCACGGGGAGCGTCTTTTTTTTTATTTGAAGTGGTCAAAGGCCCTATATGTTAGAGTTGTGTCGAATATAGTGTACAAGGTAGGTTACAGTTGGACTTGTAGTTGTATTGTGTTTAGATAGGATATGGAGTCGTGTCCAAGTAGGACACTTGTATCATAGGCGTCTCTTATATAGCGAGGGTAGACACACGATGTAACCTATGCCAACATAATAGCACAGGAACGCAGGGGAAGCCGGCGGCATGTGCCGGCGTCCAAGGCGACTGGGTGCGGTATTGTAGCGGTGTCATGGGGAGGAGCGCCCATAGTCAGGCCCCGGAGATGTAGCCATATCGGTGAACCTCGTTAACAAATCTTGGTGTCGTGCTCGCGTGATTGCTTGGTCCTCGGATGATCGACGGTGGCCTCGAATTTATTCTAACAAGTGGTATCATGAGCAAGGTTACGAAGAGGTCGTTGCGTGTTAATGTAGAGGAAGAGCCGAGAGGAGAGAGATCAGTTTGATTGAAACTACAGTCGAGCGATCGCGAGCATCAAAGCTCGGAAGAGAT